>NC_136691.1:2282367-2612367 GCF_947650265.1 Symphodus melops
ATGTCACGTTAGCGAAAAACGTTAACAACGACATGTTAGCGAATGTCACGTTAGCGAAAAATGCTAACGTGACATCCAAATAATCAGTGAGTATGTTCTTCTTCTTCTTGACTAAAACATCTTTTATACTGAAGGGGAGGAGCCGGCTGTCCCGTCTATGTAAACACAGCTCTGACAACAACACAAGACTCCAGCTTCTCCCTCACTGTACACAGTCAGGACTCACACACACATTTACACAGGACACACTGGAGTTATGGGCTCTGTTATTTCTTATGTGTGAGCGTATTTGACAAAAGGAACATGGTGCCGAACACTAACATGAGTGCATGGCCGTCCTCAAGTGACACTGATGAAAAACAAACAGTGAGAAGCTCGGCCGCCTCAGTCTGACACAAAATGATGAAAAACAAAGAGAGATTTGCTCTCCGGAGTTTACAATGAGATTTCTTGTTAGTATGAGCGGCTGAACGCGCCACAATAAATCTTCGCTCTGCGCTTGAGCACGCCGTTTCTCATCTGAGATTGAAAAAATGAAGCCATGCGCTCGCATCAAGGACGACGACTATTTCACCTCCTTTTTCTCCTCTTTTCTTCTTTGGACACGCCTCCTCGTTCTCCTCCTCCTCCTCCGCCCGTCCTCTCCTCTCCGGTCCGAGATCCTTCTGCTCACCTGGCCCTCGTTCTACCCACACGCCTCCTCGCCTTGTTTTTTTATTTTTACCTCCTCCTCTCTCCTCCTGCGTTCTGTTTGTTTGAAGTCAGGCCTTATTGAGCTCAGGTCTGGAGAGAGCACAGCTACGTCAATACTACACACACACACACACACACACACACACATACACAGGGAGACAAACATCTACTCTTTCTCCGTCTCTTCACACACACACACACACACACACACACACACACACACACACACACACACACACACACACACACACACACATACACAGGGAGACAAACATCTACTCTTTCTCCGTCTCTTCACACACACACACACACACACACACACACACACACACACACACACACACACACACACACACACTGTTCGCTCATCAATTAAGGGTGTGTATAGATCTCTCCCTGCAGCAGCAGGGCTCGTTTGGTTTGACACACATGAAAACACCTCGACACACACACACACACACACACACACACACACAAGCACTGCTACAAGCATCATTATAAACTCACAAACTTTATCTGCATCGTGATGAGTTCAAGTCAAGTTAAACTTTTAGTTTTTCTTTGTTTTGTTTTTTTTTCTGAAGTGCTGCAGAAGTCAACGGATGGACCCGGGTCAGAGTCAAGTCTGCAGGGACTCAATGTGGGTCAAAGGTCACAGAGTAAGATCTGATTCGGACACAGAGTCGGTATTTGCTTACTGGTTGTTTTGAATATAAAGTCTGGAGGTGATTCATGTCCTGAGATTCTGAATCGACTCACAGCGTCTAAACATTTTTCAAAACACACTTTTTTTTTTCTTTTTTTTTTTTTTTTACAGGTTTCCGTTTTCATCAAAGGTGAGAGTTTGAACAACTTTGGACTCTCTCTTCCTCTCTTCAGCTGTCCTTTCAAAATAAAGTTTAAAAACACCTTATTATCATTAAATACAGCGTGTGCATAATGAAAGCAAACAACTTCAGGAACCAATCAAACGCCCGGGCTCACATCGTACACGCCCACACGGGGTCAACGACCTCTGACTGACCTGCAGACAATTCTGAACGGACCATAAAAAGAAGGAGATGGAAACATAAACACACATTGTCATACTTGTTTCAGATCTTCCTCTGTGTGTTTTACAATCAGCTGCTCAAAGCTCGACAAATCAAAAGCTGCATCCTCGTCAACAAAGATGACATGAAGTCTCAAAACCTGCTGATTCTGGATCAGTCAGATTCTGTCCTTTGATTTCACTCATTCATACATTTACCTTTATTCATCCTCGATAATCATGGAGGGCAGGCGCTCGTTTAAAATGACGTCGAGAGGACGATAAAATAATAAAGACAAATACATAGAATATGATCATAATAATAATGAATAATGCTCGCCGTCCTCCCATTGGACGGTCAGCTTGATGACATCAGGACCACGTCAGGGTGCTCACAGCCTCCCTCGATCAACCACGAGCTGCCCGTCCCCGCCCCATGTGAGCAGTGCGCTCTGGGACTTGGGCTTGACCTCGATTGGGTGTTGCTGTTAAGCGGCCATGTTTGAAAGTAAACTCGTCCCCAAGTCCTCACGAGCACACTCTGATGTCTCCGTCCTTGAATAGTAAAGCGATCTTAAAAGTGTCCCTGCACATATAAAGCACAACTTAAAGCGTCCTCCTCTCAGACCAGGCACCGCTCTGTAACTCAGCCTCACCTCTGACCTCGTCTTGCCCAGCGGAGGCGGCAGAGCGGAGACGAGGCAGAGTCCCTCCACAGGGATCAAATCGCATATTCATGGTACAGCAGAGAGCCGAGGATGAAAGCATCCGCTGCAGAGCATCGGAGAGAGAGAGAGAGAGAGAGAGAGAGAGAGAGAGAGAGAGAGTGTGGTCGTAGGTGTTTACATCTAAAATTCCGCTTGAATTTAAATGATTTTTCTCTGCGAATCTTCTGCTCTCTGTTCAACTGAGACAAAAAAAAGAGAAAAGTGCGGCGAGTAAATCAGCCGAGGCCAATCGTCTTGTGTGCGATGTGTGACTGTGTTTGTGCGCCTGCATGCATATGGATGAGGTGGCAGATGGGATGGAGTTTAAAACGTTACCTTTGTACAGATTTGACACATTTTAGCCTCTCACACAAATATGGATCAGAAAACTGATGCAAGAAACGCACCGAACTGAAAGACCTGAAACACGGCTTGAAAATCCTCCTCTGACCTGAAACAGAGCGTCTGGATCTCCTGACACCTGTGCGTCATGTCACGTCATCACGGGGGTACGAGCTGCTTTTAATGACTCCAGCTCGCTGGAGGAAAACCTCTGAGTTTGAACAGGTTGATCAATTTGAGGGCGTTCGACTTTCGGTCTGCGTCTCTGCTGCTGAGCTCTGCGGTGAGACGCAGGAAGTCCAGCAAATCTAATTCGTTTATGCAACTCGCCCAACTTCTGCCTGTGACAACTGCAAGCGCCGTCTTCACTCCGCTGGGAGAGAAACAGGAAGACAGGAGAGACGGCGCAGCAGAGACGCGAGGAGGGAGAGCCGTGTGCCGTGTCCTCGTCTCGACATGATGGACTTCCTGCGTACAGATCCTGAAGGTGAGACATCTATCTATGGGGCTTTGATTTGTGTTTTTCACTCCTCTCCTGTGTGCAGACAGCTTCACATGTTTATCATGCAGTCCAGGACTGCGTGTGCAAAGACGCCTTCAGGAGCTCCGCCCCCCCCGCTCTAATCCAGACATCCCAGCGGACCGAGGACCAGGCCCGCTCTTTATCCAATCACATTCCTCCTCTTCTTCTACCTGCACTACTGCTGAATATAAATGTGTGTGTGTGTGTGTGTGTGTGTGTGTGTGTGTTGGGGGTGATGCTTTGCAAACACTGCAGAGCAAGCAGTCTGGATGCAGAGCAATAATTCATCCTCTGCTACAGACAGCCAGGAATAAAAACAAAGTTAAAGGAAGCGACGAAAAAATAAAATGAGCTCCTTCTTTTCTTTGATTTCTCCGCGTGTCCTCCTGCCTCCATTTTATTTACTCTGTGACACACACACACACACACACACACACACACACACACACACACACACTAAATACATCTCTCTCTCTCTGTCTTTTTCACCTTTCTTTTCATCGAGCCTCCCTCACACAAAATATATTTTTGGAATTTAAAAACAGCAGGTAGCAAAAAAATATTGAATAAACCGAGAAACACACACACACACACACACACACACACACACACACACACACACTGTATGAAAGCACAAACAGAGAAGTAATAAAAACTGATGACGACAGAGAGTTATGCCCCCTGTTTGAAATATTAGCCTCACATGAAGGGGACATTATCCCGACAATAACACACACACACACACACACACACACACACACACACAAGCATCATTACATGCCTTTACCCCAGCTGTGTGTGTGTGTGTGTGTGTGTGTGTGTGTGTGTGCAGAGTATAGAGCTTTCGATCTAATCCCTTTCTTTATTGGCTCCAAGCTGCAGCAGGGCCAGGCGGGTAATATATTAAAATGTGTGTGTGTGTGTGTGTGTGTGTGTGTGTGTGTGTGTTATGAGGAAGAATGAAAGTTTGGAGTTTTCAGAGGGGAGTTAAGAAAAGAAGAAGAAGTGCTGGTTTATATCGTCGTGGTCACACGCTGCTTTTCTTCGCTCTCTTGGCGAGTAGATTAACCGCTAACGGAGACGCCGCGTCCGCCGTTAGCGCCCCGACAACAAAAGACAAAACGAGTGACGCCACGGCACAGACACAGATATGACGCCACCTTAAATGTCTTAACTCTTAACTTTTGTTTCCAGTTCCGTGGCGAGATGCGATCACGCGCGTGAGTCAGTAAATAAGAGCGATGGCTCCACGTCGAGCCGGGTCACATGACTCAAGTCTGTGTGGTATCACCATGTGAATGACCTTTGACCCTGAGGTCCGTCGGGCCGTCAGACACACTTCCATATTTCAGTCCCTCCAGGAAGTCAACAATTCACACAAATTCAACCAATCCCTGCGACTTCTGGGCGACACTGCAATTTTGTCCAATCAATCAATCAATCAACTATTTTGCAATTTTTGCTTCCTTCCACAATTTAAATGACCAAAAACAGATAAAAACATCACAACATGCAGTGCAATTTTTTTGGGGAAAAGCTGAAATCAGACATTTTAGGCCGAAACAATCCCCAAACAACTGATATTTAGGTCCACATCGGGACTGGAACCGGCAACCCTTCGGTTCTCAACCCAGACAACCGAGACTCTGACGTCCCCAAACGATGACCTCACGTGTGCGCTTGTTGATGAACGCGACTCCATCACTGTGCGCTGCTGACTGCTTCCTGTTTGCAGGAGAGTCGGGTTTTTTAAAACGTTCATCATTAACGTGAGCGAGAACTTCTTTGAAGCTTGACGATCAAATCAACTTCAATGAAATTCAACGTTGTAGGTTGGAGAATCATTCAGGGCTTTTCCTCTGCTGTGTGAGACCTCTCGTCTGCTTTTACCCAGCATGCATTGCTGCGGTGGTATTGATACTGGTGTGTGCTAACACAGAGGCAGTGACAGGAGGAGCTGGATGTAACCGGCACTGAGCGGGGAAATGACACATGGAGCACAAATGAGTGGAGACAGCGCAAACAGCTTGTACTCTGTCTGCTTTAAACCACTTCATTTACTCTTCTCTGTGTGTGTGTGTGTGTGTGTGTGTGTGTGTGTGTGTGTGTGTGTGTGTGTGTGTGTGTGTGTGTGCGTTCTTGTCCCTCTTCTCTGTCCACCCTCTCTGTATTTTCCTTTTTGTCTTTAATCCGTTCTTTTCTTCTTACTCGTTCTGCCTTTGTCTTGCATCACTCTCTTCTTCTTCTGTCCTCCTCCTCCTCCTCCTACTCTCCCTTCTCGTCTCCTCCCTCCTTTCCTCTCACTGCTGTTGTCTCTCATTTCTGCTCTTCACTTTTGTTTCGCTCTCTCCCTCTTGTCCTCCTTCATTTTTTGACTTTGGCATCCTCCACTCGTCCTTCCTTCCTTCCTTCCTTCCTTCCTTCCTTCCTTCCCCCGTCTCTGTTATTTTTCTCCCTCGCTCACTTTATCCTCACTGTACCCTCGGCTCTCTCTAAACTAGATTGATGGCTTAATCCTACATGCATCAAGGTGAGAATTACAATTTTCACACCAGCACACACACACTCACTCACACACACACACACACACACAGAAAACAGCGGCAGACAATGACAGGCACACACTCATTATGTGTGCCTCTCCCTGAACATGAAGTAAGAAGAAGAGGAAGTGTGAGACGATGTAAACTGACCAATCTGACTCCATCATAGGGACGTAGATACTTGTCTGTGATTGGTCGAAGAGGAGGACAGGGTGTCCACAGTTGAACCCTTTAAAACAGGATTTCTGCAGGCAGCGTGACGCGCTCGATAACTTTTAGAGCAGTTCCAACTTATTTCAATCAAAATGAAGAAATCCTCCAAGCTGCTGCACGGTGCGTTTAAACACCAATTTAAGAGCAATAACACGTCCTCTCCGTCTTCTGCCTGCTCCACTTTTCAGAAAATATGTGCTCAAACAGGCCGTTTGGAGATTTTCCCTTCATGACATCACAAAGGGCAGTAGCCCCTCCCCCCAGGTGGGTGACACTCCCACAGCTAGGTGTTTGTTCTGCCCTCTGAGTCTGCCTTCTCACCGTAAACAATAGGACATGGAGCGAGAAAGCACCGAGTACACCCGAGCCCTTCCAGAGAGGGGGCGTGGTCAGACACAGCTCATTTACATATTTAAAGCTACAGACACAGAAACAGCCTGTTCTGAGCAGGAGGGCTGAAATAGAGGGACTAAAACAAGCGGATCCAACTTTTCCCCACATCGACCTGAACCTGCTCCGTCTTGTCATGAATCTCTTGCTGGGTTTCAGTTTCACTTCATGTCATTATGAGCCAATCAGATCAGCTGTTTTGACGGATCCCTAAAGTCTCTACATGTCTCTTAATTTAAATGTACCTTCGTTTATTTGAAGCAGAAGCAGATGTGCCTACATTTGAGGAAAGTTGATTTTCTTTGTTTGTGTCAAAAAATGTGCTCACTGTGGAAAGCTGACAGTGAATTGTTTACTTAAACCCCTGGGAACTACTCTCTCTCTTTCACACACACACAGATACACACACACACACACACACAGATACACACACACACACACCTTGGTGTAAATGCATGTGTCGTGCAGCGTGACGGAGCGGAGCACATCCTGTCACTGACGGTTCATTTCCAGTGAATGTTTGTGTTTTACACAGACATCAAGTTTGTGTGTGTGTGTGTGTGTGTGTGCAGCACAGCCTGACAGACACACACACTGATACTCATGACACTGATGTATATGCGTTTCAAATACATAAATAAAATGTCTGCACACGCTCGGCTGTGATTTATTGACACCGTCCTGCTCAGCCTGCTTTACGAATCAGAGAGTGAAAATGATCAACAGCGCTCAGTCTTTTCATACCTGTGTTTATCTGTGTGTGTGTGTGTGTGTGTGAGAGAGAGACACACACACACACACACAGTATACTAAGTTCAGTTTCAGTCAAAGGCGCTTGATTAAAGCACATCCTCCTCAGCGTAAAAAAACCCAACAATTTATGCTGATTCTTGCTGTTTTCATCCGAATCGACTGAATCATTTATAAAGGCGGAAAGGAGACGAGGAAAAAAAATAAATGCAAAACACTCCTTCCTTGTGCTTTTGTGAGGAACACGCTTCTTAATGCAGGAGCAGCCCGGTGATTGCAAATTGCCCGTCTGTGTGTGTGATATCAAAGCGAAGAGTTCATTTAGAGGGAAGCAGCGCAGGAGCAAAAACAAGAACTCAGCGAGCGGCGCCTCCGAACGCTCCTCGCTCTCTTCACCTCTCGTTTCCCTCGCAGACCATCCGAGGTCAGCGTGAGCAGAGAGCAACACAGTGAAAGATCCGTCTGGATCTTGTTTTCATGACGGTGAGGAGACTAAATCAGGATTGGAATTCAAAGTTGATTGATTGGTTTACTTTGGGTGTAAAATGTGAAATACCTCGACAAACGTTTTAAATGACATCACCAGCTGGTCGATTGATCCGTCGGCTTCTAGACTCTTCTATTATGTGTCATTAAATCCTGAACTCTCTGATGTGACGTCACGTAAACTTTTTTTTTCTCCAGTCAGTAAAGATTTTGCACGCTTGTTTTGTGTCATTTATTCTCAAATCGCTCCTCCGTGCACGCTCACTCGTTCTCTCCTCACGTCTCGCCCTGCTCCGCTCGCTCATCGTTAGCGTGTCATGATTTTAAAAAATAAAATAAAAAAAGCGGCTTTCTCTTCCACCATGTTCAGTCGTCGTTCTTCATCAGCCTCAAATCTCAGGACGACATCACCTCCTTGGATATCACACAGGTCTCCGAGTCGTCGACTTGTCTCTCCTGATTGAAACACAGATGAGTTCAACCCGAGGAGCCGCCTGCACAGAGAGCCTGCTGTACAACATTATTGTTATGATTCCCTCCCTGGGAGCTGCTTATCGTGCCTCTGAAAACTCATTTCCCTCTCCTCTTGTCCATGTGAATGCCTCCTGATAGTGAGAGCCAACCAGAAAAGGAACAATAACTGCGTTTCATACGACGGGGGAAAAATGAATCATTTCTACAGCCCGTGTGTGTGTGTGTGTGTGTGTGTTTGTCGTGTGACATCGTGGAGCGATTGGGCGTTGTGATACAGAAGGCGAGCACACAGATTGGGGCATCGATCTCGTTTCCTCGAGAAATGAGACAGAAACTGAGAAATGAAAAAAAAAAAAAAAAGAAAGATCTAAGGTGCCGAGAAAGTTGCGGGAAAGATCCAATCATCGGTTGGATGGTCGGAGATTTTTTTTGCAGATGTGGTGAGATGATGCAGGAGAGACAGACGACTTTATCTTTAGGTGAGCAAACATGTCTGACACACGCTGGCGTTCCAGACGTGTTAACCAACGACACCATCTTCATTCATTTACACAGAATTCAAGAAAGGAAAGAGAAACAAAGGTTTGTGTTTTCGGCTCAATCTGCAGCAGTTTTTCTTTTTCTTGATTTAGATTTTGGGAAGCATCGCACACTTGAGGAGAATCCCGACAGATACAGATTTATTCTTCTCCTGCGTTATCTCAAACACGCTCACACACGGCAGGCGATGAAAAATCAGCGTGCCAGACGGAGGAACGTGACCACGCATAAACAACGGAGACGGGCGGCCCTTACATTTACAATTCTAATGCAGAGAGGACAAAACAAGTCTCTGGCAGCACGGGTGGTGTGTTTTCTTCAGGGACAGATTGTAGCAGGTCCAACCTTCTTCCTCTCCATGTGACCTCACACGACTTCTGTCACATGACGCCATCATCCAGGTTTTACATGTGAAACATCAAACATGCTTTAAATAAGTCGAGGCCTCCGTGGACGATCACCGAACAGATCGGGGACGTTAAGATTGGATCTTCACAGCGCTCACGCCGCGACATGATGCGGACGGATAACCGAGCGGTTAGCGACGCTCGGGGGAAGGAAGAGGCCCGATTATCGTATTTAATATTTTAACGTCTCTGTCATCCTGCTGGAAATCGGATCAAACACCTGTCCTCCCAGGATCAAGATTCACCCATCAGAGCGAGGGGGAGAGCGAGAGAGGATCAGAGCGAGGGGGAGAGCAAGAGAGGGAGAGAGAGAGAGAGGAAGAGAGAGAGAGAGAGAGAGAGAGAGAGAGAGAGGGAGGGGCACACAGACAGTCAGAGTGTCCTTCAGTATTCAACAAACCAACAGATTGTTTCCTCTCATGTTTGGACTTCTGAAGGCAAAAAGCTCCACAAAGATCCCCCGCCAACCTGCCTGAGGACACCGGCACGCTCCAACACGCTGCTTCAAAGGCTCTCCAAACACCTTCTGTGAGTGTGTGTGTGTGTGTGTGTGTGTGTGTGTGTGTGTGTGTGTGTGTGTGTGTGTGTGTGTTCAGATTTCTGTGCAAGAAATACTATTTTTTCTGTGTGCACACGGGAATGAGGATGTGATCCTGCATATATTACTCTGTAAGTGTGGGAGCGTGTGTGTGTTCGTGTGTGTGTGTGTGTGCGTGTGCATGTGTGTGTGTGTGTGTGTGGTGCAAACAGACACACGGTGCCCTGAACAGGAAGTAGTCGGAGGTAAACAGCGGTGCGAGCTAATCCTGTGAGGAATGGGAATTCAGCATTAGCATTTGAATCGCGCGCAGTGCCACCAGTGCAGCTGACAAAACGAACACACACACACTCACACTCACACACACACACACACACACACACACACACACACACACACACACACACACACACACGGCACAGATTTTCATTCTGCAGCCGAGAGACGTGGAGCGTGTTCTCAGGTGGAAATAAGCAGCTGCTGATCCGTTTGAAGGCGTTAGCTCCACTCTCTTTATTTACCTCTGCAGAGTCTCACCTGCAGCTGAAAACCACGGGCTACTTTTAATGCCATGCACATTAATGATGTGATTACAGTGTAATTAGGCCAGTAATGAAGGTAAGAGCCCATGTAAACAACATCTGATTACATGCAAGTCTGCATAATCGCAGGAACATATTCCAGCGTCTGGATGAGAACCCTGCTTTTCCAATTAGCGATCCGCGTCCCAGCATGCAATTTAAACGAGGAGTAAGGCTCCACGAAGCGACACGTCGGCCTTTTCACACAAACCTATCAGCGGTGCAGGGGTTCGATTTAGTTTGACCTTCTGAATCCAGCTTCAGTTTGGGTTGGGATCCGGAGGGTTGCCGGTTCAAGACCCGGTGTGGCCCAAATCTGGAAATTTGTCTGGTAGCTGGAGAGGTGCCAGACCACCTCCTGAGGACTCCCTCACACTGTTTGGAAATGGAGGTGTCAGATTCTCTTCCCCCTGATCCTGGGACGTCATGTGACTCAGGATTTGTGACGACATTAGACACATGATGAGTGAAACAGATTCCTTTGGAAGCTGCTCACCTGTTTGTCCGTGGTTTGACCTTTTTGATTTTTTTCATTAAACGCTGCATCATGTTGGTTGTGTTATTTCTGCAGTAGAATATTTCCCTCCTCTTGTCATATTGTCTCGTCTGTTATCTTCTCACCTCTTTTCATTTTCTGTCACGTTGGAGCTAAAACATGCTTCCACACCTCCGGCGGTGCGTCCTCAACTTCCAAACCTTCCTCTGCTGACGCTCAACATCGTATTAAGATTCATTTTTCAGAGTATGACGTGAAGCATGGACACTTTTAAATCCATTTATCACGGCTCTCATTGGTGTTAGAGTTCACGCCTCTGAGCTACAGGATTGATATATATTTATATATCGGCTGTCTGTCTGCATAAACAGACACATTATGTCTGTGAACACATCACAGGCCTGCAGTTTTTCCCCTTTAAATATTCCTTCATTAAAGACAGTCTCATATCCAGGGTCCTTTTATGAATCACAGCAGGTCTCACTGAGCTGCTCTCATCATATACCTGCTGAAGATCTGATACTTTTACACTGGCTGTGAACACCTGAAGGATTCATTTGGTGTGTGTGTGTGTGTGTCTGGCACAGGACTAAGCCGAGGTTTGTGTGTGTGTGTGTGTGTGTTCAGACTTGAAAACAATACACACACTCATTCTCTCACAAACGAGTCCTCACAAGACAGTCCTGCTTGTTTTGGGGGGGTTTTTTTTTCTTCCGTCTCGTCATCGGCTAAGTGGCTGCAGCTGTTTCTCGCTCTTCTGCTGAAGTGCTTTAATTGCAGATCAAATTCACATTTCAGGCGTTTCGTGGAGGATTTTTATCTGGGCAACTTACAAAGAGAGCAACAGCAGATTAAGCTTCACGTCGTGAAATTATCCAACAGGTGAAAGTCAACTCCTCCCTCTCGGCCTCACGGTGAACACTGAGTGTTTGTTGACACATGATGATCACACTCCCCCCCCCCCCCCCCTCCTGCACTCATCACATCTTTGATGCTTCTGTGTTTCAGCCTCGCTTCTTTAATTGATGCGGTTTTTTTCATATCCGCCCGCCTGTCTTTTTCTTCTGTTAATACGACTTCCTTAAAATCCCAAACGTCCCCATCGCCTGCAGTTAGAAGACAAATCAAACATTCAGTCCTTTCATTGATTGTTGATCATCTTAACTTTTCATCTGGAGCTCAAACAGAACACAAGTGAACGCCTCCATCAGACGTGATGAGACCGTCCGCTACCTGACAGACAGGAGATGTGTTCCAGCATAAACATAAACATAAACAGCGTGGAACTGTTAGTCATTGCTATGCGCTAGCTTCGGGCTAGCTTTTCGCACTAGCTTCGGGCTAGCTTTTCGCACTAGCTTCAGGCTAGCTTTTCGTACTAGCTTCGTGCTAGCTTTTAGCACTAGCTTTGTGCTAGCTTTTCGCACTAGCTTCGTGCTAGCTTTTCGCACTTGCTTTTTGCTAGCTTTTCGCACTAGCTTCGTGCTAGCTTTTCGCACTAGCTTCGCCACAAGTACAAACAAGAAGCGGTTGCAGCCTAAACTCGACCAAATAACTTCCTTCAGGAGCAAAATGAGTAATTCAACATCTGATAAACGTAGAAATTCACTCGCTAAAGTGATTGCTCTGGACTTAGCTGACATGCTCGACAGGTGGGTCGATGTAACGATGTATCAGGTTTAAAACCCGCCTCAGCTCCAGCTCTCAGCCTGTCGTTAGGTTGACTCTAAGTTCGGCTGAGGCAGCATTTCCAGCACGGAGGCTGCTGCTGATGAGCCTCCAGCGCCCCCTGCAGGAACAGACGGCTCACTCAGGTTTCGTACATTAATATTTACAGTCTGCAGTTTCTGTACATCTGTGAAGAAATGCACTTCCTCACATTGGACTCTAAGAGGCATCATCTGTTTATCTACAGAGGTGGAAACGAGAGGTCAGCAGTGTTTGAGGAGCAACACACACAAACACACACACACACACACACACAAACACACACACGAGTGCATTGACAGTGCTCTTTCCATATAAATATCTTCATAAATGTTTCCTTTAAATATTCATTAAATCCATCAAAACACAATGAAAAATCAGGATGTTTCATAAAGTGAAGTCAAAGAAAGCGCAAGATAACAAACAAATATAAATACAAATAAAGTTTTTGCCTGAAATGACTTCATGGTTTGCTCTGATATCATCCTGCAGACCTCCACATAGAGTCTGTGTTACTGATTTAAAAAGGGCAGTTCTAGGATTTCCAATTTGCATGCATGCATGCATGCATGTGTGTGTGTGTGTGTGTGTGTGTGTGTGTGTGTGTGTGTGTGTGTGTGTTTGTGTGTAGGCGCGTGCGTGTGAGCGAGCCAGGCGTTCAATAAAACAAGGTAAGAGAAGCCGGATCGATACAATTTATGCTGCCAGCCACAGTTAACATGGCGCGGGTCTTTTGCAGAGCAGACATCCTGCGGTGCACGCTGGGCGCAGACACCAAGCCGGGTCCAGAATGAAGCTAATTATCTTCAAAGGAGCCACTTCAGTCTGATAAAGATTTTATACAATTACAGCGCCCCCCCCCCCCCCCCCCCCCCCCCCCGTGGATGTATGGGTTTAATAAAAGCAGTCGGGCACCTTCATGTGTAGAGCTGAGACAAACAGAACTCTTATAAGAAAGTCATGTGAGGTAGTTTACACAACATATCAAAGATGAATGGACAGCGATGACATGGATCACCCTGCTGGTGAATAAACGCAGCTTTAAGTGACGGGAGGAAACAAAAACAAAAAACAGGACTGGACAGTTTGAGCTGGTCCTGATGCAAAAAGCTTGTTTGGAGATTTCTCATGTTTGAGTTCTTCATCTGCAAGTGTTTTTTTTTTATAATCTGTTAAATGTTTCAGTGAAGTTCAAGCAAATGTTTGGAGTTCTTCTCACATCATACACCAGAGGGTAGCTTCATATTTCAGATCTCCTAAATTGAGTTTAGGACTCTGCTTTTTATCTGAAGTTATTTTTAAAAATAATTATCATATGTGAGACACTTAAAATAATCAGCATCTTTTAAAACATGTGGTTGAAATCCAAGTTGTCTTTCTGCCAACCTGTTTGCCTTCATTCAGGCACTCAAACAGTTAGAGTTGTAGCTCATTTCTTCTTCGTGCCAGAGAACTGCATCTCCCAGCTCAACAACTCTCTTTATGGGGACAGAAAACGACCATTAATGTCCCAGTAAAGTGGGAACTGGTGCGCTTTTAACAGAGGCTCCACGTTCACCGCCGTGAACTCCAAACACACTCACGAGGTCTCCACCGGCACATCAAAGCGACACCGGCACATCAAAGAGACACCGACACACGCGCGCAGCTCATGCTTGTTTCTGTACTTCACCTGTTTGTACGCCGTCTCTCCTCCTCCTCCTCCTCCTCCTCCTCCTGCTGCTCCGACGCCGAGCTCCGGCAGCCTCCTCCGGCTCAGCACCAGCAGGTAAACCAGCGCTCCCAGCCACACCAGCACCGCCACGGTCACCGCCAGCCTCCGAAAGAGACGCTTCATTTTCCGGTCAGGAGGAGGCGGCGGCGCCCGCAGCCCCTCTGCTGTCAAAATCCCATTTTTATAAAAAAGACGAGAAAACAAACAAAACAAACACACAGCAGCCGGCAAACCCGCACTAAAACACACACACACAAGTGTGCTCGTTCCCGGTGACGGTTAAACACCGACTACACAGCCCCGCGTGCTCTCCCACTCTCCCACTCTCGGCTTCCAGTCTGAACTCTCAGAGGCGCGAGCGCTCCTCTGACACGCCTGACAGCCGCGCGTGCGCGTCAGAGTGTGCGTCCGCGCGCGTGTCGGGCTGTCTGTGAATCGGTGTGCTTCTCTCAGGGTGTCCTGGACCCTCCTGAAGGCTTCAACGGGAGAGCGCGGGGCTCCACCTGCCGACGACTCAAACTCCACAGAAGTAACCTACAGCGTGCTATAGAATAGAAACAAATAGATCGGATCGACTGGTTGTTCAGCAGAGCATTCTTTTCTTATTATATGAAATAAAAATGAAACATTCATTAGTCTGACTTCTTTAACCACCCAGGAAGTGTGTTTTATATCATTTGTTATTGTCTGCAATAACATTTCTTTTTTTATATGAATAATCAGCTAAAATGATGCAGTGTGGTAACTTTATCATGTCCTATTCGTTATTTCTTTTCGTTATCCAAAATTTTTTTTTTCTCATACTATTTAAGATATGTTAATGAGCTATATTTAGATTTATGACTCCATTTGCAAAAGGAGCAGTCAATAAAAATGAGCCTTTCGTCTACCTCGGGATCAGTTGCGTCCGTCTGAATGTTGATTATTAAACACTGTCGCTCTTCAATTAAACAATAAATTTAAAAAAAAAAGAAGAGTAAGAAGCTTCAGAAAGTGAGAACGTGCAAAACTGCAGAAACAAGCAGATTCAACGAGGAGAAAACCAAACGGCAACATCAACATGGACCATAAGTCAAGAAATGGTAGGCTATGTGATTGAAATAATGATATATTAGACTTATAGACTCATCATTGTGCGGGTTAATTTAGGATTTCATTTTGGCTTCACTTGTGTTCTGAACTGTTGTTTAGAACGAAAGTGAGCTAAGAAATTTTAATCAATTCAGAAAAAAAAAAAAGAAAGTGCCATGAATGTTATTCTGAGTAAATGCGCTCAAATCAGAGAAACTGTAAACGGAGAAAGGGAAGTGCCTGTTTGTGGTCTTAGTGCGCCATCTCGTGTTCCTGCAGAGTACTACTCCCGTTTGTTTGTAATGAACAGGATCAAGGTTCAAGGTTGGATGTGTGGACTAAGATTACAACTCAAAAACAAAATGTGCCACGTGTTCGAAAATGAAGAAAAAAAGACATAATAAAGGATGTTTAACTCTATGACTGGATCATCTCCAGGTCCCCATGACAACAAGGTTTCATGTTTTCACTGTGATTGTAAAACTGATCTGTTATTCAAACAGTGAAGATGTTCGTTCTCTTCTTTTTTGATCTCTAGATTTAAAATGGGAAACGTCATGAAATACACGGGAAGTGTCAGAGACGTTCTGTAGCACCATGCAAGACCTAGAACTGGAAATACATGTTTTTAAAAAAACGATCTTCTTGTTAGGGAGGAGCACTGGCCTGGTGGTCGGTTCAGGTCCTCGAGGGCAGAGCAGGGTTCAATTCTGACCTCTGGTCCCCCCTACCGACATGTCGCTCTCCCCCCTCTCTTTTAAGAATAAACACTTTAAAGCCAAAAACCTCAGTCCACACAGAACTCTTCACACATTTAACTAAAAAAAATTAAAATACAAGCACGCTGTTCGTCCTCATCGCGTCGCAGGTTCGAAACCGGCGTCCGCCCTTTGCCGCACTAACCCTAACCCATCACACACTCCTCCCAGCGTTAAAAGACAACAGCAAACATAGAAGATGGGTAATATGATGGCCTTTTTATTAAAAACCCTGTTGAACACACGTTGAATGGGGAAGAAGAAACACACCACATCCTCTAATCCAGTTTATTTTCCTCAGCAGAAAATGGAACACGATAAAATTAAAGGAGAAAATAGGAGAAAATTATGTTCTTGTTTTTTTTATACACTTAACTAAATATGCCACTCTATGCTAGGGTGTAAGTAATTCAAACTGATATAAGGTTAAATAATTTGTTTCTCTAAAAGGTAAAGAAAGATATTCCATTTCTTCCTTTCTTATCAGCACTCAAAAACAAAAAACAAGGTTTTTTTTTTCTTCAACATATCAAAAGAAGAACCAGCCACGACGTTTTCTCCGAGCTCTCTTTGTCCCCCCCGTCTGTCGCTGCGTTCTCACAGAAAGGGACGAGACAGGTGAGGAGAGGGGGGGGGGGGGGGTCTGTGCATGAGGATCAGCATAGTCAAGTGGTGTCTGGTTACAAGGACGCTCTCCACCTCAATCAACTTTTCTGAAGTTCATTTGCAAAAAAAAAAAAAAATTTTGCAATTCGAGGAGGATCCACTGCTGCTCGTTTCGAAGCTCTCCGTCCTGGAAAAATTAAATATACAGTTCAACATCGTTCGATTGCACTCCCTGTGATACTGCAAAGTACTTCTATTGAGATCCGTACCTGTACTAACCAACTTTTTTTAAATGAGCGCCTAATGCCAAACAGACTCAATCAAACATCTGAGTAAGAAAATAAAAAATAAAAATGAACGTCCGCAACGTCACAAACAAAGAAGTTGATTATGGCAGGATGTCCCTTTAAGGAGCAGAAAGAAGAGAAGTGTGAAACTGAACAATATGCACAGCACAAAGTCCAAGCAGGTCGACTGTTCAAACGATGACAGAAAGAAATCGTAGGAGGGGAAAAAAAAAAAAAGAAGAGGGAAATCGCTCAATGCAAGCGTTCATGTTTAGTCCATCAGTGACACTTTGAATCAGTGACGTCAGAAGATTTTCATCCTCAAAACATTACACCTGTAAAGTCCTCATTACAAGGCTGGGCAATAAAGCAACGTTTCCTGTATAAAGATCCAACAGCACCGAGACCCAAAAAAATAAAAATAAAATAAAAATCTACCAAGCTTGTTTCTTTTCTTTTTTTCGTTGCACTTTTTGTACACATCCACTTCCTGTTGTGTTTCCGCTGCTGTCAGAGGAAGCAGACGTCTCCAACCAAAGCAAAACAGAGTGGAAACAGGGAGCACAGATTGGGTCAGTTAACTCCTGTAACGATCCTAAAAAAAAAAAGAATAAACAGAAGTGGACGGTGAGCAGCTCGGCGAGCAGCCCCCCCTCTTTAAAGTCATCGTGAGTCCGCTTCAGAGCAAGTGGAAAAACAACAGATATCAATCATGCTCATTTTAACTCCAGCGTCCATTCATTTATTTTTATTAGGAGGAAACTAACTTGTTGAAAAGCTTTTAGTGGAGGATTAACATGGACTCCTAATCCGAAAGAGAAAAAGACGGACCCACTAGAAACAAGCTCGGAGGGCGAGGAGGTGAGCGGAATCGAGGGGAAAAAGAAAGAAAGATTCAAAGTGCACGCCCGTTTTATCTCCATAAATAAAGCTGTCAGGGGAAGAAAAAAATAAATAAATCAGGACTGAAGGGCAGCTCGGCATGCAGCCTTTTATAAAGCTGAACCTGAGCTGCTTTATATGGTGAAAGAAAGAAGTCGCTGACAGACGATTAAAGGTGGTTTATTAATGTGCGTTAAGAATTATAAATAAGTGATCACTTGAAGTCAAATTAAAGTTGATTGAGTGAACTGTCTCTTTAAGTCTTGGTGGTGGAGAGAGTCCTCGTCTCTCGTGATCAGATTGCGGTTGAGGTGATCATAATTTGAACAATGTTCATGAGCTTATCGAGGTCACAACTGAACAGAGGAGAAAAAATCCTGCTTGATGACTTCGATGGTGATCACAATCACATCGCAAACTTTCAGTCTCCTGTCGGATTCTCATTTTTACCTTCTGGAGTTATTCGTCGCCCTTTTTTGTTGTGACGTCACTGATTCAGACTGCACCACCAGAACAAAAAAAAAACAAATATCAACATTTAAAGAATTATGTCCCAAAGTGAAAAACTCAACGACACCCGATGCTAACCCAAAAAAGAAATCAGAAATAAATTAGAGAGCATGTTAAAGGGGGATTAGGTCATACGTGTGTCTAAACTGGGGTGAGACTCCGTGCTGAGCACATGGCGTTTTGGCGAACGACTCTTCATTTGAATACAAAAATTCAGACGTATTCCCCTTCTTCTTCTTCTTCTTGTAAAACAACAGTACTACTCAAAAGTGGGCGGGGCCGAGGGAGAAGAGGATCTGCTACACAGCGGATGTATCCAGGTGACTCGTCTGTTCGTGTGGATTCATTTCTCTTTCATATATGTCACTCTTTTTTTTTTTTTTTTATTCTCAACAGGTCGTGTGAGCAGAGGCAGGGATTGGCTGTATTGTCCTCCACGACGCCGTGGTTAAGCAGTAGAAACGGAGCTAATCACCATGACGGCCACACGGGGGGGGAGAGAGAGAGAGAGAAAAAAAAGGAATCAAACCATGACGGCGTCCTTGAACGGCGTCACATTACCACACTCAGTCCTGCACAAATACACACAGTCTGCTGCTTCCATGCACGAGCAAAACACAGGAAGTGATGCTGCACGTGGACCCAACGCCAGTGGAAGAAAAGAAGAAGAAGGGGAGGAAGGCGGGGTTACAGGTTTGATACTCCAACCCCTTGATGACGACCTGAGGAGTGGTCGTGGGAAAGAGCTGGACCCCTCAACCCGTGACCAAGAAATGAAAAAAATAATAATATATATATATTTATATATTGAATGACAATCCAACTGAATGCTACGACAGTTCGTCCTCTGCGATTTCCAAGCTTAAGGAAAAAAAAAAAAAAGACAAAAAATACGAGTGAGCAAAGAGGAGGAAACCATGGCGAGAAATGGCGGAGCTCGCATAACGCACGTCTTCTCTGCACTGGTGTACTTCCTCTGAAGACTTGAAGGGTGTTGGGGGGTGGGGGGGGGGGGGGATTGGGTTAAGGCTGTGTGTGATCATGCGATACTGAACGTGGCTCCGCAGAAAACCCGCCAGGCCTCCCCCGTTGGCACCGAGCAGCCGAGTCCAAAGTCCAAACAGAAGCTCCTCGCAGGAAATCAGGACATCAACAGGGCGGCGTCCAGCTCAGATCCAAAATTGTCGGGTCAGATGCGGGATGTCAAAACCGTCCTCCCTCCCTCACTCCTCCTCCTCCTCCTCCTCTTCTTCATCCCTCCCTTCCCCTCCCACCCATCAACCCCACTTGTCATTCCTCCTCCTCCTCCTCTTTTGTAAGCGCCTCATCTGTAACCGGATGGTGGGTCGTATAAATCGCCGGGCGTGGCCAATCAGGAGCACTCCTCCCCGATGCGTTGGCACGAGCGGCCCACCTTGCGGTCCAGCTTCACCATCTTGAGGACGGCCTCCTCGCGCCCGCGGCCCAGATGGTCGAACAGACAGTCGTGCTGCTCGGGGAGACGGTGGAGCATGCAGAACACGTAGCCTGAGAGGGGAACAGAGAGCAGAGCCACGAGGTGAGGCGGCAGCAAGAACAACACACACTTCCTTCTTCATCAGCTTCACAGCCGCTCTCTTTATTTCCTGTTTACTGTAAAAAAAAAAGTGTCTTCAGATCACGTAACTATTTAAAACCGATTGATTTTCACCTCGATTCAGAAATGTGTGGAAGACCGTCTTTCATACTTTCACTGGATGAATTATCAAGTCAAAATGAATATCGTCTTGTTTTACTGACGTTGACCCAAACGCCTCATATCTGTCCTGTTCAGAGTGACTCAGCTTCAAAGTGGAGCAGATAAATTACCGTTAATCCCAAACCTGTTCCTTTAAAAGAGAGAGAGAGAGAGTCAGAATGAACGGAGACAGATTTCAGGGCGGGGTTTATGAAGCTTTAAAGTTTTTAGGTCAAAATGAAAATAAAAGCAGGACACGGTTAAAGCCCAGTGTGGGAGCGGGCCGAGTTAAGTGAGGTCGCTGCAGCAGAGTGTCGGTACTGACCGCAGCGACACGAGCCCAGCTCCTGCTGCACCAGCTCTAGTTTGGTTTGGCAGCGATAGCAGCGCCGGCGGTTCTTCTGCTTGGGCGTCCTGCGGGCCTCCTCGCTGCTCCCCTCCTGCTCGTCCGTCCGCTGCCGTTTCTCCGGCGTGGCCTCGCTCTCCGAGCCCGACGCTGAAATCAAACAGCAGGATTTTTTATTTTATTTTTATGGTTAGCGTTGAAGAAGTAGGGCAGGTCAGGAAGGAGCTGCAGGCAGGAGGAGAAGAGGCCGACTGTACCTGATTCTCGTGGACGTTTTGTGGGTGTGCAGAGTGTGCCTTGGGCTGTTTCTGTGGACGACACGCCTGCAGACGGGAAGAAAGAGACGTGTGAGAAAAGCATCAATGCTGGGAAAATCTAAACTCAAGACATTCAGAAATCTTCCTTCTACTAACCAGGACGCTGAAGGCAAAACAATCCTTCCTACTCCTCAACTGAAGACGGAAATTATTACCTACCAAAAACCATGTTCGGCATCAGTTGATTTATTTATGTGTAAAAAATCTCCCGTTAATCGTTTTTAAACTTTTTTTACTTTCAAATAATCAACAGAAACATTTTCACATTCACTCGACGATGACTCCAACCTGGAAATACAATTCGAAAGGGTTTTTCTCACAAAACCTGAAAGATGTTGAGTTTTAAAGAAGGTCAATGGTGAACACTGTGCAGTACTAATGTGTGTATATATACAAGCCTAGGTTTTACTTGCCGTCATTTTCTTAACTCAGACGCATCAGAGGAAGCTGTGTTGAGCTACTTGGCAGCAAACAAATGAAAACATTCATGAGAAACAATTTGACAACATGTTTCAGAGGATATCAACCAAACCCTAAAATGTGCCGTTTCCTGGTTCTGGTTGTCAGGGCGCACGAAGCGTGCCGAGTCATGGTACAGATTCTTGTTCTGACTGAACTTTGACCTGCTGGTCCTCAGGAGACAATATTCTATTCTCTTCCCTGTCATGGTGTTTATTTGATTGAACTGGTGATGAGTGCAGTGTTCATTCTCAAGCACCACACCGTCTTTGTTGCATAAAGCAGTCTGTCTACGGTGTGTCCAGCTGTCCCTGTGCCACGCTGTACTGGGACATCAGCGTCGTCTCTGTCCATCAAAAGTGCAAAGACGAGAGCTGATGCCTTTATCTGTAAGGCCGCGGTGACGTTTGTGCTGACAGAGGAAGACTAAAGTCTTCAGCTCAGTGAACATGGAGACGATCAGAGAATCGTTCCCTGACTTCTGAAGGTCACCGCTCAGCGCGAGTGGTTTGAAGGTTTCCTGTCCCGACTTGATCAGAACGTCCTCAGTGCTTTAAAGGAGCAGCTTGTGGTCCCGTCTTACCTTCCCTCATGCTGGGAAACGTGGGCGAGGACTCTTCTGCCGACGGCGGCTCGGAGCTGGAGGGCGGCGACGACGACGACAAAGGGGATTGGCTACTGCTACTGCTCGTCTCGCTACTGAAAACGGGCGATTGGCTACTCCCGGTGCTTTGGATGGGCTTGGAGGTGCAGTCCTCTCCTGGCTGCTTCTTCTGGATGTCTGTGGTGAAGAACGGCAAAGGAAGCAAGCGGAGGAAAATGTAAAAATAGGACAACAAAACGCACGCAGAGAGAGAGAGAGAGAGAGAGAGAGAGAAATCTCCAGTCATGCATGTGTGCAGAAATGCAGCTGCACAGCCCAAACCTCCCGACATGAAGACTTTAATAACAGGTTTGTCACTGCGTGCAGGAAACAGATGGTATAAAAGATGAGCATGTAGCCTCAAGTTCTGAAAAGGAGAGACAAATCAAGTGTGCAGTGTTTCTAACGGGCAGCAGGGGGCAGCCTGCAAAGACCACATGGTGAAATTGAGTCTGATTCAAACATGTCCGACAGTCGGCGTTTATCTGGACGTTTTGTTTTTGTAGCAATCGAGCCACTTCTGCTCTTAACGTACTCTTTAATGTCACCGCTTCTCTTTAACACAGCGTGCACCGTGCAAACCAAGTCAGGGTTAAAATCAGGTCATCACTTTGCATTTGTTAAACCCTTCTTCCTCTACAGCTGGCGGGCGGGTGTGTGTGTGTGTGGGGTTTCACATCAAACCACTGATTGGTCGGTGAAGTCCGTTTGGCCTGAAACCTTTGACGAGATTATTCCAGCAGACGGTGCCGGCTGAGTTTGAGAACTTACTCAGAGAACTGAAGGAGAAATGAGCCGAGTCGCTCCACGCACTGAAATAAAGCGTCACTCTTTATGGGGCGGAATCAAAAAAACACATTAAGTTATGACGAGCAGGTGAGTCTCTGTCAGTGCCAGTCCCTGAGGTTTAGATGATGTTTCAGAAGCTCGAGACCAGGCAGAGCTATATCCACCTGATGGAAAGGTTTTCAAACAGACCCGCCTGTCTCAGACTCCATCGATCGCTCTCTCTCTCTCCTCCAGGGAGGGCGGGGCGGGTCAGCCTACATTTCGGTTCTCTCCTCCACATGTGGACTAACCCACTTCTGCCTCTGTGCTCGTGTGCATTGAGTCTATTCTGAGCCCGGTCTGTGATGCCGGGGCCCTGCGGTCCTCGCTGTCTGCCATGCTCGATGGTTGCCATGGACACCGACTGGGGCTGCAGTGCACCCTGCGCCCATCCATCAAAAACCAGACCGGAGGAGTCGCGGAGAAAAGTCCACGCACACCGAGAGATTTTCAAACTCCAACTGGGCGTTTTTTTTTTTCCTCGCAGTCACCCCGAGCACACTTTCTGATTTACAACGCCAAACGACCCGGGCGATTCAGATCGAGTGAAACATGAAGGTTCAATGACGCCTCATTTCCAGGGAAGTTCGACTGATGGCGGTTAGTGTGTCGAGAGCGTTACGTAGGTCACTGTGTCAGATCAGTACACGGCGGTAACCGACCAATCGTTAAGACCGGTGGAGGGAGGCGTGGCTCTGCGACTCAGCAGTACTCCTAACGACTCTGGAAAAATTAAATGTTTCATGTTGAAGCTGATCAGGAAAACTCGAGCGCTCGTCTTCTGTGAGAAAAAATGATTTGTAGTCCTTTAGCTTTTTGTTGCTTTAGCTATTTTCTCCTCTTATTATCTCCTCCACTCTTCTTTCCTCTTCTCCTTTCACCTTCTCCTTTCACCTCCTCCCTTCCTCTTTCCTCTCCCCCTTTCACCTCCCCCCTTCCTCTCCTCCTTTCACCTCCTCCACTCTTCTTTCCTTTCCTCCTTTCACCTCCTCCACTCTTCTTTCCTCTTCTCCTCTCACCTCCTCCCTCCTTTCACCTCCTCTCCTCTTCCCACTCAAATCCAGGAAGTGCTGATTACTCGACATTAACAACAAGTCCGATGAGCTGAAACTTCTTGAACGCCCTTGTTAGCTGAAATCAGCTGGCAGGTCGCTGTTGGCTCTGCACAAACAGTGAAACACGCTCAACATTCACTGGAAAACAGTCCGATGCAAACGATCACTTTCCATCAGTCGGCTTGACTCAAGTTTAGTGAAGTGACCGAGCTGCTTCGTGAGTGCTGAAGAGCGGCAGGACTGGGAGGATATTAAGGATTTAAAGAAAAAAAAAAAAGATAAATGGGACGCTGATACGTCTTCGATCTCTGGAGATAAAAACGTTTATCGTGTTGATTTATAACAAAGACTGGACAGAATAACGTGTAGGAACATCACAGCTCCATACAGCGCCCTCTGCTGGTGGTAGAGAACTGCTGGTGTGACACTTTAATGCTGTCTAACTGATTAATAAATGTAGTGATATCAGTGTGATAAAACGAGCGGGTACAGACAGTCGCTGATATCGGGCGATATTATGTTGCTGCTCGATGAATCGCTCGGCGAGTGAAGCACTTTTATTAGAGTGAGAAGAAACAAACTGTTCAAAGATAAACCTGCTGATAAAGGATCAAACGTTTTAAACCCCATCAGAGGTTTGAACTTCAGCCGTTTCCATTCAGCCACTTCCTGTTCCCTTTTTATTTTATTTTTTTTAATCAGCGGCGGTCATGAAGCCGAGTGAGGTCACCAAAAGGCCGAGTGATGAAGTGAAGCAGCGCTGTTAGGGAAGTGTGAAGAGACTTACCAGCAAAACATTTGGAGCAGAGATTCATGGTTTTACTGGACCTGATGAGAGAGGGAGGAAAAGAAAAGTGTTCAGACAATAGAAGAGACGTGAAGCAGCTCATGTTCAGAGACACTCGGGTGAATCAGGAGACTGAACATACGCTTCTGTTAGATCATGTAACATGGAGCTGAGCCCTTTATCTAATATCTCAAATGACATTTATATCAGATCCTGTTATGTCAACCATAACCGCCTGACACAAACGGCTTCATCTGGACGTCTGTGTGACTGAACCCGAGGCTGGAGGAGAATCACAGACAGGAGGAGGCGTGTGGCTGGGATGGATTTAGAAACTTCACCTGCTGCTGTTGATTCATTTCACTTTCAATCATGTAAACTTCTCTGTGCTTTTTTTTTTTTTTTAAGTTTCACCCAAGTCAAAGTCAACGTTAGACAGATTCACTCCGTCTCCCGTGACGCGTCTGGGTCGATGAATGCGACTTCTTTTCTGCAGGTCTCTGTGTGAAGCGGGTACAAAAGGTGAAATCGAACCTGTGATTGGACGAAGATATGCCTGACGTGAGAGCGTCTTCATGTCGCCGTGGCGTTAAGAGCAAAGTACGACAGACGCTGGATAAGCGGAGCCCAGCGTGACAAAGGCCACTTTGAGATGAACACAAACACACTTGTGCATTTTTGTCCTCACATGGCCACCGTACCCTTTCAGGTTTGGCCTGGCTTTGCTTGAAAGAAGGCGACCTGCTGCTTAAAGGGAGAGCTGCGCCTCCGGTTTTTTTTTGTTTTTTTTTTTACATCTGAACTTCGTCCTGACCTGACCAGGCGTAAAGAAAGTGGTGGGAGAAGCGACACGGGTGGCGTTACGGCGCCACAATGACAGTATTTGTCTTCATATCTATGCTCTGCTTAGCTTGACAGAATCCCAACCTTAACAGAAGAGCGGACAAGAGCATCCTGGAGGAGAGAAAACGTGGTTCAGAAGTTAAACGACGTGGGCCGAGATCGCCATGGTCGCATTCAGCCGTGCACCAATCGCAGGAAATAAACGCCCCCAACGCCGCCGCCGCCGTCATCCGCTCACTCACTAGAGGTCAATCCTCCTGATTACACCCGGCTGCGTTCACACAGCTCATAAATACTCAGAGGCCAGCAGGGCAGATAAAGTCAGATAGAGAAATAAAAGAGACACACGGGGGAGCTGGAGAACATGGCCGACACTTTGTGACTTTGTTTGAGTCGTGTTAGTCACATAAACTCTTCAGCGCTGTGGAGGCGCGTGCTCGAGCGTGAGCGCGGCGCCGAGCGGTCACACTGGTTTAGATTTGAAGCGTACTCGGGCACAGTGCAGATTCCCAGCGTGTGTGTGTGTGTGTGTGTGTGTGTGTGTGTGTGTGTGTTAGCTGGTTACAAACTTTAAGTTCAATACTAGATAGGTTGGATTGTTCTCGTCTGCCTTCCGGTTTTTTCTCGTCGTCACCTTTACCTATAGACGCTTTCTTTCTGGACTTCTCCTGAGCGTGCACGCCACCACAACAATGAAGCGGCTCCTGTCGGCTGTCAAACAGCTGGGGTGGGGTGGGGGGGGGGGGTTCACACCTTTGTTCCTACAGGAGCCCATGTGACTAATGCAGCAGGAGCTGAGTCAGTGTGTGTCCAAGCTCCGTCTGCCGTCATCGTGATAAAGACGGGCCTCGGGCGAGGTGAGAACGGATTGGACTTTGGTGGCGGCCCTGACCGCTCATCTTTAAAAACACTTCACTGGAATAACAGAACTCATCAACACGAGCAGATCTGACGAAGGTGATTTAAATTGAAGTAAGTCACATCAACTCATACTGAAAATATAAAAGATAAAGAGCCTCGGAGACAAATCAGAAATCAGGGAGAGAGGAGCCACCGGTCGGAGTCGAACCTTCTCTACTTGAGGACCATACTCTCTGTACATGCAGCCTGAACATAAACCACTAGGCTACAGCCGGCCTGTCCAGTACCTGCTTACAATCCATGTCTTACTTTTTTGTTTTTAAACAAAGTCTGACCTCAAGTCCTGCTCGCCTCATGATGCTAAAGCTAAACGACCGCACGATTTAGTTTCATGTGAAACGTGTCATTAGACAACCAATTAGATGAGAGATTTCACTGATCAGAAACACGCCAACCTGAAGAAGAACAACTGGTCAATACAGTCACATGGTGTGGAAGAAACAGCAGCATTAGCCCTCAGTGTCAGTGATTGCTTTTAGCTTGATTAAACCATAATGCACGCTGCTGTCAGAGTGCTTCAAAGGAGCTTTCAACACGATGACTCCCCCCTCCTTCAAACCGCTACAGTAACCTCATTCAAGTTCTCCACGAGAGGCCTTGAGCTGCACTGACATGTGTGCACAGCCTGCGTGGGACAGAGCGCCCCCCCCCACGGCCAATCAGGTGTTATTCTGAGCCCAGGCAGCAGGAAGGGGGCTGTAAACGCACAAACACTGCCATTTCTGTCACCTGACAATGACAGGTGGGTTTACTGGTCCCAGTCTGTGCCCTGGACGCCACACATTGAAGGCAGCAGAGAGAGGGGGGGAGAGGGGGGGGGGCTGTTTCTCCAACCAAATGTCAAGACGTGCAGCATTTTTGTGGCACGATGATGATGAATACAAAAAGGAGGATCGAGTGTTCTGCTGATGTGTTTGTTGCTCCGTCTCTGACGTGAGGGAGTCCACGGAGGCCGGCAGGACGATAACCCCAATCTTATCTCACAAGGTTTTTCTGTTGCTTTCCAAGGCCGCCACCAAGAATCAGCCATATTTGTGTTATTTTTAAATGAATCGACACAACGCAAGAGCTACCGATGCAGACATTTCGGTTTCTGCAATGAAAAAAAAAACTTTACTGAATACGCTCACACTGACACACGTGACTTTTAAACCTTTTAAAACCAGCACAGCTCCTCTCTATGTCAGCACGGCATGATTGAAAAAAGGTCCTCGAGGTTTTGATTGAAGGCATTAAGAAATTATTTTTCCTCAAAACAAACTGATGACTTTTAATACCTCCTCACATTCACATAATTCTCCCGTTTATTTCAAACACCTGTTGACTTTTGATCATTTTCTCATCGTCTTACTGTGATGGTCATATCGCCCGTTTGTTTCTTTTTGTCTTCGATCAAAATGCACATTGAGGATGTTTTAACAAGCTACGGCATGCACCCAGATCCAAGAAGACATCAATAATAATCTCCTGAATAATAATGATAATTAATAATAATCTCCCTCTTTCCCATATTTGCAGCTTCGTTGAATTTACAGTTATCTCATTAACAACGGTGCACAGCTCAAGTCCTGGTCTTCGTTATCACCCTTTAGTGCCTTTGCACGACAAACAGTCAAAAATATCTATTTTTAGACTTTGTATTGATGAGTTCATTACTGACATTGTACAGTCAGAATGGCATATTCAAAAGTCCATTCACGTAGGTGGTCATTAATTCAAATGTAAACTCTTCTCATCCAGTGGTTGTGTTTACTGTTACGTTCATTTCGGGGTTGCGTGGATTTTAAACATGTCAAGTTTTCATATTGCTTTAAAATATACATTAATAGTTGTCACAGTGAGTTTCTGCTTGTATCATGGTATTTTAATATACGACGAGGCTACACAGCTAAAACTTCCTCGTCCCCTCTGCTGGTATTTAAAACACTCTAACGACAACGTCGGGACATTTTTACACTGCACTCACTAACCTGTGATGTTTCTGCCAACTCATTGGCTAACTAAGTTACACTATCTCATTTATGGTAAACAGATCACAAAGGGTTAAAGGTGAACTCTGGAGTTTTGGTGGAGGAGTGTGTAAGTTAGAGAAGTGTACAGACCCTGTGATATATACGTTTATTACTCTTTACACAAACTGTCCATAGAGGAAAATGTGCTCCCTGAAACACAGCTTGAAGATAAAATGATGCACGAGAACTTATGGTGGACATTTTTAGCTCCAAACAGTGTCCAGTCTCAATATTTTAAAGGGGACATTATGAAAAATCCTTTTAAACTGTGTTTTTGAACATTAATTTAGGTACCCTGAGTGTCTATCGATCCACAACATTTGAAATAAATCCACCCAGTCCTTTGTTTGTGGTCTGTATAAGTCTTAACACACTGAGAAAAATGCTCCGTTTCTCAGGATGTGACATCACAAGTTGGATTCTGGTACAAAAAAACAAAAAAACACCCAATACCCTCCCCTGGTATCTCCACCCATGGACTCCACCTCCAGCCTAGAGCAAAACTTTTGTGCAGGTCTGCAATTTTTATTCTCACTACTGAGGAGTGACGTCTACAGGGAAAACTCAGGGGGGCGGGGCTTATTGCATTTAAAGAGACACACACACCAAAACAGAGCGTTCTGAGAGAGCTGGTTTCTACAGGGTCACAAACCTCCTCTGCTGCTTGATTCATGTTATATTTGGACCAAAGCACAGGTGTTTTAATTACTGCACAGAGAACTGTTTAATGTGAAGTATATCTTCGTATATATGTATTATATGTTCCCTTTAAATGTTACTACCAAATCTACGTAGTGTCCCTTTAAACCTATACGCCCAGTAATATTTCTTCATGCTGTATTAATTGTACAAATATATATATATGAAGCATGTGAGTTTGTGTGTAATAATGTCTTCGTGTTTGTGCATTGTTTTTAATAAAGGGTTTAAATAAATAAAATCCTGTGGGGCAACACTGAAGACATCAGTGAATCACATCCGGTATGCAACACACATCCACCACTTGACAAGACCGACTGTAAAAAAGGGTGTAATACAACTCTCATTCAAACTACTTGGTGTGATGATTAAACTGAACAAGTTTTATATATTGAGCTCAAATTTTCTGAAACGATTAAAAGGAAAACGAGCAGGGTATTTTTTTTTTTTTTAAAAAAGGAAACCTGCTGGCAATAAATCATCTTGTCTCTCGGGTACGTCACCTCCTGGTTCAACAAAAACGTCTTCAAACACGATAGAATACGCTTCTATGTAAACGCTTACACTTTAAGGTGGTTAATACGGGTTTAAATACTGTAAATATGGAGATAAAGCTGGTTATTTTTGAAAGAGAAGGGGTTGTATTTATTCGCTAACTTCCCAACCCCCCACCCCTCGGCCTGTAGCGTTACAACAGAACAACAACAATAGGTTTGGACTAGTTGAACCCGTTCACAGGGTTTCATCACTTCACTTTAAGGAAGCAGCTTTGATAAATAAATCCGAAATGAGTGTTATATCTTACCCCCAGAATCCGCAGGGACAGCGCGGGGGTAGACTCGGAGGTTTGCTTCGCTCGCTGGTATCTCCCATGACAACAAAACCCGGTGTGGTGGTCACGCGAGGCTGGGGATGAGTCCGGGGCCTGCTCGTTTCAACGAGGGAGAAAAAAAAACGATCCAACGTTCAAGTTTGAAGTACAAAAAAAACAAATGACCCTCTTATTTTTGTTTTTAAAGTCCACACATCGGTGAAAATTGGAGACAAACTTGATCTCTTTTCGGCTAAAAAAAAAAAAAAATCCTCCCGTTAAGTCAAAGCAAACGGCTCAGTTTGAACTGGAATAATCAGACGTTACTCAAAGCAATCAGCTGGACGTTCGGACGATACCATCTACGAGCAAAAAAAGAGGGGGTGTTACGACGCCACAACGCGTATAAAAACAAAAGAACGTCTCCTTACAGTTTGAGTTGAACTGTATTTAAAGACGTTAAATACGAAGGAGAGGACAAGAAGAAATCAGGAAATGAAATAGCGCGACGAAGCACCTCCACACCTCTCAAGTGTTTTCCGACCCACCCCCCCCCTCTTCCACATTCACACGTCGTCGTTGGCTGGAAGTGAGTGAGTACGATGGGCCGGAAACGCGTCCATCAAACCAGAAATGTCAATATTGCTCAACGAAATGAAGGCAAAACAGTGTAAAAAACAAACTAACATTTATACACGACTGAATCCCTGTTAAATTACAAAAAACATACATTTCAGTTGCTTTGTTGGCTCTGACATGAGAACAAAGGCTGCATAAAGTGACACTCATTGATCAGTGACTACTGTAATCCTTAGTGGGTTTACTCCTAATCTCCCCCTTCAACACACATAAACACACACAATCATACATGAACACACATTTTAGATACACTAATCACACCGTCTGTCTGTCACACCCTTTCCTAACATAGTCCTATATTTTTAGATTTTTTTAAAAACAGCCTACAAACAAAGAAAAGCTACAAATTGAGCCAATTAACAATTCTCTTACGTATTATTAAACTGTATTATGAGAATTAACATTTTTTTCAGATGTAAAGGTCATTGCTTTAATTACAAGTGTTATACCTGTACTATTTATACACTTTCCACCTTTGCCTGTAGAAATCCTTTTTCTTATCTTTGCAGTTTAGATTTTTATTTTATCTTTTATTTATCAAACAAAAAACAAAATATTAAGATTTTGCCTAACAGAATTATAGTATTTATTACCTGAGGACCATCATCATCCAAAATCCCAAACAGGATGTTTATGGGTTCAAATTTAAAGCCGATATGATGCAGCTTTAGCCAACTTTGTATTTTGGTCCACAAACTTGCAACATATGGACAATAGAAAAACAAACGCACCTGATCTTCCTCCTCTTCTTCACAAAATCTGCACAATGATTCTTTAATATTATACCTGTTAATTAGCTTTTTAGTTGCAATAATTTTAGAGAATATCTGAAGTTGAGAAGTTTTAGAGTACGAGTACGAAAGAATGTGCTTTAATTGTGGCACACTATTGTCCTTTCTTCTCCTACTTGGTGCAGGTTGTTTTGTTTTTTTGCTGATGGATGCTTGTATGATTGAGCACTTTAAAATCCAAAATGTTAGGCTTCATACTGCACAGTCCCTGCACTCATTTCATTGTGCTACAGATCTGGGACCAGGTAAAGCTTAGAGTGAGAGACATGATTTCTTGTATTTTCTCATGTCTGGTGTAGTTTGATTTCCAGCCTTACGTTTTCTGGAAGGGCTCCTCCAGATCGTCACAACTTCATAACAGCCGGATCATTCTTTATGCTCAGGTTTGGTCTCCACCAGCTCCTGACGGACGCACCTATTGACTTGTAAACCGTTTCTGCATGTGAATGATGAGCATACAAGCGTCTTCACATTATTACAACCCGAGGTAAAGAAGTAAAGGTAAAGAGGTAAAGATGGCACTGTAAGTGTACACATATTAGAAAAGTAGATAAACGTGCACAGTGTTATAAAGACGTGTGTGTGTGAGCAGCTAAAGGTTGAGTGAAAGAAATCATTTAAAACTAGGCTGAGCTTCAAGATGTAGTGAGAGTGCAGGTGACAGTCCCTCTTTAGTCTCTTTTCTGAGAAGAAACAAGACAGACTTCCATCAAAACTTTAAAATCAGTTTGTTTGTTTTTTTTAAATATTTTATAACCAAGCATCAACAGGGTCTTAAAAAAGTCCTCTCAGGGCGTCAGTGCCGGTCTCCTGATGGGAGGGATGTTGACTGATCAATCACCGCTGAGGGTCTCGAAACAGAAGCTCTCCAGACAAAAGAGAAGATAGACATCACTGTATTGCTTGTATCAAAGAAGCTCCGCTGTGTGTTTTCACAGCAGCGACTCAGCCAAGCACAACTGGTGTGACCGCTCACAACAATGATTGTTCATCAACAATGTCCGTCCTTTCCATCATCACATTTTTGACAGGCAATGTATTAAACAAGAGGCAGTGAAATGCAATCACACATCAATGATCAGAACTAATATATATATTAAGTAAAACTTTACACATTTATAAAGGGACATGGGGAGTGCCTTCTCTACATCACGATGTCACCTGACTAAAGCCCTATGTCGATTCTCTGCTGAGTTATTAAGGAAGACTTCATCAAACTATCCAGCTATTCTAACGTCATCAAACGGAGATGGGTACGTCAAAAAGAAGGCTTATAGAATCATCGGCGAGGTCGTCTTAGGCTAACAGGATATCTCAGGTTTTCCTAACATGAAATCAAAGGTTTGAAATAAAAGGATATTTTCAAGACAACTCAAAAGTGCAACATCAGGACACAAAAAAAAAACAAAAGAAAAAAACACAGGAACCACAGCACTGATAGCTTAATTTCAAAACAAAACAAAACAAAACAAAATACAGCAGACAGCTCGAAACCAAGCGCGAGGTGTTGCAGTTAACTTCACAAACACACAGAAAGTTACCAAATCCAGCACTTCAGTGCTGAACTTCAGGCAGGACACCCAAGCTGCGACCTTTATTTCTGAGTACTTGAGTTAAAGTGCCGATAGCAGCTGCTCGTGTGTAGAAACTGTATATAAACTTACTTCCCTGCAGCCTTTAGAGTGCAGACATAATTTGGTCCGAGCCCCTCAGCCTTGATTTATTTTTTTTCTCTTCTCTACAACCTAATTAAATTCCCAAATCACTCCTCTGCTCGGCTATGCAAGTGCTTAAAATGCTAAATTAAGACACCTAATTCACTCAGAGTTTAGTTTGAAAGTAGCTTCTTCTTCTTCTTCTTGAGGTATGAATTTCAGCTGTGATAAAGTCACACCGACAGGACGACCGCTCATTTTGGTTTTCCGCTGCGAGAGTACAGTCGGCGACGTACCCGACAGCTTTTACTCAGTATGCAAAATGCACGACAGGATTAGGTGGGAGTTGCGACAGGATGCATCAGCTCCACAGCTTTGGCAACATTTGAACAATTTGATTCCAAACTTTTTGAAAAATACTCGACTGCTACCCTGTTAGCTTGATGGTAAGAAAAGTGAGCAGAGTCGGTTTTCTTAAAAAAATAGCTCCAACTTTGGAAATGTTAACTTGTAAAATTTGGGTAGCAACAACCCCTCCCTCCCTCCCTTCCCCCCCCTCCCTCCCTGGTCTTACTGCAGTTCTAACCACAGTTTAGTGTGTGCCTCATCTTTGGACGAGTAAAGATTTCACGTTGAGGATTTTTTTTTTTTTTGAAGGACAGAACCCGGAGTCTGAGTAGCTAAAAAAGTACCTTCACAAGAGTTTACGTCAGTGGATGTAATCGCTAACTCTCTGTCTCAAAAGTGGGAAGACTGGAGCCCTGAATGATGCTACAGACACACCAGTCTCTAATGTTGCACTTCTGACACACGGACCATGAGTTATGACAATGAGACGCCTCTAGCAGCGTTCGCAGCAGTGCATTCTGGATGATGAAGGCTGTGCAAAAACAAAAACAAAAAAATGGCATTCTGAGGCCTCCCTTCCCTCTCATCACCTTCCAATGAGAGGGAGGCGAGGGAGGCTCTTAATGATGGGACTGTGAGGACGAGGACGAGGACGAGGAGGGCTGGGAGGGCAGCAGGCTGTGTGTGCGTGAAGGTCGTTGGGGTCGTGGCTGCTGGGTGGTGGAGCCGGCGTCAGACGAGTCAAGGCCCGGGCTGCCTTCGGTGACCTCTGTTTCCAGCTGGGCCGGACACTCGAAGTGAACACAGTGGAACACCTAGAGAGAGAGAGAGAGAGAGAGAGAGAGAGAGAGAGAGAGAGAGAGAGAGGTCAGACACCAGCTCTTTGCATAGTGCAGTGAGGGAGCTCCACATACACACACAGCTGAACATACACACACACACAGCACTGTTCACCTCGTCTCATTACGCCTCTACAACATTCATACTGAAGAATAAACCTCACAGGCTTCATCGACCTCACCAACGAATCACCTGCAGGGGGCACTAAAGAGTCCAAACAGGAACGGACGGCACTATTTATTTAAAATAATGAATCGAGTATCCAAGTAGAAGTGATTGTGCCCTCTTTTCGTCATCACCAGTACGGCACAAATCCCTCCACAGGTATCTCACCTCGTTGGCTGTGTTGTGAGTCCCAACGATACGGATGAAAGACGCAGGCTGCTTATCGAACTTCAACGTCTGCCACGATCTGTGAGAGAGAGAGAGAAAAAGACGTTTAACACATCATGGAGTATTTCTCTTTAAAACTCTCTTTTTCTTATCTTTAGAACACTTTTTGTCTTTCTTCTTCTTTTGTGTTTTTTTCAGTTTCTTAAAAGCAAATCGAAGTAAATCGACCGTCCTTCCTTTAATCTTTAAAAAAAAAAAGGAGGAGCTTCACCTGCACGCCACCCTGGTGCGGTCGACCACCTTGGTCCACTGCTGCTGGTTGGTGGAGGTTTCGATGTAATAACTGTAGGAGCGCTCGTCACAGTCCCAAAGCAAGAGCCTGAGCGGGCAGGAAGTGGAGAGACAACAGACAGTTGTTTTTGTTTTTGTGGCGCGTTCAAAACAAACGCTGGTATCTTCTTTAAAATAAATATAACACAAGTGTTTGTTGAGATTTGTACTTTAAATCAGCGCTGTGTGTGGACGTACCTCAGAGAGCTGATGGAGTACGGCTGAGCCAGCTGGATGACGATCGCCCCCGAGCCCAGCTGGTGACACGTGTAGCCCGAGTCCCAGTCGTAGTTGCGCGTGTCGCCGTTGAGCAAGGCGTTTCTACTGCGACTCACGCCCTCGATGACGCTGGCACACGACGTGATGGTGGCCACGTTCTCACTGGGCACTGCAGAGCGTAGATATACGATTATAGAGCAGAGTCTTTAAAAATAATAGACACGTTGTGCTTCTCTTCGGTGTTTTACCCAGAAGGCCGTTCTCCAGCGTGAACGAGTGGTGGGTGAACATGCACTCGAAGGCCACGAGGTGGAAGACCTTGTTGACCGTGTTGTGTGTTCCCACGATGCGAACGTACCTGAGGCACAAAGAGACACACCGAAGTGATCAGGACAATCAAGCAGCTACAATCCCGGATTCAAAGAAGCAGAAATGTACAGGGAGAGGCCGAGTGGGACATTCCTTCTTTTGGAATAACTGGGACTGAAAATTGCCCCCAGATATCTGCAGAGTTACACACACACACACACACACACACACACACACACACACACACACACACACACACACACACACACACACACACACACACACACACACACACACACACACACACACACACACACACACACACACACACACACACACACACACACACACACACACACACACACACACACACACACACACACACACACACACACACACGAGGAGGCTGAGAGAGGAAGCGAGAAGGTCAACCGTTCCTCTCGAGAACGCGCTCATTGAGGTGCCTTCTCGTGGCTTCATTTGAATAATGTTAACGCTGAACTCCTATCAATAGCACAACGTTGAAAAAGTGAGGCGTACTTCTGGTGTTTGTGCACCAAGAGATGCATAAATAAATGCAGGTGTTCATTTTTTTTTTCCTCCCCCATATCAGTTCGGTCCTGCTCTCGGTACATAAACCAGTAACCAGTTGTTAAACCTGTGGCTCCTTTCCTCATCCTCTCTCTCTTCCTCATTTCAGTCTCAGTCTCTCTCAGTCTCTCTAAAAAAAACCTAAAAAAAACCACATACTTGCAAACTCGTGGTGTGAAGTACAGATTCTGCCAGGAGCGGCACAGATACTTTGAATGGTCCACAACTCGCACCCAGTCCAGCTCATCCATCGACACCTCGATGTAGTACGAGTAGGACCTGGAACCAGGAGATAAAGACGTTTTAAAAACACATGAACAGAAAGCTTCAACCGTGACAGATTAGGTCTGTACAGTTTACGTTCAAACAGAATCTTATGATGTCAGTATCTAAAAGCTCCTTTTTACAGTCACGCTCAGAGTCTCTAAACTGGCTGCGTTCTCAGTCATCAGTGTTTCTCTCCCCTCTAATATATGTTTTTGTTCCAGTACAAATGTAAAAGCTAGAATTCTTCTGGCAGGATGACGTGAGCGTCTTCTCACCGACTGTCTCTGTCCCACAGCAGCAGGCGGACGTGATTGATGATGGACGACTGGCCCAGTTTGACCTGGATCCCGGCTCGGCCGTCCTCCTCGATGGGATGTCTGGAGAAGCCGTGGTCCAGGTCGTAGTTCTGGGTGTCTCCGTCCAGCAGCGCCGACTTCAGCTCTCCTTTGACCACCTGAGCGCCGTACTTCATGGTTGCGATGTTCTCCTCGGGGACTGAAACACCAGAAGAAGAATTGTTCAGATGCAAACATCGAGAGAGCAACAGATGCGTGGACTGGAGTGGGACACTCACTGAGCATGCCCCTGTAATTCAAGTCCATGTTGCGGCTCTCGGATCGGGTCTTGATGGCGTCCAGCAGGTCGTCCGGGCTCAGCAGGCCGGACGGTCGCACCACGTTCAGCATTTCTGTTAGAGTCATGAGCGGAAGCCGCACCGCTGCCATCACTTCCTGTGTGTCGGCGCCATCCACGTGCTGCCGGCACCAACGACTCAAGGCCTGGAAGATCTCCTTCTCAGTGGCAGCAAACGAGTCCCGTCTGACCACAGTCAGCAGGGCGGTCTACAAATACAGGAGTGCTCGTTTAAAGGGGGTGAGAATCAAAAAACACAAAACACGTCGGCTGCTTTGAAACATCAAAGATCAACTTTCAAAACTTAAAAAGCTGGTTTAAACATCGGTTCAACATCTCTTTAGTCCTTTGACTTAATTAACCTCAGATATAAAATATGAGAAGATAATTTGTTTTAAAAATCAGAAACACAGCACTGGAGATCGCTGTACGTGCAGGAATTAAGGCTGAGCCTCCAGCAGATGCAGTCTTGTACTCCTTCTTCAACTCTCACCTTCGACAGCAGGAGGAAGCCATCAGAGTTCAACACGTCCGGTGCGTGTCTGTCCATGTAGGCGCAGCAGGCTGCACTGAGCGCGCTCAGAGAATACAGACTGGCCACGTCGAAAACCAGGCAGACGTTGTTAGTGTGAAGAATGGTGCGGAGGAACTCGGAGGTGGAGTCCTCCAGCGGCTGGAGGCCGTAGCGGTGAGCCAGACCCAAGAAGTCCAGCAGCACCTCTTCCCGGGCGGAGCTGAGGCTGGCCCGGCCCGTGTACAGGTAGTGCAGCAGCATGGAGAAGGCTTCAGCGCGCGTCTCCTCCAGAGACACCTCTGCCTGGGGCTGGGACTCCTTCATCCCGCCGTACAGCAGAGCCCTGAAGAAGCAGAAGACGATTTGGGATCTTTTAAGATGGATGAAACTTTTACAAAACTTTCTCCACAGCAAATGTGTCATCATGTGAACATAATGAACAAGAACAAGCCGACCCACACGAGGCGCATCTATTGTGATAACCAAATCCTGATGGAACGTGTGGTGATTATAATGTTGCTATGACTGAGCAGCCCTGGTTTCTCTATTGGATTTAAACATGTCATGAAAGACGACATATTCTCCCCCTTTTTTTTTCCCACCTTTTCAAACACTCCCCTCTGTGCTCTAAATGAAACATCTGCGCTGAGCTTTGGTCCAAATATAACATGAGTCAAGCAGCAGAGGAGGTTTGTGACCCTGTAGAAACCAGCTCTCTCAGAACGCTTCGTTTTGTGTGTGTCTCTTTAAATGCAATAAGCCCCGCCCCCTGAGTTTTACCCAGTATTATCACTCCTTTGCAGAGACAATAAAAATTGCAGACATGTGCAAAAGTTTTACTCCATGCGGGGGGGGGATACCATGGGAGGAGATTAATTTACCAGAATCTCACTGTGACATCACAAGGAGAGCACATTTGAAACAGAACATTTTTCTGTGTTTTAAGACTTCTGCAGACCACAAACAAAGGACTGGATGGATTTATTTCACGTGTTGTGGGTTGATAGACACTGAGGTTACACACATAAATACTAAAAAAAATCTTGTACAAGCAGACTTTTCATAATATATCCCCCTTTGAAAGCGTGACAACCCCTAGAATTGCAGGCCAGAGGTTAACATGGCATCTCTATAGATGCATATAGCGGGGTAACTCAGGTGACAGGTGACACACGTGTACCTGAAGTAGTGACAGCGAGCAGCCAGGATGACCCGGTGCGCCGGGAAGCGTTTCCCCTCCACGATGAAGGTGACATCGCTGTACTCCTCTCCGAGCACCAGGGCTCCGAGCTGCTCCGACAGCAGGTGGATGTGGTCTATCTCCGACACGGAGGCCAGGGGACGCAGAGGATGGCTGTTACTCATGGTCGACGGCTCGTCAAGAGGGGGGAGTCACATCTGAAGGAAGAGACGTAAACAAACCCGACAAGCGATGAGCTAATGTAGCATGTAGCGGCTAACGACAGGCGTAAACAAACACCTTACTAAATCTTTTTTGAGAGTCTTAAGTGTTCATATTTCAGTAACACAGTACAAGAATCCGATCAGAAATACTCCCACAGCAGAATATGAAAGCTAAAACGAAAGGTTTCTTGTTCACATCGCGTATATTTGACACCTGAGCTAATGTTAGCTTACAGCTAGTTTAACGTTTCCGCTTTTTAAAAAACTCACCGAGCAGCTCTCATCCACTCTTAATGTCGAGTAAAGAGTGTTTTCAGAAAATAAATCAGAATTTAATAATCCAACGTGAAGTCAAATCCTCATCCAAATCCAAAAAACCCCCTTCCAGCGTCTCCGACGGGATCAAATCATTCCGGGTCAGGAGACAGGCACTTCCGGTTCAAGAAACTGCCTTTCAAAGTAAAAGTTGGGTTTAATCTTTTTTCGTGGTGCAGCGGTAATTGCTTTCAATTTATTTCCCCTTTCGTATGTTTTCTTGTGTTTTCTCCTGCGGTGTTGTATTTGGAACATGATTGTTAAAGATGTGTACGACCTTGAAATATTCTCAATGTTTGACCACACCCGACATCGTAGTGCCTATCAGCCTGTGGTCTTTATCTGTGGCCATATTATTTGTTTTCAATGATCACCACTTTTACCAGAGTACAATTCAAACATGCCAGGGCATCATTTCATGTTCATGTGCCTCAATTCTTTGGAGAAAAAACACCAACACTTTTTAAGAGGCCTTTTACTGAGTAGTTATCTTTATTATACTTAAACATACTATTTGAAAATGTCTTATTCCACTGCATAATCTACATGAATCTCTCTACAGATTGTTTTGACTGTAAACTTGTATGGCAGTTCACCAACAGGTGACACTAAAGGGACAATCAGTGAAATGACCATAACTCAATTTTAGTTTAGTTGTTTAGTTGTCAGGGACCATGTACCAACAACAACATGAATCTCACAGAGAAAAGATGCTTCGTACCAGATCATAGCAGTTTGCTAATTTCCATCTGTGGTCCCTGGGCAGGTCAACACAGGATACATACACCATACAATACAATTTTGAATATTTAACAATCAATTTCATCCAAATCTCCCAGAGAAGGTTTTTTTTTTTATCCATCTGAATTTCACAAAAAATATTCTTCTTTTATTTGCCAACTTTAAAAGTCACATTATATATGTCACTTGGTAAAGATACTGAAGTCTGCGTCATTTAATCAGTAAACTGTCACCTCATAAAAGTTCATCTCTAGTTGTGTAAGCTCCTTCTCTGGAACTTCTCTGGAACTTCTCTGACAGGAAGCCTTTAAAATGTCATCATATCTGTTCAGTTGTGCAATGAAGTCATGTCACATCACTTCTGCTATCAGATTTCTTAGAATATTTTGTTTTTAGGGCTAAAAAAAAAAGGTCATGGAGTCAAGAAATATGTGATAAAAAAATATATTATAAACACTCCAGAAAATGTCATGTGACACAAAAGACAAATGAGTATAATAATTAAAAGAAACATTTTGATGGTTAAGCATGATTAACATTAACGAGCACATTAAAAGGCCTCACATTAAAAAACATTTACACTTATACACATCGCTCAGCCATAACTTTACAATCACTGACAGGTGAAGTGAATAACACAGACACCTGTCAGTGAGTGGGATATATGAGGCAGTGACGTAACATACAGAACCGTCTTCCATCAAAAATACTTACAATGGAGCATCTGAGCATCAGAAGTGGACGCTGCAGAAATGGAAGAAGGTGTGTGTGTTTGTGTGTGTGTGTGTGTGTGTGTCTGTGTGTCTGTGTGTGTGTGCCAGATTCCAGAGGACACCTTGAGGAGGTCTAGTGAAGTCCACGTCAAGACGAGACGGTGTCCACACAATAATAGGCAGGTGGTCATCATGTTAGGGCCGATCAGTGTTAATTCTGAGTTTCTACTTTCCCTATAACACACACATTCCCTACAGCTGGTGAAGGAAGCCTAGCGGATGCTGGGATCAACAGAGGGAGCTTTCAAAGTGGAGTAGGTCACTTCAGCGCCTTCATCAGCATCTTTTTTACTCCGGACCTGCCAGTAAAAAAAACATCATATAAACTGTCGTAGGTAGCTGTCATTGCTGTCCTGCCTTTTGCCCTAAAGACGTCTGTGTGTAAGTGTTGTTGTTGTTGTTGGTGTTCTGCTTGTTGTTGTTTTTTATGAGCCCAAAGACAAATTTCCACACTGTGGACAATAAATGAAATGAAAACACGCCCCGTTTCATCATCAATATGTTGCTAACGTAAGTATTAGACTGATCAGTAGAAAACCATACTAGGCTGTTTTTGCTAAATATGCATCTACCATTATAGCTCTATCCCACTTCTCAAACTCAACAGTTTCTGCAGACGACTCTTCATCATCAGTCCGGTTCTGTTGTTGCTTAGTGCTCATTAAGGATTCATGTTGGGTCTTTGCAAAGTGCGATGTAATAATACAATAAATGGTACGGTCTAGACCTGCTCTCTATGAATTTGGTGCAATATAAATAAAGATGAGTGGTACAAAACAAAGGATGTCTGTCACACAACATAATTAGGTTATAGACAGCGTACCTGGGCTTGTCTGTTTTTGTTCTCGGAGATCGTGACGGAGGAGTAGGTAACACCATCTTCAGGATCAGTCTAGACAAAGAAGAGCAGAAAGACGACAGCTCAGTAACTTTTGGATCGACTCTGACAAACACGAGGAGATCTAAATATGTCCTGATGGGTTTCTGCATCCGGTCCAGTTTGAGGTTTGATGGGAAAACAAAACATCTTGAAATATACAACTTCAACACAGGGATGCAATCAGTTCAACGTGAGTCAAAAGTTAAACAATTATCATGTAAGTAAATTGAACGTATCCGCTCGTGTCTCAGCCATACAATCAAAATATAAAAGATGAGATTTTTTAACTCACAGCATCGCCATCCCTCGGTCTCGTGTTCCCTGAAAAACACAACAAGAGGGTCAACTATTTCCACAAAATACAGTTTTCTCAAACATTCCTGTTGTTGTCCGGTTTCATGCGTGCGCTCACCTGCAGCTCGCTTCCTCCTCACGACCGTCACGACAATCACAACAAGCGCGATGACAACCAACACAGCCACAGTGATCGACACCCACTTCAAAACTGGAGGGAGAAAGAGACGACGGAGTTCAGTATTTTGGCTGCAGAATTTTGTTCAGTTTTAAAACCTGTATCAAATTAGATGAGATAATTATAGGTGATTTTAAAAAGTGGTGAACTTTGCATTTGGTAGTTTTGACGCTAAATGGATGTGTATCGATATATTTGCAGGTTTTTTAAGATTTAATTACAAAAATATATATATATATTTTGCTATTATTCCTTATTTTTATGATTATTTTTTCCTTCATTATCATTATTATTATTATTATTACTACTACTACTACTACTACTATTATTATCATTATCATTATTATTATTATTATTATTATTATTATTATTATTATTTTTACTACTACTACTACTATTATTATTATTATTATTATTACTACTACTACTACTACTACTACTATTATTATCATCATCATTATTATTATTATTATTATTATTATTATTACTACTACTAGTACTACTACTATTATCATTATTATTATTATTATTATTATTATTATTATTATTATTATTATTATTATTATTATTACATCTTCACATGTTCAAAATAAAACAGGAACAAACTGCCTGCTGTGCTGTGACAGCTTACAGAAAATGTGCCTCCATTTATTGTGACTGTCTGCGCAAAGCATCCTGGGATATCTCGCCACGCTAACAGAGCTAGCTATCCTATCTCCCTCATTGTGTGAAAATCATCCATGATGATGAACTGTTTGGAAAATAAACTTTGTGGAAAAAGTTCCCTTTGGTTTGACAGAGTAAAGAACATCATAAGAAGTTGAGTTTTTACCGTCCGGTGTGGAAGAATCCTTCAGTCCAGACTCTGTTGTGTTTGTTGCTGTTTTCATGTTTTCAGTCGGTCCTGGTAATTTTCTTATTGCTGGTTCTATTGGGGTCTCAAGTGAACAGATTTACACACCTTAATAAACTTTTGCACATTAATTATGTTTGAAGATTAAAAGGTCAAATTATTACAGGTCAATAATCACGGTAAGAGTTTTTTTTTTATTATTATTATAATCACATTTCTGACCTGGATTCTCCTCTGAGGCCTGGAGTCTGGAGGGAAACAGCTGACCTCCATCACCAACACTCACTTTACACTCCAGTGACTTATTTCTTGATGTGTAGACTAAATGATAACTCGGAACGGTCAGAGAAGCATTGCAGGGAGAGTTTGATATCCTCACACCTTGCTGTTGTTTCACATCTTTACCATCAAACAGCCACTTCACTGTTTGTCTACAAATGTCAAACGTCGACATAGAGCAGTTTAATGTCACCTGATCATCTTTCTTCTGCTCAGTCACTGGTGAGGACGGAGATATGAGAGAAAACACAATTTAATCCAAACTTCAACAGAGTCATGTTAAAATGTTGATTGTTCTATAAAGACAGTTCGAGGTGAATACTCACTGGAAACAACAGACAGATACACCTGAGCATCTGGAGGCCTTTGTCTGCTTGATCTGAACTGTTGACATAGAAGATAACCAGCATCCTCCTTTCTGACCTTCTTTATAACCAGAGAACAGTCCGCTGTCACACTCAGTCTGTCTGATTGAAATCCAGAGTTTTCAACAATCTGCCCAAGTCTAATCAGCTCTACTTCTGGGGTTGTTGATGTGGCCCAAGTCCATGTAGTTCTGTCACAGTTACTCTGATCTTTTATCACGTTTCCACAAGTCAATGCGGCATCATCTCCAGCTCTGACGTTGTAGTAGAGGGGAGACAGTGTATTTCCAGCTGCAGAGATAAAAGAGAAGATTGAAATATAAAGAGAATAAATCTGACTTTTTAACGTCATCATCATCATGGGGACAATTTGAGGTGAATGTGAGGAAGAAGTTTGCTGTTTAAGAGATCATGAACCATGAAGTTTGCCCTGAAAACAAATACACCAGTCTATGAATACATCGTCTTCTGTTAAGACTGTTCATGTTTCATGTCTCCTTAACTTTAAATTAAAGCATCATTATCAGAAAAAAATATACATTTAAATTCAACCATTTACCATCATCTTCTGCGTCTTTATCTTTGTTGAACAGAAATGTTTATGTACTTCCTCTAATCCGTTAAGAGTCACTTCCTCATTAACTTCTTATTAAACACTTGCGTCACTTTTTTTCTTTTTCTGGCAGCAAACCTCCTCGAACATTTATGACACCAAGTAGAAAAAAACATAGATACTGCATGTTTTTTTTTATTTTTTAGAGATTCTCAGAAGTGTTTCAGTCAGGATGATAATATCTCATACACTCTTCTCTGTCTTTAATTACTTTTAAATGATGTGTTGTGAAGTATGAAAAGTACAGAGGTACAAATGACAACAATAAAAACTGAGCAGTGATTACAAAAACAGAAGAAATACAACTTTTATGTAACCAACTTGCTGCAAATTAATTCATGTATTAAGTCTCCTCCTGACACTTACGCTCCATCGACACGTTACACAGCCCAAGTTATAAAGCTTTCTTATCAATATTGAAAGATGTTCTTTGTTTTTGTGCATTTTATATTCTTATGTGATCGTTTTCTTACCTGCTAGTTGAAGCACGAGCACAAGAATGAAAGACATTTGAGTCCATTTGAACCCGTCCATCATGATTCTCAATCGGTCTTCTTCTTCTGGTGTCAGGCTCACAACTGTGAACTGAACTGTGAGTTCATAAAGATGTTGGTTTTTTTTTTTAGCATCATCTACTTCTTGTGGTTAGTATGACATCACTTCCTCAAAGTGACTTTGAGTCTGTTAATAGATTTTCATGTCAGACACAAATTGTAAAAATGTTCACTTTTATAATTTTTCCTTTGAATTTTCTTCGATGCAAAGACCTGAAATAGTTAGTATAAGACGGTTAAGACTCATAAACAGTGTGAAGTTCAAACACTGTGAGAAGTTTCCTGTTTTTGAACAGGAAGATGGACTGAGGAAGTTAAAGGTGTTAAGATTGCACCTCGAAGATTTAGAGGAAGTGTTGTTGAAAGGTCCCAGACGATTCACCTCACCACACCGGTCTGAAGCAAGGGAGACTGCTCATCGTCAACAGCTGAAAGCTCGGCTGACACTTTGACCCCTCACAGGAGAATTTTCACTCTGCTTTAAAGTGGTTAGGACCCACTAGGGTGTGAGAGACCCAAGGAGAGTCCCCTCCAGGTAACGGCTGTGAAGGAGGCCTTTCCAGTATTAACAGCCTATGATCTGACCATAGAGGGGAATGACTTCAAAACTGTAATAACTCAATAACTTTAAAGGTATAAAAGCTGAATAAACTGTGTATTACTTTAACCGCTCCTAATAACCAATAGTGATGTTCTAGTTCAAGGCAGCAGCGATATCTTTATGAAAGGCAGTTATTGGTCCTCCTGACGAGATTCACACTCGGCCCAGACCAAGCAGTCAAAGTGAGGCAGGGTCGAGGTTTCAAGGTCAAGTAGTAAATAAGAGCAACAAACTAGGATATTAAAATAATTCCTAAAATACCAACTGCTTAGCCGAGATCCCCGCGCTCTCGCAACAGTGTTTTTCTAAGAATGTGGGTCAGAGCTCTTAAGGTTTCACTGATGATGGCGAGGTAAACATCAGAAATTCAAAATTCAAAATAAAACAACAAACAAACAAAAACTTTATTTGTCCCCGGGGGGCAATACAAACACGACAAAACTAATTAATAACCTTATAAATATTGTTCAAGACTCTGCAGAACTGATGAGGTGTATATCTAATATATAACCAGGAACTGAATATCAGTTTGGTTACATTTTAACAATTAAAAAATACGTTTAAATGATTTGAATGTTTATCGACGGAGCGAGATTTATGAATTTACTAAGAGCCGTTCATGGCGCTGCTGGCACCGCGCGAGCGCGCATACCGCTCATGCACGCACGTACCTCCGTCATCACGCACAGACTCACGGGGTACATCCCAAGTGTCTTATTTGCACCAAGGGCCTTTCTCAGTTCCCTTATTTGCACCGAGTGTCCTCCGAGTTGTCTCCTCCACTTGCGTCTTAGTCCCGCCCACCAGAGATGCACGGAGGAAACGAAGCCGAGGAGAGAGGACCGAGGAGATCAGCTTTAAGACACATGAGACGTCGTTTCCTCGACAGCGTCACATGACGCGACATCAGCTGATCACGTTCAGCTGTCAATCAGCCGAACAGCTGTTTATGTCCACACACTCTCTGAGAATCTTTGTAACTTGTACAGAACATAGAAATAAAGTGCAATTTCTTTTAAAAGCTTTGTATTCCTTTATTCAGAGACAGAAATAAGGAACGAGTGTTATATCTCAAGCTGCGCCTTAAAGGCAGGGTTGGTCATATTCGAAAGGTAGCAGGACTTTAAAAAAGTCATTCCCTCGGGGCTCCGTCTGCACTCACCCCATATAACAAGCAGGCAGACAGGGAGGCGTATGATTGGTTCATCAGATTGGGACATTGGTCGAAGTTTTCACAGATTTTCTCTGTTGCTTTTTCGGAGCACCTGAGTTATTAGTTTCTTTTAGGACCTAAAGACAATTTAGACCACAATCTGGAAAAAGTTTATCTGGAGGAAATGACCGACCCTGCCTTTAATAATGATAACACGTTGCATTTAAATAAAAATAAAGTGCTCCAGAGTAAAAACAAAGAGTATACATCGAGAGATGAGAGGAAAGTGAACTAAGGCTCTTTGAATGAGGAAGGGTTTAAGTCTTTTTTTAAAGAGGTGACGGGGCCCTCTGGTGGTCGGGGAGTGAATTACAGCACCATGGGACATCTATCACAAAATTAAACATGCTGTGCATCAGATATAATATATATAGCATTTATTTACATTCATTTTAGGTCTGGAAAGGTTTTTTTTGCATTTTCTGGTCATTGAATCTCTTTGATTGGGATTGATTCTTTATGTTTAAATAAATTCTTGTTTGAATGGAAAACTGAGAAGTTCACCGATGGAGGGAGGTTTTCCTTCATGTCGAGGAGACACTACGAGAACTGATAGAAACACCAGTTGTTGATCTTTGTAGTCTGACAGAGACGGAAGATTTTGGTCACACTTCAGAAGGTCTGACGTTTTCATAGTTAACGACATCATCATCACCATCATGGTCTTCAATCACCTGTTAAAAAACAACAATGACACAGTCAATCCAATTAAATGGGGGCCCCTCCAACCAGCATTTATCACCAGTTTTCCAACTCTGACTTGGCTTCCTCTTTGTCTCTTTATTGAATCTTTCACAGTTCACTCCTCTTCATTCTCCGTCGGTTGACTTTCATCGACAAATGTTTCAAATTAAAAATGCATGCTACGCTAAGCAGGGCAACGAGAGAAAGCGTTGTCAGGTGGGGCCCCACTCAGGGAGGTATCCGACTGTCATTGCAAAATTTGCACATACTGAGCCTCTGCTGTGGTTCAAAGGTTGTCAACCTTTAGAGCGCCCCCTACTGGTCTGGGGCCCAAATCAGCTGCCTGCCTTGCCTGTTGACATCATAGCAGCCCAACACAGTGTAGCCCACTATGAATTCAGTTCAATGTTCAAGAAGAAGAACTGGACCCTTTAATACCCGTGGACCCCAAACAGAAGGGCACCAAAAAAGAAGAACGGTGCGGAGCTCTTGTTTTGGTACCGTTCCAAACTTTTCACGGTGGAAATGATAATAAATGGTTACTGGACCCTTCATGCAGCTTCTGAGTGCACAGCCAGCGCTTCCCTACCCTGAAAAAACCACCAGGTGACCACGGGGCCTTACATCACAAACACTGGTTAGGAGAACTCACCATGTTGTCATCCACACGTGTTTGTTTACCTGAAGAAAAACAAGAGACAGAGTCGACTTTCGCTTCAACAGAGAATTTGTGTGTTCATAAAAAGTCTGTGAAGTTTCTCACCTTTAGTTCTTGCCCACACGTTGACCGTCACAACAGTTAGTATGAGAGCTGACAAACCCACAGACACAATGATCAACCTCCACTGGGCTGCAAAGAGGACAAAAACAAACAAACATTTTTACTGTCAATAAAATCAACCTCTTCTTCCCTATAGGCCGACAATAAAATAATAAGGCTTATATCCTTTGTTAACCGACACTTTTGAAGGAACCACTGAGGAGGTGCTGCACCAAAGTTCCTTTTTCTGCACATGCTAATTTGGTTTCAAAAAGCAAATAAAAGAAGTTGAGCCTTTACCTTTTAGTTTTGAAGGATCGTTTACTCCAGATTCAGTTGCGTCCGTTGTTGTTTTGTTCTTCTCAGTCGGTCTTGTTGTTGGTTCTCTGGGGACCTCACCTGAACACATATATACACACCTTAATACACTTTTACATATACATTATGTTTGAAGTTTAAACGTTTAAATCTTTATAGAATAGTTTAGTTTTCACTTGAGCAGAGTGCTGCATTAATTGCTCATTAAGTACATGAACAGTTTTCAAAAATTATAATAATCACATTTCTGACCTGGATTCTCCTCTGAGGCCTGAAGTCTGAAGGGAAACTGCTGTGCTTTGTCACCATCACCCACTTCACACAGCAGTGAATTATGTCTTGATGTGTAGACTTTATGATAACTCAGAACGGTCACAGAGACAGAGCAGGGAGAGTTTGATGTCCTCACACCTTGCTGTTGTTTCACATCTTTACCTTCAAACAGCCACTTCACTGTTTGTCTACAACCATTAAACACCGACACAGAGCAGTTTAATGTGACCTGATCATCTTTCTTCTGCTCAGTCACTGGTGAGGACGGAGATATGAGAGAAAACACATTTAAAAAAAAAAACTTAAAATGTTAAATGTTAAAATGTTGATTATTTTATAAAGACAGGTTGAAGTGAATACTCACTGGAAACAACAGACAGATACACCTGAGCATCTGGAGGCCTTTGTGTGCCTGATCTGAACTGTTGACATACAAGATAACCAGCATCCTCCTTTCTGACCTTCTTTATAACCAGAGAACAGTCCGCTGTCACACTCAGCCTGTCTGATTGAAATCCAGAGTTTTCAACAATCTTCCCAAGTTTGAACAGCTCTACTTCTGGGGTTGTTGATGTGATCCAAGTCCATGTAGTTCTGCTACAGTTACTCTGATCTTTTATCACGTTTCCACAAGTCAATGCGGCATCGTCTCCACTTATGACGTTGTAGAAGAGGGGAGACAGTGTATTTCCAGCTACAGAGAGAAAAGAGAAGATTGAAATATAAAGAGAATAAATCTGACTTTTTTAACGTCATCGTCATCACGGGGACAATTTGAGGTGAATGTGAGGAAGAAGTTTGCTGTTTAAGAGATCATGAACCATGAAGTTTGCCCTGAAAACAAATACACCAGTCTATGAATACATCGTCTTCTGTTAAGACTGTTCATGTTTCATGTCTCCTTAACTTTAAATTAAAGCATCATTATCAGAAAAAAATATACATTTAAATTCAACCATTTACCATCATCTTCTGCGTCTTTATCTTTGTTCAACAGAAATGTTTATGTACTTCCTCTAATCCGTTAAGAGTCACTTCCTCATTAACTTCTTAATAAACACTTGCGTCACTTTTTTTCTTTTTCTGGCAGCAAACCTCCTCGAACATTTATGACACCAAGTAGAAAAAAACATAGATACTGCATGTTTATTTTTCATTTTTTAGAGATTCTCAGAAGTGTTTCAGTCAGGATGATAATATCTCATACACTCTTCTCTGTCTTTAATTACTTTTAAATGATGTGTTGTGAAGTATGAAAGGTACAGAGGTAAAAACTGGGCAGTGATTACAAAAACAGAAGAAATACAACTTTTATGTAACCAACTTGCTGCAAATTAATTCATGTATTAAGTCTCCTCCTGACACTTACGCTCCATCGACACGTTACACAGCCCAAGTTATAAAGCTTTCTTATAAATATTGAAAGATATTCTTTGTTTTTGTGCATTTTATATTCTTATGTGATCGTTTTCTTACCTGCTAGTTGAAGCACGAGCACAAGAATGAAAGACATTTGATTCCATTTGAACCCGTCCATCATGATTCTCAGTCGGTCTTCTTCTTCTGGTGTCAGGCTCACAACTGTGAACTGAACTGTGAGTTCATAAAGATGTTGGTTTTTTTTTTAAGCATCATCTACTTCTTGTGGTTAGTATGACATCACTTCCTCAAAGTGACTTTGAGTCTGTTAATAGATTTTCATGTCAGACACAAATTGTAAAAATGTTCACTTTTATAATTTTTCCTTTGAATTTTCTTCGATGCAAAGAACTGAAATAGTTAGTATAAGACGGTTAAGACTCATAAACAGTGTGAAGTTCAAACACTGTGAGAAGTTTCCTGTTTTTGAACAGGAAGATGGACTGAGGAAGTTAAAGGTGTTAAGATTGCACCTCGAAGATTTAGAGGAAGTGTTGTTGAAAGTTCCCAGACGATTCACCTCACCACACCGGTCTGAAGCAATGGAGAGTGCTCATCGTCAACAGCTGAAGAGCTCAGCTGACTCTTTGACCCCTCACAGGAGAATTTTCACTCTGCTTTAAAGTGGTTAGGACCCACTAGGGTGTGAGAGACCCAAGGAGAGTCCCCTCCAGGTAACGGCTGCGAAGGAGGCCTTTCCAGTATTAACAGCCTATGATCTGACCATAGAGGGGAATGACTTCAAAACTGTAATAACTCAATAACTTTAAAGGTATAAAAGCTGAATAAACTGTGTATTTCTTAAACCGCTCCTAATAACCAATAGTGATGTTCTAGTTCAAGGCAGCAGCGATATCTTTATGAAAGGCAGTTATTGGTCCTCCTGACGAGATTCACACTTGGCCCAGACCGAGCAGTCAAAGTGAGGCAGGGTCGAGGTTTCAAGGTCAAGTAGTAAATAAGAGCAACAAACTAGAATATTAAAATAATTCCTAAAAATGCCAACTGCTTAGCCGAGATCCCCGCGCTCTCGCAACAGTGTTTTTCTAAGAATGTGGGTCAGAGCTCTTAAGGTTTCACTGATGATGGCGAGGTAAACATCAGAAATTCAAAATTCAAAATAAAACAACAAACAAACAAACAAAAAAAACTTTATTTGTCCCCGGGGGGGCAATACAAACACGACAAAACTAATTAATAACCTTATAAATATTGTTCAAGACTCTGCAGAACTGATGAGGTGTAGATCGAATATATAACCAGGAACTGAATATCAGTTTGGTTACATTTTAACAATTAAAAAATACGTTTAAATGATTTAAATGTTTATCGACGGAGCGAGATTTATGAATTTACTAAGAGCCGATAATGGCGCTGCTGGCACCGCGCGAGCGCGCATACCGCTCATGCACGCACGTGACCTCCGTCATCACGCACAGACACACGGGCTCAAAATGAAAAGGCAGGAGATTATTTAGTTAGCTCAGATAACATAACACAATGTTTGTGTAGAAGCTTAATCCAACACTAAGCTTTTTGTTGTTTGTTTAACTCCCAGGAGTGACCCGGATGACGCGCTGTTTCCGTGTGTGTTGCGTCAAATAACTTTCCTTCTTGTCATTCTTTCGTTTCCACGTTACATTTATTAGTAAGCACCATGTGCAAAGAAACACTGTCCAACCGGTTGCTATCGATCATAAATCCATACATACAGATCACACACAGCCGGTCCTTCCATACTATGTGGGTACGTCTCACTTTCCTTATTTGCACCGAGTGTCCTCCGAGTTGTCTCGTCCACTTGCGTCTTAGTCCCGCCCACCAGAGATGCACGGAGGAAACGAAGCAGAGGAGAGAGGACCGAGGAAATCAGCTTCAAGACACATGAGACGTGGTTTCCTCGACAGCGTCACATGACGCGACATCAGCTGATCACGTTCAGCTGTCAATCAGCCGAACAGCTGTTTATGTCCACACACTCTCTGAGAATCTTTGTAACTTGTACAGAACATAGAAATAAAGTGCAATTCATTTTAAAAGCTTTGTATTCCTTTATTCAGAGACAGAAATAAGGAGAGTGTTATATCTCAAGCTGCGCCTTAAAGGCAGGTTTGGTCCATTTCGAAAGGTAGCAGGACTTTAAAAAAGTCATTCCCTCGGGGCTCCGTCTGCACTCACCCCATATAACAAGCAGGCAGACAGGGAGGCGTGTGATTGGTTCATCAGATTGGGACATTGGTCGAAGTTTTTACAGATTTTCTCTGTTGCTTTTTCGGAGCACCTGAGTTATTAGTTTCTTTTAGGACCTAAAGACAATTTCAACCACAATCTGGAAAAAGTGTATCTGGAGGAAATGACCGACCCTGCCTTTAATAATGATAACACGTTGCATTTAAATAAAAATAAAGTGCTCCAGAGTAAAAACAAAGAGTATACAATGAGAGATGAGAGGAAAGTGAACTAAGGCTCTTTGAATGAGGAAGGGTTTAAGTCTTTTTTTAAAGAGGTAACGGGGCCCTCTGGTGGTTGGGGAGTGAATTACAGCATCATGGGACATCTATAACAAAATTAAACATGCTGTGCATCAGATATAATATATATAACATTTATTTACATTCATTTTAGGTCTGGAAAGGGTTTTTTTTCTTCACATTTTCTGGTCATTGAATCTCTTTGATTGGGATTGATTCTTTATGTTTAAATAAATTCTTGTTTGAATGGAAAACTGAGAAGTTCACCGATGGAGGGAGGTTTTCCTTCATGTCGAGGAGACACTACAAGAACTGATAGAAACACCAGTTGTTGATCTTTGTAGGCTGACAGAGACGGAAGATTTTGGTCACACTGCAGAAGGTCTGACGTTTTCATAGTTAACGACATCATCATCACCATCATGGTCTTCAATCACCTGTTAAAAAACAATGAGGACACAGTCAATCCAAAATAAATAGGGGCCCCTCCAACCAGCATTTATCACCAGTTTTCCAACTCTGACTTGGCTTCCTCTTTGTCTCTTTATCTAATCTTTGACAGTTCACTCCTCTTTATTCTCCGTCGGTTGACTTTCATCGATAAATGTTTCAAATTAAAAATGCATGCTACGCTAAGCAGGGCAACGAGAGGGAACGTCGTCAGGTGGGGCCCCACTCAGGGAGGTATCCGACTGTCATTGCAAAATTTGCACATACTGAGCCTCTGCTGCTGTGGTTCAAAGGTTGTCAACCTTTAGAGCGCCCCCTACTGGTCTGGGGCCCAAATCAGCTGCCTGCCTTGCCTGTTGACATCATAGCAGCCCAACACAGTGTAGCCCGCCATGAATTCAGTTCAATGTTCCAGAAGAAGAATGGGACCCTTTAGTACCCATGGACCCCAAACAGAAGGGCACCAAAGAAGAAGAACGGTGCAGAGCTCTTATTTTGGTACTGTTCCAAACTTTTCACGGTGGAAATGATAATAAATGGTTACTGGACCCTTCATGCAGCTTCTGAGTGCACAGCCAGCGCTTCCCTACCCTGAAAAAACCACCAGGTGACCACGGGGCCTTACATCACAAACACTGGTTAGGAGAACTCACCATGTTGTCATCCACACGTGTTTGTTTACCTGAAGAAAAACAAGAGACAGAGTCGACTTTCGCTTCAACAGAGAATTTGTGTGTTCATAAAAAGTCTGTGAAGGTTCTCACCTTTAGTTCTTGCCCACACGTCGACCGTCACAACAGTTAGTATGAGAGCTGACAAACCCACAGACACAATGATCAACCTCCACTGGGCTGCAAAGAGGACAAAAACAAACAAACATTTTTACTGTCAATAAAATCAACCTCTTCTTCCCTATAGGCCTACAATAATATAATAAGGATTATATCCTTTGTTAGCCGACACTTTTGAAGGAACCACTGAGGAGGTGCTGCACCAAAGTTCCTTTTCCTGCACATGCTAATTTGGTTTCAAAGAGCAAATAAAAGAAGTTGAACCTTTACCTTTCAGTTTTGAAGGATCGTTTACTCCAGATTCAGTTGCGTCCGTTGTTGTTTTGTTCTTCTCCGTCGGTCTTGTTGCTGATTCTGTGGTGATCTCACCTGAACACATATATACACACCTTAATACACTTTTACATATACATTATGTTTGAAGTTTAAACGTTTAAATCTTTATAGAATAGTTTAGTTTTCACTTGAGCAGAGTGTTGCATTAATTGCTCAATAAGTACATGAACAGTTTTCTAAAATTATAATAATCACATTTCTTACCTGGATTCTCCTCTGAGGCCTGAAGTCTGAAGGGAAACTGCTGACCTCCATCACCAACACCCACTTTACACTCCAGTGACTTATTTCTTGATGTGTAGATTTCATGATCAGTTGGAAGAGTCACAGAGACAGAGCAGGGAGAGTTTGATATCCTCACAACTTGTTTCACATCTTTACCATCAAACTGCCACTTCACTGTTTGTCTACAATCATTAAACACCGACATAGAGCAGTTTAATGTGACCTGATCATCTTTCTTCTGCTCAGTCACTGGTGAGGACGGAGATATGAGAGAAAACACATTTTAACAAAAAAACTTCAACAGAGTCATGTTAAAATGTTGATTATTTTATAAAGACAAGTTGAAGTGAATACTCACTGGAAACAACAGACAGAAACACCTGAGCATCTGGAGGCCTTTGTCTGCTTGATCTGAACTGTTTACATAGAAGATAACCAGCATCCTCCTTTCTGACCTTCTTTATAACCAGAGAACAGTCCGCTGTCACACTCAGTCTGTCTGATTGAAATCCACTGTCTTTAGCAACCTCCCCAAGTTTAAACAGCTCTACTGCTGGGGTTGTTGATGTGGTCCAAGTCCATGTAGTTCTGCTACAGTTACTCCGATCTCTTATCACGTTTCCACAGGCTAATGTGACGTCGTCTCCAGCTCTGACGTTGTAGAGGGAAGACGGTGTATTTCCAGCTGCAGAGAGAAAAGAGAAGATTGAAATATAAAGAGAATAAATCTGACTTTTTTAACGTCATCATCATCATGGGGACAATTTGAGGTGAATGTGAGGAAGAAGTTTGCTGTTTAAGAGATCATGAACCATGAAGTTTGCCCTGAAAACAAATACACCAGTCTATGAATACATCGTCTTCTGTTAAGACTGTTCATGTTTCATGTCTCCTTAACTTTAAATTAAAGCATCATTATCAGAAAAAAATATACATTTAAATCTCCTCGAACATTTATGACACCAAGTAGAAAAAAAACATAGATACTGCATGTTTTTTTCAAAAAGTGTTTCAATCAGGATGATAATATCTCATATACTCTTCTCTATCTTTAATTACTTTTAAATGATATTAAGTCTCCTCCTGACACTTACGCTCCATCGACGAGTTACACAGCCCAAGTTATAAAGCTTTCTTATCAATATTGAAAGATATTCTTTGTTTTTGTGCATTTTATATTCTTATGTGATCGTTTTCTTACCTGCTAGTTGAAGCACGAGCACAAGAATGAAAGACATTTGAGTCCATTTGAACCCGTCCATCATGATTCTCAGTCGGTCTTCTTCTTCTGGTGTCAGGCTCACAACTGTGAACTGAACTGTGAGTTCATAAAGATGTTGGTTTTTTTTTTTTAGCATCATCTACTTTGTGTGGTTAGTATGACATCACTTCCTCAAAGTGACTTTGAGTCTGTTAATAGATTTTCACGTCAGACACAAATTGTAAAAATGTTCACTTTTATAATTTTTCCTTTGAATTTTCTTACATGCAAAGACCTGAAATAGTTAGTATAAGACGGTTAAGACTCATAAACAGTGTGAAGTTCCAACACTGTGAGAAGTTTCCTGTTTTTGAACAGGAAGATGGACTGAGGAAGTTAAAGGTGTTAAGATTGCACCTTTATTTTTTTTTCTTTAAACAAGAATTTCTCAGTAAACAGGATTCATCATCATGTTTGGCAACATGTATGAGCAGACAGCTAAAAAGAGAATTCAACTGTTGATGTAATCGATGGATAAAAACTATGATATGATGATTTTAGATTAGTCTGAGATCTGTTGGTTCCTCATTTTATGGTTGAAGTCAGTTTTTCTGAAGATTTAGAGGAAGTGTTTTTTTAACAATGTGGGTCAGAGCTCTTAAGGTTTCACTGATGATGGCAAGATAAACATCAGAAATTCAAAATTAAAAAAAACAACAACAAAAAACTTTATTTGTACAAACAGGACAAAACTAATTAATAACCTTATAAATATTGTTCAAGACTCTGCAGAACTGATGAGGTGTAGATCGAATATATAATCAAGAACTGAATATCAGTTTGGTTACATTTTAACAATTAAAAAATACGTTTAAATGATTTAAATGTTTATCGACGGAGCGAGATTTATGAATTTACTAAGAGCCGTTAATGGCGCTGCTGGCACCGCGCGAGCGCGCATACCGCTCATGCACGCACGTACCTCCGTCATCACGCACAGACACACGGGCTCAAAATGAAAAGGCAGGAGATTATTTAGTTAGCTCAGATAACATAACACAATGTTTGTGTAGAAGCTTAATCCAACACTAAGCTTTTTGTTGTTTGTTTAACTCCCAGGAGTGACCCGGATGACGCGCTGTTTCCGTGTGTGTTGCGTCAAATAACTTTCCTTCAGACGTGTCATTCTTTCGTTTCCACGTTACATTTATTAGTAAGCACCATGTGCAAAGAAACACTGTCCAACCGGTTGCTATCGATCATAAATCCATACATACAGATCACACACAGCCGGTCCTTCCATACTCTGTGGGTACGTCTCACTTTCCTTATTTGCACCGAGTGTCCTCCGAGTTGTCTCCTCCACTTGCGTCTTAGTCCCGCCCACCAGAGATGCACGGAGGAAACTAAGCCGAGGAGAGAGGACCGAGGAAATCAACTTCAAGACACATGAGACGTGGTTTCCTCGACAGCGTCACATGACGCGACATCAGCTGATCACGTTCAGCTGTCAATCAGCCGAACAGCTGTTTATGTCCACACACTCTCTGAGAATCTTTGTAACTTGTACAGAACATAGAAATAAAGTGCAATTTCTTTTAAAAGCTTTGTATTCCTTTTTTCAGAGACAGAAATAAGGAGAGTGTTATATCTCAAGCTGCGCCTTAAAGGCAGGGTTGGTCATATTCAAAAGGTAGCAGGACTTTAAAAAAGTCATTCCCTCGGGGCTCCGTCTGCACTCACCCCATATAACAAGCAGGCAGACAGGGAGGCGTGTGATTGGTTCATCAGATTGGGACATTGGTCGAAGTTTTCACAGATTTTCTCTGTTGCTTTTTCAGAGCACCTGAGTTATTAGTTTCTTTCAGGACCTAAAGACAATTTCAACCACAATCTGGAAAAAGTGTATCTGGAGGAAATGACCGACCCTGCCTTTAATAATGATAACACGTTGCATTTAAATAAAAATAAAGTGCTCCAGAGTAAAAACAAAGAGTATACATCGAGAGATGAGAGGAAAGTGAACTAAGGCTCTTTGAATGAGGAAGGGTTTAAGTCTTTTTTTAAAGAGGTGACGGGGCCCTCTGGTGGTCGGGGAGTGAATTACAGCACCATGGGACATCTATCACAAAATTAAACATGCTGTGCATCAGATATAATATATATAGCATTTATTTACATTCATTTTAGGTCTGGAAAGGTTTTTTTTGCATTTTCTGGTCATTGAATCTCTTTGATTGGGATTGATTCTTTATGTTTAAATAAATTCTTGTTTGAATGGAAAACTGAGAAGTTCACCGATGGAGGGAGGTTTTCCTTCATGTCGAGGAGACACTACGAGAACTGATAGAAACACCAGTTGTTGATCTTTGTAGTCTGACAGAGACGGAAGATTTTGGTCACACTGCAGAAGGTCTGACGTTTTCATAGTTCACAGCAACATCATCACCATCATGGTCTTCAATCACCTGTTAAAAAACAACGAGGACACAGTCAATCCAAAATAAATAGGGGCCCCTTCAACCAGCATTTATCACCAGTTTTCCAACTCTGACTTGGCTTCCTCTTTGTCTCTCTCTTTATTTAATCTTTGACAGTTCACTCCTCTTTATTCTCCGTCGGTTGACTTTCATCAATAAATGTTTCAAATTAAAAACGCATGCTACGCTAAGCAGGGCAACGAGAGGGAGCGTTGTCAGGTGGGGCCCCACTCAGGGAGGTATCCGACTGTCATTGCAAAATTTGCACATACTGAGCCTCTGCTGCTGTGGTTCAAAGGTTGTCAACCTTTAGAGCGCCCCCTACTGGTCTGGGGCCCAAATCAGCTGCCTGCCTTGCCTGTTGACATCATAGCAGCCCAACACAGTGTAGCCCGCCATGAATTCAGTTCAATGTTCAAGAAGAAGAATGGGACCCTTTAGTACCCGTGGACCCCCAACAGAAGGGCACCAAAGAAGAAGAACGGTACGGAGCTCTTATTTTGGTACCGTTCCAAACTTTTCACGGTGGAAATGATAATAAATGGTTACTGGACCCTTCATGCAGCTTCTGAGTGCACAGCCAGCGCTTCCCTACGCAGAAAAAACCGCCAGGTGACCACGGGGCCTTACATCACAAACACTGGTTAGGAGAACTCACCATGTTGTCATCCACACGTGTTTGTTTACCTGAAGAAAAACAAGAGACAGAGTCGACTTTCGCTTCAACAGAGAATTTGTGTGTTCATAAAAAGTCTGTGAAGGTTCTCACCTTTAGTTCTTGCCCACACGTTGACTGTCACAACAGTTAGCATGAGAGCTGACAAACCCACAGACACAACGATCAACCTCCACTGGGCTGCAAAGAGGACAAAAACAAACAAACATTTTTACTGTCAATAAAATCAACCTCTTCTTCCCTATAGGCCTACAATAAAATAATAAGGATTATATCCTTTGTTAGCCGACACTTTTGAAGGAACCACTGAGGAGTTGCTGCACCAAAGTTCCTTTTTCTCCACATGCTAATTTGGTTTCTAAAAGCAAATAAAAGAAGTTGAACCTTTACCTTTCAGTTTTGAAGAATCGTTTACTCCAGATTCAGTTGCGTCCGTTGTTGTTTTGTTCTTCTCAGTAGGTCTTGTTGATGTTGTTGGTTCTCTGGGGGCCTCACCTGAACACATATATACACACCTTAATACACTTTTACATATACATTATGTTTGAAGTTTAAACGTTTAAATCTTTATAGAATAGTTTAGTTTTCACTTGAGCAGAGTGCTGCATTAATTGCTCAATAAGTACATGAACAGTTTTCTAAAATTATAATAATCACATTTCTTACCTGGATTCTCCTCTGAGGCCTGAAGTCTGGAGGGAAACAGCTGTGCTTTGTCACCATCACCCACTTTACACTCCAGTGAATTATGTCTTGATGTGTAGACTTTAAGATAACTCGGAACGGTCACAGAGACAGAGCAGGAGGAGTTTGATATCCTCACAACTTGCTGTTGTTTCACATCTTTACCTTCAAACTGCCACTTCACTGTTTGTCTACAATCATTAAACGTTGACACAGAGCAGTTTAATGTCACCTCATCATCTTTCTTCTGCTCAGTCACTGGTGAGGACGGAGATATGAGAGAAAACACAATTTAACAAAAAAACTTCAACAGAGTCATGTTAAAATGTTGATTATTTTATAAAGACAGGTTGAGGTGAATACTCACTGGAAACAACAGAGAGATACACCTGAGCATCTGGAGGCCTTTGTCTGCTTGATCTGAACTGTTTACATACAAGATAACCAGCATCCTCCTTTCTGACCTTCTTTATAACCAGAGAACAGTCCGCTGTCACACTCAGTCTGTCTGATTGAAATCCAGAGTTTTCAACAATCTTCCCAAGTTTAATCAGCTCTACTGCTGGGGTTGTTGATGTGGTCCAAGTCCATGTAGTACTGTCACAGTTACTCTGATCTCTTGTCATGTTTCCACAGGCTAATGTGACGTCATCTCCAGCTCTGACGTTGTAGGAGAGGGGAGACAGTGTATTTCCAGCTGCAGAGAGAAAAGAGAAGATTGAAATATAAAGAGAATAAATCTGACTTTCTAACGTCATCATCATCACGGGGACAATTTGAGGTGAATGTGAGGAAGAAGTTTGCTGTTTAAGAGATCATGAACCATGAAGTTTGCCCTGAAAACAAATACACCAGTCTATGAATACATCGTCTTCTGTTAAGACTGTTCATGTTTCATGTCTCCTTAACTTTAAATTAAAGCATCATTATCAGAAAATATATACATTTAAATTCAACCATTTACCATCATCTTCTGCGTCTTTATCTTTGTTGAACAGAAATGTTTATGTACTTCCTCTAATCCGTTAAGAGTCACTTCCTCATTAACTTCTTAATAAACACTTGCATCACTTTTTTTCTTTTTCTGGCAGCAAACCTCCTCGAACATTTATGACACCAAGTAGAAAAAAACATAGATACTGCATGTTTTTTTTTATTTTTTAGAGATTCTCAGAAGTGTTTCAGTCAGGATGATAATATCTCATATTCTCTTCTCTGTCTTTAATTACTTTTAAATGATGTGTTGTGAAGTATGAAAGGTACAGAGGTAAAAACTGAGCAGTGATTACAAAAACAGAAGAAATACAACTTTTATGTCACCAACTTGCTGCAAATTAATTCATGTATTAAGTCTCCTCCTGACACTTACGCTCCATCGACACGTTACACAGCCCAAGTTATAAAGCTTTCTTATCAATATTGAAAGATGTGTGTGTTTTTGTGCATTTTATATTCTTATGTGGTCGTTTTCTTACCTGCTAGTTGAAGCACGAGCACAAGAATGAAAGACATTTGAGTCCATTTGAACCCGTCCATCATGATTCTCAGTTGGTCTTCTTCTTCTGGTGTCAGGCTCACAACTGTGAACTGAACTGTGAGTTCATAAAGATGTTGTTTTTTTTTTAGCATCATCTACTTCTTGTGGTTAGTATGACATCACTTCCTCAAAGTGACTTTGAGTCTGTTAATAGATTTTCACGTCAGACACAAATTGTAAAAATGTTCACTTTTATAATTTTTCCTTTGAATTTTCTTCGATGCAAAGACCTGAAATAGTTAGTATAAGACGGTTAAGACTGCTAAACAGTGTGAAGTTCAAACACTGTGAGAAGTTTCCTGTTTTTGAACAGGAAGATGGACTGAGGAAGTTAAAGGTGTTAAGATTGCACCTCGAAGATTTAGAGGAAGTGTTGTTGAAAGTTCCCAGACGATTCACCTCACCACACCGGTCTGAAGCAATGGAGACTGCTCATCGTCAACAGCTGAAAGCTCGGCTGACACTTTGACCCCTCACAGGAGAATTTTCACTCTGCTTTAAAGTGGTTAGGACCCACTAGGGTGTGAGAGACCCAAGGAGAGTCCCCTCCAGGTAACGGCTGTGAAGGAGGCCTTTCCAGTATTAACAGCCTATGATCTGACCATAGAGGGGAATGACTTCAAAACTGTAATAACTCAATAACTTTAAAGGTATAAAAGCTGAATAAACTGTGTATTACTTTAACCGCTCCTAATAACCAATAGTGATGTTCTAGTTCAAGGCAGCAGCGATATCTTTATGAAAGGCAGTTATTGGTCCTCCTGACGAGATTCACACTCGGCCCAGACCAAGCAGTCAAAGTGAGGCAGGGTCGAGGTTTCAAGGTCAAGTAGTAAATAAGAGCAACAAACTAGGATATTAAAATAATTCCTAAAATACCAACTGCTTAGCCGAGATCCCCGCGCTCTCGCAACAGTGTTTTTCTAAGAATGTGGGTCAGAGCTCTTAAGGTTTCACTGATGATGGCGAGGTAAACATCAGAAATTCAAAATTCAAAATAAAACAACAAACAAACAAACAAACAAAAACTTTATTTGTCCCCGGGGGGCAATACAAACACGACAAAACTAATTAATAACCTTATAAATATTGTTCAAGACTCTGCAGAACTGATGAGGTGTATATCTAATATATAACCAGGAACTGAATATCAGTTTGGTTACATTTTAACAATTAAAAAATACGTTTAAATGATTTGAATGTTTATCGACGGAGCGAGATTTATGAATTTACTAAGAGCCGTTAATGGCGCTGCTGGCACCGCGCGAGCGCGCATACCGCTCATGCACGCACGTACCTCCGTCATCACGCACAGACTCACGGGGTACATCCCAAGTGTCTTATTTGCACCAAGGGCCTTTCTCAGTTCCCTTATTTGCACCGAGTGTCCTCCGAGTTGTCTCCTCCACTTGCGTCTTAGTCCCGCCCACCAGAGATGCACGGAGGAAACGAAGCCGAGGAGAGAGGACCGAGGAGATCAGCTTTAAGACACATGAGACGTCGTTTCCTCGACAGCGTCACATGACGCGACATCAGCTGATCACGTTCAGCTGTCAATCAGCCGAACAGCTGTTTATGTCCACACACTCTCTGAGAATCTTTGTAACTTGTACAGAACATAGAAATAAAGTGCAATTTCTTTTAAAAGCTTTGTATTCCTTTATTCAGAGACAGAAATAAGGAACGAGTGTTATATCTCAAGCTGCGCCTTAAAGGCAGGGTTGGTCATATTCGAAAGGTAGCAGGACTTTAAAAAAGTCATTCCCTCGGGGCTCCGTCTGCACTCACCCCATATAACAAGCAGGCAGACAGGGAGGCGTATGATTGGTTCATCAGATTGGGACATTGGTCGAAGTTTTCACAGATTTTCTCTGTTGCTTTTTCGGAGCACCTGAGTTATTAGTTTCTTTTAGGACCTAAAGACAATTTAGACCACAATCTGGAAAAAGTTTATCTGGAGGAAATGACCGACCCTGCCTTTAATAATGATAACACGTTGCATTTAAATAAAAATAAAGTGCTCCAGAGTAAAAACAAAGAGTATACATCGAGAGATGAGAGGAAAGTGAACTAAGGCTCTTTGAATGAGGAAGGGTTTAAGTCTTTTTTTAAAGAGGTGACGGGGCCCTCTGGTGGTCGGGGAGTGAATTACAGCACCATGGGACATCTATCACAAAATTAAACATGCTGTGCATCAGATATAATATATATAGCATTTATTTACATTCATTTTAGGTCTGGAAAGGTTTTTTTTGCATTTTCTGGTCATTGAATCTCTTTGATTGGGATTGATTCTTTATGTTTAAATAAATTCTTGTTTGAATGGAAAACTGAGAAGTTCACCGATGGAGGGAGGTTTTCCTTCATGTCGAGGAGACACTACGAGAACTGATAGAAACACCAGTTGTTGATCTTTGTAGTCTGACAGAGACGGAAGATTTTGGTCACACTTCAGAAGGTCTGACGTTTTCATAGTTAACGACATCATCATCACCATCATGGTCTTCAATCACCTGTTAAAAAACAACAATGACACAGTCAATCCAATTAAATGGGGGCCCCTCCAACCAGCATTTATCACCATTTTTCCAACTCTGACTTGGCTTCCTCTTTGTCTCTTTATTGAATCTTTCACAGTTCACTCCTCTTCATTCTCCGTCGGTTGACTTTCATCGACAAATGTTTCAAATTAAAAATGCATGCTACGCTAAGCAGGGCAACGAGAGAAAGCGTTGTCAGGTGGGGCCCCACTCAGGGAGGTATCCGACTGTCATTGCAAAATTTGCACATACTGAGCCTCTGCTGTGGTTCAAAGGTTGTCAACCTTTAGAGCGCCCCCTACTGGTCTGGGGCCCAAATCAGCTGCCTGCCTTGCCTGTTGACATCATAGCAGCCCAACACAGTGTAGCCCACTATGAATTCAGTTCAATGTTCAAGAAGAAGAACTGGACCCTTTAATACCCGTGGACCCCAAACAGAAGGGCACCAAAAAAGAAGAACGGTGCGGAGCTCTTGTTTTGGTACCGTTCCAAACTTTTCACGGTGGAAATGATAATAAATGGTTACTGGACCCTTCATGCAGCTTCTGAGTGCACAGTCAGCGCTTCACTACCCAGAAAAAACCACCAGGTGACCACGGGGCCTTACATCACAAACACTGGTTAGGAGAACTCACCATGTTGTCATCCACACGTGTTTGTTTACCTGAAGAAAAACAAGAGACAGAGTCGACTTTCGCTTCAACAGAGAATTTGTGTGTTCATAAAAAGTCTGTGAAGGTTCTCACCTTTAGTTCTTGCCCACACGTTGACCGTCACAACAGTTAGTATGAGAGCTGACAAACCCACAGACACAACGATCAACCTCCACTGGGCTGCAAAGAGAACAAAAACAAACAAACATTTTTACTGTCAATAAAATCAACCTCTTCTTCCCTATAGGCCTACAATAAAATAATAAGGATTATATCCTTTGTTAGCCGACACTTTTGAAGGATCCACTGAGGAGTTGCTGCACCAAAGTTCCTTTTCCTGCACATGCTAATTTGGTTTCAAATAGCATTTAAAAGAAGTTGAGCCTTTACCTCTCAGTTTTGAAGAATCGTTTACTCCAGATTCAGTTGCGTCCGTTGTTGTTTTGTTCTTCTCCGTCGGTCTTGTTGTTGATTCTGTGGTGATCTCACCTGAACACATATATACACACCTTAATACACTTTTACATATACATTATGTTTGAAGTTTAAATGTTTAAATCTTTATAGAACAGTTTAGTTTTCACTTGAGCAGATTGTTGCATTAATTGCTCAATAAGTACATGAACAGTTTTCTAAAATTATAATAATCACATTTCTTACCTGGATTCTCCTCTGAGGCCTGAAGTCTGAAGGGAAACTGCTGACCTCCATCACCAACACCCACTTTACACTCGAGTGACTGATGTCTTGATGTGTAGATTTCATGATCAGTTGGAAGAGTCACAGAGACAGAGCAGGGAGAGTTTGATATCCTCACAACTTGTTTCACATCTTTACCATCAAACTGCCACTTCACTGTTTGTCTACAATCATTAAACACCGACATAGAGCAGTTTAATGTGACCTGATCATCTTTCTTCTGCTCAGTCACTGGTGAGGACGGAGATATGAGAGAAAACACATTTAAAAAAAAAAAACTTCAACAGAGTCATGTTAACATGTTGATTATTTTATAAAGACAAGTTGAAGTGAATACTCACTGGAAACAACAGACAGATACACCGGAGCATCTGGAGGCCTTTGTCTGCTTGATTTGAACTGTTGACATACAAGATAACCAGCATCCTCCTTTCTGACCTTCTTTATAACCAGAGAACAGTCCGCTGTCACACTCAGTCTGTCTGATTGAAATCCACTGTCTTTAGCAACCTCCCCAAGTTTAAACAGCTCTACTGCTGGGGTTGTTGATGTGGTCCAAGTCCATGTAGTTCTGCTACAGTTACTCCGATCTCTTATCACGTTTCCACAAGCCAATGCGGCGTCATCTCCAGCTCTGACATTGTAGAGGGAAGACGGTGTATTTCCAGCTGCAGAGAGAAAAGAGAAGAAGTTTGCTGTTTAAGAGATCATGAACCATGAAGTTTGCCCTGAAAACAAATACACCAGTCTATGAATACATCGTCTTCTGTTAAGACTGTTCATGTTTCATGTCTCCTTAACTTTAAATTAAAGCATCATTATCAGAAAAAAATATACATTTAAATCTCCTCGAACATTTATGACACCAAGTAGAAAAAAAACATAGATACTGCATGTTTTTTTCAAAAAGTGTTTCAATCAGGATGATAATATCTCATATACTCTTCTCTATCTTTAATTACTTTTAAATGATATTAAGTCTCCTCCTGACACTTACGCTCCATCGACGAGTTACACAGCCCAAGTTATAAAGCTTTCTCATCAATATTGAAAGATATTCTTTGTTTTTGTGCATTTTATATTCTTATGTGATCGTTTTCTTACCTGCTAGTTGAAGCACGAGCACAAGAATGAAAGACATTTGAGTCCATTTGAACCCGTCCATCATGATTCTCAGTCGGTCTTCTTCTTCTGGTGTCAGGCTCACAACTGTGAACTGAACTGTGAGTTCATAAAGATGTTGGGTTTTTTTTTTTAGCATCATCTACTTTGTGTGGTTAGTATGACATCACTTCCTCAAAGTGACTTTGAGTCTGTTAATAGATTTTCACGTCAGACACAAATTGTAAAAATGTTCACTTTTATAATTTTTCCTTTGAATTTTCTTCGATGCAAAGACCTGAAATAGTTAGTATAAGACGGTTAAGACTCCTAAACAGTGTGAAGTTCAAACACTGTGAGAAGTTTTCTGTTTTTGAACAGGAAGATGGACTGAGGAAGTTAAAGGTGTTAAGATTGCACCTTTATTTTTTTTTTTCTTTAAACAAGAATTTCTCAGTAAACAGGATTCATCATCATGTTTGGCAACATGTATGAGCAGACAGCTAAAGAGAGAATTCAACTGTTGATGTCATCGATGGATAAAAACTATGATATGATTTTAGATTAGTCTGAGATCTGTTGGTTCCTCATTTTATGGTTGAAGTCAGTTTTTCTGAAGATTTAGAGGAAGTGTTGTTGAAAGGTCCCAGACGATTCACCTCACCACACCGGTCTGAAGCGAGGGAGACTGCTCATTGTCAACAGCTGAAAGCTTGGCTGACACTTTGACCCCCTCACAGGGGAATTTCCACTCAAGCTGAGTTCAGGCTGAATTTAGCTAATCACAATAGTCATCTTTTACTTTCATAAACCTTATCATAAAAAGTTGATATGTATTACATGCATAATGTGTACTTATAACATTGTAAGGAGTGTCATATTATTATGTGTTAGAATAGTTGGCGGTCATAAAACCGCTTGTGTAAGTGCAGGCTGTAAATCTTATTGGGGGTCCTGGACTGCTCACATAGTGGGGTGCGTTCAAGTGCCCTGTTAGAGATCAGGGAGTGTCCTGCAGCTGCATGAGAAACACACATAGAACCATATATGTCTTGTTTTGATACATTATTTTGGACGTAACCCAAAATGTATATTGAAATTTTCATGACGTAAATGTTGAGAGTCAACCAGAGTATAAAGGAGGGAAGCACAAGCTTCTCTCTGGTTCGGTCTTCCTTTTTGGGACTTGACTTTTGCTCTACACTTGTTCTGCACCTGTGATCAGCTGACTTATATTCTCTTTTATTTAGCTCTAGTCACTCACTGTGAGAATAGCACTCTTTTGTAGGATTTGTATTATTTTGTAAGCTCTGTATTTAATCAATTGTGTTATTATAAAATAAAAGGAAACCTTCCATTGTAAGGACTTTCCAACAAAAACCCATTTCCTTTTAGATCTTATATTTTCCTCTTGTTGGACCACGACGGACCAAAGGGACAGAAGACTAAGGTAAGAAGCTTTTTGTCCCCATTGTTCCAATACCAGAGAGGGAAGCATAGACTGGGGAGGGACACTCTGCTTTAAAGTGGTTAGGACCCACTAGGGTGTGAGAGACCCAAGGAGAGTCCCCTCCAGGTAACAACAAAATAATCCAGATCTTACAAAAATCATAACCTATATATTTGCGTGCAGCGCTGTTGTCTGTTTATATTCTAAAAAACAGCAGATGGTATGAATGATGAATCTTCCAGACTTGGTAGAGGATTTTAATTAACTGTCCCGTCGTTTCTTCATCTCCAAGAATGTGATATTAATTTAGCACCTCAGCCTCTCTGTTTAGTGTTTGGAAGAAATGTTTGCTGCTGATGAGCCGATAACTTCAGTTCACTGTAGATAAAGGGTTGGAAATCACAGGGTAGATTTTATGTTGCAGCTATTATAACCTGTTATACTAATTTAAAGATAGATAGATAGATAGATAGATACTTTATTGATCCCGAGGGAAATTCAAGAAAAAGGGTCTGGAAAAAAAAATCTCTTTAAGCTGTGAAAATAACAAAATGATTTTCTCCTCATTGCCGACAACAGGAGTAAGATTGACATTAAAATAAACACACACAAGCTTGAATGGGGTAGCCAATATTTTAATGTAATTTTTAATTTAGATATGAAACGCTTCATAAAATAAACATTTTTTTTTTTTAAACCAAATTTGTATCCTGGATAAATCGAACAAACATTTTAAAACACTGCAATAATATGACGGGCCGCTCTCAGCACAGTAATACAATTTTCCATTAACGTGACGTCACAGAGGTCAAGATTCAACATCCAGCTGCTGCCTGCATCCCAGAAACCATTCACCTTTTTTTTTATATATATAAAAACACAAAAGAAAACACATACATGGTACATTCTGTAAATCACAAGATCACCGGTGCCACATTTGAACACACTCTGTAGTTCTCTTGGAATACGTTAATGCCTTGCTTCGAAGCATCCTGGAAGAGAGAACAGGTAAAGAAAGAGGTATGTGCTGAAAAAGGAAGTCCCCTTTAAAACGTCATGTAATAAACAGACACAGAAAGATTACGTTCACATGAAGCCGTACAAATTTTTTTTAAAAAGTGCATTTTTAAAAACAAAATGCGTCCACACGACTGTTTTCAACCTTCATCCAAAATGAAACGCTTCCATTAAAACTCAACTGTTGGCCTCACATCAAACATCTGCTGAGGAGTGTGATAAAAAAACAAACATTTCTCCGTCCCCCGTCGGTGTCGGAGTGATGAACTTGAGTTTCTGCTTCACACAGTTTTCTTTCTATTGCTCGATGATACTACGTTATTATTTCCAAGCTGCTGATCAAGTCATGAGAACGCACACCTCGGTGCGTTTCAGCACAAAGACGGTGGCTGGGAAGTCCAAACCAAAACAACAAAAGTAAGCGTGAAAACTTACAAAAAGCTCGAGAAAAACGTACATTTTGGAAAAGCGGTGAAGATTTTAAGGAAACAAATTGACAAGATGTGAAACACACGTACGAGCGGCGAGCGCTGACACACATTTCCAACCGACTCCAGCGACCAGGAAGTGAGCGAGCGTGACGCCAATTCATTTGTTTCCGACGCAACGACAAAAGTCCACGTGCCAACATTTACTGTTTAAGACTTTTCTCTCTCAGCCTTTACGCCTGAAACAAACTCTTCAATTTGTTAATTTGTTTTCCTAAAATGTGTCGACAAACTTTGTGAAGTGATTTGCACAGACTCATCGTCTTTAACTTTTAACCTCCTCTCTCTGAAGCGCCTGTCACAGATTTTTTTTAAGAGTGCTGCCGCAAATAATGACTGTTATTAATATGAACTAATCTGCTGTTTGACGTCATCCTCGTTTGGAATACATGTGAAAGTCGTCTGGTTGGAAGAGTCTGACACTCGGTCATCCTCGCCGTCATGTTTGCAGAAAAGGAAAAACAACGAAGCAGCCGTGCTTTTTGGAAACACGACGTTCGCTGCTGCAGTTTGTGAAGACAGAAACAAATGTAACACAACTGGAAAATCCTACGGGCCCTGAAGTGCACAGAGCATGCTTGGTCCACAAAGGGCTTGGCTTCAAATCAGATTCAATCATGGTTGTAAAGCCTGATCACGAAACGACAGCTGAGAAAACAGAATGAACGGATGTTTGACTTTGTTTGCTTTCAGCTATTTTTCTTCTCATTGGTAAAACAATAAATATGTTAAACATTCTGCAGGGCGTTGGTGGACTTCGCAGGTCGCGGTCGTGGGTTCGAGTCTGACCTCGGCTCTTTTGCCCCCCAACTCATATTTTCTTTCTCTCTTCAGCTGTCCCAACTGAAAACAAGGCTAAATTAGCTTATCTTAAAATGTGGCACCAAACCCGACGAGAGGAAGCAGAATTGTTTCTGATCGTTTCATAAAAGCTGAAATACGAACACAAGGCCTTTACTTAAAGGTCAACGTTATTAGAAATCCCCCCCGGCGTGTGTTCAGGGATTTTTCTGAAGCAGCAGCAGCAGAACAAGTGATTGCCTCCGTTTTAAAAGATCATTACTCTTCTTTGAACTTGGATCAATAAAATGTGGAAAAGAAGGAAAAACAAAGTGCGGACAGGAAGCAAAAAAAAAAAAAAGGGCGACAATGTGAACGTATTTTCAGTCAGTGCGATAAAGTTCAAAAAGAGAAAAAAGGATGGGGTGTGGATACTGCTCGTCCGTTTGGCGAGACTTTTCACATCGTCCGCCTCACAGTCCATGACTCCACCCGTCAGCAGGGAGGGAACAACAGCTTCTGATTGGTCCGCTCTCTGAGGCTGGTGAATTCATCAAAGTGGCCGGTCATCAAAAACGAGCGCTTCCGGCTCCTTCCTTCCTCGTTTCACGTTTCAGTGCAAATCAAAGAGAAAGGTTTTTTTCTCTTTCACTGACAGAGCGTTAACAAAGTGCCTCAGTTTACAGGGGACTTTTCATCTTTTTGTTTTTTTTTTTTTCTTTTCTTGGAAAACATCGGTAACAAAACTAGAATCTCAGTTAAAACGACGAGGGAAAAAAATATACACACGTTAAGTGCTTACGATATATAATTCTGTACATTTAAAGGAGCTTCTTCTTTGAGAAAGTCCGTGCTGCCGAACAAAGCGACCTCTCGTCTGCACAAGCTGCAAACGGGAGACTCGGATGGCGTCGCTGCTGGAGACGACCTCAAACACGTTCTCGCTCGGCTCCGGCTGCCATCACGAAGGCAGACACGTTCAGCTTGCGGTCAGAACTCCAGCGCTGACACGATGCAGGCAGCCATGTTGGACGATGGGAAATTGTATTACTGTGGATCAGAACGTCCTCGACACGATATTGCAGTGTGTTAAAAGCCGATCGAGCGTCGTGCACGCGTTCCAATTGATTGCATCGGGCGTTATGTAAGCGTGGGATGGCTCAGACTGAAGCGTTCAGGTGTCGGTCATGATTGATCCTGAACCTTCAGCAGCGACTTCAGGTGAACAGTCATTTGCTCCCGACTTTGGTTGCTCCGTTGAGGCTCGTTCTCTCCGACCCAGTGGCTGGGCGGTTTGGGTAAGACACTCGGTGACGGCGGCTCGCTGAACTTGGCTCCGGCGTAGACTTTCTCCCCGTCTTTGAGGGATTCGGGTGCGTCTTCGGCGAGCGACGCGTTGACGATTTCCACGTTGTTGGAGGCGTGGAGGGGTCTTTTCTGCTCTCGGAGTGCAGGCGGGGGGAGCGGGGAGGGTTTGTTGGGAGTGCCGTTGTTCTTCTTGGTGGAGTGAGGAGCAGCGGGGCTTTGGGCCTGCTTGGGCCGGCGTTCCCGCGTGATCACGTTCTGGGTGACTGGATCGGGCCTGGGCAGGTTGCGGGCGGGTTGGCCTCCTGGCTGCATGGCCCCTCGCTCCAATCTGCCCCCTTTGGATCTCAGCAGCTAACAAACAAAATGTTATCAAGTCAGTTATGAGATCAAAGTTATTATTTCTGGGATCAATCAGCCTTTTATGTTGAGCAGAAAGACGCACATTATTATATATATATATATATATATATATATGATTTATTATTCTCATTATTTATTATCCTGTAAAAAATGTTCTTGGTTCACTAAGGGTGCTGTAATATACAGATTTCATTAAGGATCTGGGTTCATGGATCTAAACTTAAAGGGAAGCTCAGTTTGCATATGATGAATTTTATTACTACAAATATAAGCATTGTAGTCTTCTTCCATTTAAAGCCTCTAACCTCGTCCTTCCCTGTTCACAACCACTTCCTGTCAATCTCATTCACAGAGACGGGTGCGACCTCCGACCACTAAAGAGGAAGACGAGTTGACTTTCGTTTTCACACGACGAGGCTCGGTGACTGCGTCACGTCTAACCACAGCCGAAAGACGCTTTAAATCAGATATTCAATAATAATAATCTTAATAAAGATAATGAGAGAAAAGAGTTTTTAAATATTTAATTAAAATCTTAAGATAATGAGGGAAACGGGTAAGATAGTTTATAAATATCTAATAAATTTAATAAAAATAATGAGAGAAACGGGTAAGATAGCTTTTAAAGATTTAATAATTATTTAATAATAATCTTAATAAAGATGAGAGAAATTAGTGACTTTAAATGATAAAAATGATCTAAATTATTCAATGAACCAGGTGTTAGTTGTTTTATTAAGTTTTGTCTGTGTATTTGTATGTTTCCTGCTGCAAACTCATCTCCCTGTTTGGATAATAAAGACACCTTTTAACCTTTTTAAGTATTATAACGTTTAAAGCATAAACAGCCTTTTTCTACTTTATGACTCGGAGGTTTTAATTGGTTGAGATCTGCTGCAGCGCTGAATAAAACAACACCAACAGTCACCTCTTTCTTGGCTCCCTGTTTGAGGTGATGGAGGCTCCGTACCGTCTGAGTACCGGGCTCGGTACCGGCCGTAGATGCTGCTTTATTGGCAGATGAGGCCGTCAGAGAGGTGGTGGTGTTGTTGTTGTTGGTGTTGTTTGTATTGTTGTTGTTGTGGTCGGACAGGCGGATGTTGATGGTGTTTCTCTGCTCGTACAGCTTCCTGCCTCCTTTCTTCAGCCTCGTTTTCTTCACCCCATCGCAGCAGCCGCCGCCGGAAGTCACCGATACCGGGTTGTTGTTCTCGACGTCGCCGATGTTGGAGTCATCGACGTGAGCTGCGGTTCCGTCCAACATGTCTCCGGACCGGAGAAAACATAAACAGGCTATGAAATCTTGAGTTTAGCTAAACAACGTCACACGCTAGCAGCTAGCTAATGTAGCTTCCTCTTCTTCGTCGCGAGCGTGTAACACACCGTTTTACGTACTAAATAAAACGTTACGTCAAATATGACGCTTAGCAGTCTTTCAGGTGACTGTTGAGTTTGTTTTAAGTCGTTCCTGCTGCAAAAAAGAGCGACAGTAGTCCCTTTTACCGAGATGGCGGCGGTGCTTGTAAAAGCAGAAGCAAACTTAGCAATAAGTTAGCGAGATAAAAGATGCAACTTCCGGTTCCTGTATTTCAGAATAAGATGGTTTAGCGTGACAGTTACAAACAAGGCGTCTGGGCATTTTTTTTTTTTTTTTGCACAATTTAATAAAAATGTAAATGCTGCAACAAAGCTTCAAAACACACCTCAAATAGTGAGTTAAAAACACACCAGGTCTGTGACCACGTTTAATCTTTACCTTATATTATTGTCTCGTGTCACTTGTACCTTTGACCACTTCGACACACAGGACTACTCTAAAGAGTGCATGGAAGCTCTCAAGGCTTTCCCCCCAGTAGATCCTAATGAGCCCGCCCCCTTCACAATCGCGGAAGTGCGCCACCAGCTCAGCCGATGTAATCCATCCAAGGCCCCAGGACCCATCCCAGCAAGGGTGCTGAAGACCTGTGCCACAATGCCCACTCCCTCTTCTGTGAGTCATATCTGACTGCTACAATCCCCCTCTTCTGGAAAAGCGCAACAATAATCCCGATACCCAAGAACCTAAGCACCTAGATTCCTGAGGCACCTTCGTAAGGATCCTCTTCGTGGACTTCAGCTCCGCATTCAATACCATTCAAAGGCACCTGCTCATCCAAAAGCGACATAAACTCAACACTCCACCCATTCTGATCCACCTCCTGCACAACTTCCTCAGCGACACACGGCAAGCTGTTCGGGGAGGCACATCCACATCACCCCCACTCATCACCAACACCGGAGCCCCCCAGGGCTGTGTGCTAAGCCCCTTCCTCTATACCCTGTACACCAACGACTGCACCAGCCCCTCTCCCACCACCACCTACCTCAAATACTCTGACGACACTGCCACACTCGCCCTCCTGTCAGACAATAACTCCATAACAGACTACCACAACACTGTCACTCACTTTTCAAACTGGTGTAAGCATAACTTCCTCCATCTCAACTTAAACAAAACTAAAGAAATAATAATAGGCACCCCATCACCCCCGCCCCCCACCCTCATTAACAACGACACAGTTGAAACTGTCCACAGCTTCAGATACCTCGGACTCACACTAGACAATAAACTCACCCTCGACCAGCACACAACGGACGTTCAAAAAAGGAGCCACCAAAGACTGCACGCCATCCGGAAACTCAAAGGTCTCTATGTCACCCCCCCAATCACCTCCTCCTGCTATATCAAAGCATCGTCCAGCCCATCCTGCTCTACTGTTCCTCCTGCTTCTTCAACATGCTCACAGTCAAAAACCGGGTCAAACTCACAAACTGTCACAAACATTGCAGCCAAGCTAATCCACCCACCCTGTCAGAACTAAACTCAAAGGCCATCACACGCATAATAGCACTGGACATCACCCACCCTCTCAACTGCCACCTCACCATCATGCCCTCCGGACGTAGATACAGGTCCCTGTTGAGCAGGAGGGCGCGATACGGCAAAAGCCTGGTGCCTGCAGTCACCTCAGCCCTCAATAAAATGCATGACATAGATCCACCTCAGTTTCATTCCCCGGTCCCCTCATAACCATATGCACTGGATGTCCTGTTGCCCCCCATGTATGTTTCTTTGTCACTCTCTGTCGGCGCACAGCCCTTAAACTGTACTGTTTTTGGTGACAATAAACTCTAAACTCTTGAATTTGTAATGTGTCAGCCTCTGTTACCTGCGTATATAGGGACCACATATGGAAACGAGCACTTCTACAATCTGGTATCTTTAAAGCAGTAATTGTTACAGCTGTTCATTAATATGCACTGTCCATAACTTTCTTCATGTCACAGGAGCTGGAGATCGAACCCCCAATCTTCCTGTTGAGTGATGTAACCTACTCTACCGATTGAGCCAAAGCCACCAAACATCCAACAAAATTACTGAATCAAAAATGAATAACTTTGGAAAACTAACTTACAAGATGTGAAACACTTTTACAAGCTCTTAAGAGAAATTTACAAGGAGCAGAAAACTGATTTGGCTCTTTGCGTGGACGCTCTCAGGAAGCTTTAAAGGACAAGGGTGAGACGGAATGACCTAGAACACCTTTTAGATAACTTTCAGATTGTCTGTAGTAACAACAACCTCAATCTTTCCTGCCTATATCCTGTTTAAAGCCTTTTCCACCTGGAATAAAACAAAGAGGGAACTATAGTCACATAAATATACTAACTCAAAGCATATTCTTAAATAGACATAAGAAGTATGTTCATGTACTTTTAAATGCTTGTAATTTGAGTTTAGACTCACTCCATTTTTTTAATACACAATAAGAGAGGACAAGCAAGTTTGTTGTATGAATGTCATTTTAAAACATAAACGTATCGATGTTAGATCTGTATAACTGACGCCTGCATAGTTAACTATAGTGTTTAATCTTGTTCTCTGATTAAATGCATGATATTAAATTTGCAGGTTCTGATGAATATTTTGTTTGGCATCGCAAAGTAACGATGTAGTTGGGCAAATAGACAACTGTATGTAAATTGTTTGTTTTTTTCTTTTTGAACTTGTATGATAGATAGATAGATAGATAGATAGACAGTTAGATAGTTCGATAGATAGATAGATAGATAGATAGATAGATAGATAGATAGATAGATAGATAGATAGATAGATAGATAGATAGATAGATAGATAGATAGATAGATAGACAGTTAGATAGTTCGATAGATAGATAGATAGATAGATAGATAGATAGATAGATAGATAGATAGATAGATAGATAGATAGATAGATAGATAGATAGATAGATAGATAGATAGATAGATAGATAGATAGATAGATAGATAGATAGCTTTTATCAGTCTTCAGCTTATTGCTGTAACGCTATCATTCGTTTTTTCTTTACTTTTATTTTGTAGAAAAACTCTCCCTTCTTCCTGTCGTTCGGGGTGGAGCCAAACACTGCAGTCCGTTGATTGGTTGAAGAAATCGTCACTTCCCGTGTTGCAACATGTTTAAACCATAGACTGTGATCGTTTACGTGTGTTTATTTCTCCTCGCGGCACACAGCCTTCTCTGAGACAAAGCTTGATTTAGTTTGGTTATAAAGATCTACATGCTAGTGACGAAGTGGATGAACCGCTGGATGTCTTCCAGCGTGGGTTTTTCTCCTTTGTTGAATTTATTAGTTAGCTGTTAGCCGCTATCACATGGCGCTTTTTACATAAGGCTAACACGCGGGTGGCTGAGGAAACTCAAACGGGATCATGCTTCATCGAACCAGACTGTACTGATCCGTACCGGACTGCTGTGTGGAAAAGGAGCTTCTTCTTTTTTTTTTTAGACATATCTATGGGTAAGGTAACCATGGTAACGGCTCAGTAACTTCCGTTTGAAATATAAACGGGAGTTTTTGGGAGAGAAGTTTCCGCGATTTTTTTCCAAAATGTCTGAAGTTGAGTTGCTGAGAGCTTTCACCGAGCAGAGACTGCCTGCAGCTGCTGAAAAGATTCTGGAACAGTTTGAAAGAACCAAAGCAGAATATGAGGAGGAAATCCGTCGATTAAAACGGGAAGCGAAGCAACAACGCCACCTGCTGGATGCTGCTTTCAACCCTCGAGTCTGCCTCCACAGATTAGGTTTGTATTGTTTTTTTATGCTTTTTCATTCCCAGTAAAATGTGAACATTACCCGTTTGTTTGTGAATGTGTTGAATCTCAAGTTGGATGTTTTCAACTCTTGCGAAGCCACAAATTTCGCCTCCCTTGCGCTTCATTTTGCCTCCATTTCGTGGTGTTGCACCACAGCTCACGATTCGGATAATGTACATAATATTTGTCCAGAACTTGAATACAAAATGACCAAATCTCAACAAATGGTGAAGACGTCATCTGTGATACTTTAAGAGAGTTAATGTTGTGTACATAAGATCATAAATAACAGTTAGAAAGGTTTTGTGGAATTTGGCTTCCAGGGACTTTAAAGGCCCTGACACAGCGAGGAGAACGTCGGCCATCACTCCTGGTAAGACGATCAGTGAGGGATCGTTGCCCTTGTTTTTGTGGCGTGTCCTGATCTGTCGACCCCCGTCAGCCATTTTTTGGCCGATTCAACACTTTGTGTCGGCGTCGGTCAGCACGGTTGGTGAGAGGAATCTCTCTGTTAGCCATTAGTGCGGTTTCTCCTTATCTGTTGCCTTCGTCTCTTCTTTGCCTTTTCTGCTGAAGACCAAGGGCTGACGACACCAGTGACATTTTCAACCTTTTATCAGACATTATTCTGGATTAGTAGAATCCCTATAATACAAGTAAAAATGGCCTTCTCTTATCATAATACTCTAACGCCGCCTGCTGGCATGGGGAGTCTGCTTGTTGTCTGCTCTCCCAGGTAGGTAGCTGGCAGTACAGTAAATAATGTGCAGTCTAAATATTTTCTTGGAAGGTCAGATGTTCTTCTTGTGATTTCATTTGCACCTGTAGTGAATCATGCTGCATTTCTTAAAATAAATGAATCAACGATTCAGAAGTTGTTATTTTAATCAGTTTGGTGCATCCATACATAGTCAGATCAAATTAAAACCTATATTAAAATAACATTAAACATAGAAAACATGACAAATATGTAACAGAATAAACTATTTCAATTTGAATATTTAACTGAAATTGTTTTTCTATGAAATGTTCCAGAACATCTTCTCCATCTGTGCCTCGCTTTCCTGGGCTCTCTGTAACCTCATGTCCTCTTTGATGAGGTCCATCAGCTCCCCATCGAAGTCCCTCTCTCTCTTTCTCTCCCTGACTCTGATCAAACCAAATATGTTGAAGCGATGTAACGTTAAATTATGCTTCACTCCAATTTGGCTACTGGAGTCATAGCAAACCATCTGAATGACGGGGATTGTTAAAGTTGAATGTCCCTTGCGTGCAATGCATCTTGGGAAGGGAAGACTGCTAAGGATCCAACCGTTGGAGCCTCCAAATCGAGGAGAAGAAGGCTGCATTCGAAGGAGCTGCTGAATTGGGACAGCACAAATCACGCCGGTGTGACGCAATCCGACCACTGTCTCAGTGGACTCTGCCCACTGAGACATCTCGTGCATACCCTCTATGAGGTAGTGCTATCAGTGGTTTCATCTGATTAGTAAATTCAGGTTTTTATAACTATGTATTTCACTGTTTTCACAGATGTGCAGCAGCTGGTGGTGAGTCAAGACGACGTTTCCTCTGAGCAGCAGGATCTGAGCCCTAGACTGGACCAGAGCGGGCCACCAAACTCAGCACAAATTAAAGATGAAGCGAAGGAACTCTGGGGCAGACAGGAAGGAGAGCAGGAGGAGTTTGATATCAGTATGTTGACATTCCAACTTGTCCCTTTGAAGAAGGAAGAAGAAGACGAAGAGAAACCTCAGATCTCACAGCTTCCTGAAAACCAAACTGAAGACAGCAGAGACACGCAGCATATAAAAACAGAAGCTGACGGAGAGGACTGTGGAGGACCAGAACCAGGAAGAGACTTTAATCCAGACAGTCATTTACAGCCAGATACTCCTGACAAGACTTCAGACTTTTCTGGATCTGATACTGATGACAGTGGCGATTGGGAGGAGAGAGATGAACCTCAGGAAGTTTTAAAACTTATGAAAAACAAAGGCGTACCTGTGAGTAATGTGGTATGTAATACAGCTAAAATATCAGTCAGCTCCTCTGAATGTGCTACAAGCTTTGGACAAAAGAAACCAAAAAAACAAAAAGGAAACCAAACGGGAAAGAAATTTTTGAATTGCAAAAAACCCAGCAGTTCACCTTGTAAAAAAAGTTGTTCTTCCCCATCCGCTGTTGTGATACACATGAGGACCCACACAGGGGAGAAACCATTTAACTGTTCAGTTTGTGGTAAAAGATTTGCGCGAAATGGAACTCTGAAGACCCACATGGCATTTCACTCAGGAGAGAAACCATTTAGATGTTCAGTTTGTGGTAAAAGATTTAAACTAAATGGAGAGCTGAGGCAACACTCTACAGTTCACTCAGGAGAGAAACCATTTAGCTGTTCAATTTGTGGTAAAAGATTTACAACACGTGGAACTCTGAAGATCCACATGGCAGTTCACTCAGAAGAGAAACCATTTAGCTGTTCAGTTTGTGGTAAAAGATTTACACAAAATGGATCTCTGAAGATCCACATGGCAGTTCACTCAGGAGAGAAACCATTTAGCTGTTCAGTTTGTGGTAAAAGATTTACACAAAGTGGAACTCTGAAGATCCACATGGCAGTTCACTCAGGAGAGAAACCATTTAGCTGTTCAGTTTGTGGTAAAACATTTAAACAAAGTAGAGCTCTGAAGACCCACATGGAAGTTCATTCAGGAGAGAAACAATTTAGCTGTTCAATTTGTGGAACAAGATTTGCACGAAATGGAACTCTGAAGTACCACATGGCAGTTCACTCAGGAGAGAAACCATTTAGCTGTTCAGTTTGTGGTAAAAGATTTGCGCGAAATGGAACTCTGAAGACCCACATGGCAGTTCACTCAGGAGAGAAACCATTTAGCTGTTCAGTTTGTGGTAAAAGATTTAAACTAAATGGAGAGCTGAGGCAACACTCTACAGTTCACTCAGGAGAGAAACCATTTAGCTGTTCAATTTGTGGTAAAAGATTTTCAACACGTGGAACTCTGAAGATCCACATGGCAGTTCACTCAGAAGAGAAACCATTTAGCTGTTCAGTTTGTGGTAAAAGATTTACACAAAATGGATCTCTGAAGATCCACATGGCAGTTCACTCAGGAGAGAAACCATTTAGCTGTTCAGTTTGTGGTAAAAGATTTAAACAAAATGGAACTCTGAAGATCCACATGGCAGTTCACTCAGGAGAGAAACCATTTAGCTGTTCAGTTTGTGGTAAAACATTTACACAAAGTAGAGCTCTGAAGACCCACATGGAAGTTCATTCAGGAGAGAAACAATTTAGCTGTTCAATTTGTGGAACAAGATTTGCACGAAATGGAACTCTGAAGTACCACATGGCAGTTCACTCAGGAGAGAAACCATTTAGCTGTTCAGTTTGTGGTAAAAGATTTACACGAAATGTAGATCTGAAGTCCCACATGGCAGTTCACTCAGAAGAGAAACAATTTAGCTGTTCAGTTTGTGGTAAAACATTTACATGTAATGGAACTCTTAAACGCCACCTGGCAGTTCACACATGAGAGAAACCATTGAGTTGTTAATAGTCTAAAAAAATCGTCTCTCAACATGATTTTTCTAAACGTCACATGCTTGTTTGTGAAAGAAGGAAATTTCAAAATGTCTGTAATGCCAAATAATACTCGTAGGAATCTATTAAAAAGGTCAGACACATCTTAACGTTGTCTAGATTAAAATTAAAAAATAAAACAGACTCCAAAATGTCTTCTTCAATTTGATCTTTTCAGCAGACAAAGTCACACGATTAAATAAATTCTGCATTCCGAAACAGTAATTCAAATATGTCGTATTTATTTTGTACGTAAAATATCTCTTTGTTCCAAACAAAATAAATTCTTGTTTGCAATATTTCTTTTTGTGTTTTGTAAATTGGTCTTGATATTTACTGACCTGCTCACAGAGTTCTTAATGACATATTTCAACTGCTCTGATTGTGAACAAAATATTTCCAAAAGAACAGATAAACATACTGATACACAGAAGATAATTCTTACTTGTGTTCCCTTTGCAGTACAGGATGTGCAAAAAATGGAGCTCTGAGACAATCCTTGGATGTGCATGCAGCCAGGGGCAGCTGTGGATCACTGGTAGGTTTATGCCCAGCTCCTGCAGCCACATGTCAAAGTCTCCTTGGGTAAGCCACATCCATGCCCTGATGACCTCCAGACCCAACTACTGAAATTCAATATTTTGATATTAACCAGACCTCTACACGCATGTACATTTTGTTCAAAATGCTGAAGCCAGACTCTTGCAGATGCAAAACATGTCATCACATAACACCTCTTTTGACATTCTTGCACCGGCTCCCAGTTCAGAATAGATGCACAAAAATATCCTGCTTGTGTTTTAAGCCCTTCATGGCTTCACTCCAGTTTACATCTCGGCCACTCAGGTCATCTATGGGAGTGTCCTTTATGGAGCTCCGGTACCCTTATTTTGCTTGAATTTCCCTCTGGATCAATAAAGAATCTATCTATCTTTCTTTGCATCGAGTGTCCTCCAAAGTTGTCTCCTCCACTTGCGTCTTAGTCCCGCCCACCAGAGATGCACGGAGGAAATCAGTTTTAACAGACATGAGACGCGACATCAGCTGATCACGTTCAGCTGTCAATCAGACTAACAGCTGTTTATGTCCACACAAACACGCACTGTATTATTTCGCACACAGTTACAGTCTTGTTGAGATAAGCTTTTGTTTTGTGTGCTCAGTTGTCATTTTATGTATTTCTGTTATTTTTATTCACTGAGATACAGTGATGTATTTGGATTTACATATGAGATATGCTGTAAGCCCCCTGTATGGTGTAAGGGGTGATATGTATGCATACTACGTCATCACGTTTTCTTGTCACTCATCGCGTCTAGAACTTGTACTGCGCAGTTGCACAGAGTGTGTCAAGTGAGAAGCCACGGAATGAGAGCCGGTGAAATAAACATACTGAAAGGCTAAAGAAAAAGTTCCGTCTCTGTCATCAATCCTCCGAGTTGATCGCTGGTGAAGCTGCAAAGCTCAACACTGGACACAACTATGTTTCACAATTAAGTTGTTTTTCAAAAACAAAAGCGGCAATTTCAACATGTTCAAACGTCCCGTGTCATATCCACGTATAATACGGTCTGTAATAAAGCAAGCCGTTTGTAAATCCGTCAATATTTCATGGAGTTAAGAGTATTTTTGTTGAAGTTTATCATTAACCTTCCGCCTGCTCCCATAGAGCGCAGCACATCCGCTGTCTGACCCAAGATGGCCGCCACGTTGCTCCGCCGGAGAATCCCGCATGAGTCGTCTCTCTATATGGCTCTGGGTGGAGCCAAACACTGCAGTCCGTTGATTGGTTGAAGAAATCGTCACTTCCCTTGTTACAACAGTAAAAAAAAACACTCCGCCATGTTTAAACCATAGACTGTGATCGTTTACATGTGTTTATTTCTCCTCGCGGCACACAGCCTTCTCTGAGACAAAGCTTGATTTAGTTTTGTTATAAAGATCTACATGCTAGTGACGAAGTGGATGAATCGCTGGATGTCTTCCAGCGTGGGTTTTTTTTCTGAGTAGTGTTTTTCTCCTTTTTTGAATTTATTAGTTAGCTGTTAGCTGTTAGCCGCTATCACACGGCGCTTTTTACATAAGGCTAACACGCGGGTGGCTGAGGAAACTCAAACGGGATCATGCTTCATCGAACCAGACTGTACTGATCCGTACCAGACTGCTGTGTGGACAAGGAGCTTCTTTTTTTTGGACATATCTATGGGTAAGGTAACCATGGTAACGGCTCAGTAACTTCCGTTTGAAATATAAACGGGAGTTTTTGGGGGAGAAGTTTCCGCGATTTTTTTCCAAAATGTCTGAAGTTGAGTTGCTGAGAGCTTTCACTGAGCAGAGACTGCCTGCAGCTGCTGAAAAGATTCTGGAACAGTTTGAAAGAACAAAAGCGGAATATGAGGAGGAAATCCGTCGATTAAAACGGGAAATGAAGCAACAACGCCACCTGCTGGATGCAGCTTTCAACCCTCGAGTCTGCCTCCACAGATTAGGTTTGTATTGTTTATTTATGCTTTTTCATTCCCAGTAAAATGTGAACATTACTCGTTTGTTTGTGAATGTGTTGAATCTCAAGTTGGATGTTTTCAACTCTTGCGAAGCCACAAATTTCGCCTCCCTTGCGCTTCATTTTGCCTCCATTTCGTGGTGTTGCACCACAGCTCACGATTCGGATAATGTACATAATATTTGTCCAGAACTTGAATACAAAATGACCAAATCTCAACAAATGGTGAAGACGTCATCTGTGATACTTTAAGAGAGTTAATGTTGTGTACATAAGATCATAAATAACATAGTTAGAAAGGTTTTGTGGAATTTGGCTTCCAGGGACTTTAAAGGCCCTGACACAGTGAGGGATCGTCACCCTTGTTTTTGTGGCGTGTCCTACTCTGTCGACCCCCGTCAGCCATTTTTTGGCCGACTCGACATTTCATATCAGCATCGGTCAGTGCGGTTGGTGAGAGGAATCTCTCTGTTAGCCATTAGTACGGTTTCTCCTCATCTGTTGCCTTCGCCTTTTTGCCTTTTTTGCTGAAGACCAAGGGCTGACGACACCAGTGACATTTTCAACCTTTTATCAGACATTATTCTGGATTAGTAGACTCCCTATAATACAAGTAAAAATGGCCTTCTCTTATCATAATACTCTCACGCCGCCTGCTGGCATGGGGAGTCTGCTTGTTGTCTGCTCTCTCAGGTAGGTAGCTGGCAGTACAGTAAATAATGAGCAGTCTAAATATTTTCTTGGAAGGTCAGATGATCTTCTTGTGATTTAGTTTGCACCTGTATTGAATCATGCTGCATTTCTTAAAATAAATTAATCAGCGATTCAGAAGTTGTCATTTTAATCAGTTTGGTGCATCCATACATAGTCAGATGAAATTAAAACCTATATTAAAATTACATTAAACATAGAAAACAGGACAAATATGTAACAGAATAAACTATTTCAATTTTAATATTTAACTGTAATAATTTTTCTATGAAATGTTCCAGAACATCTTCTCCATCTGTGCCTCGCTCTCCTGCGCTCTCTGTAACCTCATGTCCTCTTTGATGAGGTCCATCAGCTCCCCATCGAAGTCCCTCTCTCTCTTTCTCTCCCTGTATCTGATCAAACCAAATATGTTGAAGCAATGTAACGTTAAATTATGCTTCACTCCAGTTTAGCTACTGGAGTCATAGCAAACCATCTGAATGACGGGGATGCCATTGTTAAAGTTGAATGTCCCTTGCGCGCAATGCATCTTGGGAAGGGAAGACTGCTAAGGATCCAACCGTTGGAGCCTCCAAATCGAGAAGAAGGCTGCATTCGAAGGAGCTGCTGAATTGGGACAGCACTTATCACGCCGGTGTGATGCAATCCGACCACTGTCTCAGTGGACTCTGCCCACTGAGACATCTCGTGCATACCCTCTATGAGGTAGTGCTATCAGTGGTTTCTTCTGATTAGTAAATTCAGGTTTTTATAACTAAGTATTTCACTGTTTTCACAGATGTGCAGCAGCTGGTGGTGAGTCAAGACGAGGTTTCCCCTGAGCAGCAGGATCTGAGCCCTAGACTGGACCAGAGCGAGCCACCAAACTCAGCACAAATTAAAGATGAAGAGAAGGAACTGTGGGGCAGACAGGAAGGAGAGCAGGAGGAGGTTGATGTCAGCATGTTAACGTTCCAACTTGTCCCTGTGAAGAAGGAAGAAGAAGACGAAGAGAAACCTCAGATCTCACAGCTTCCTGAAAACCAAACTGAAGAGAGCAGAGACATGCAGCATATAAAAACAGAAGCTGACGGAGAGGACTGTGGAGGAGCAGAACCAGGCAGAGACTTTAATCCAAACAGTCATTTACAGCCAGATACTCCTGACAAGACTTCAGACTTCTCTGGATCTGATACTGATTACAGTGGTGATTGGGAGGAGAGAGATGAACCTCAGGAAGGTTTAAAACTCAAAGGCGTACCTGTGAGTAATGTGGTATGTAATACAGCTAAAATATCAGTCAGCTCCTCTGAATGTGCTACAAGCTTCGGACAAAAGAAACCAAAAAAACAAAAAGGAATCCAAACAGGAGTGAAACTTTTGAATTGCAAAAAATCCAGCTGTTCACTTTGTAAAAAAAGTTGTTCTTCCCCAGCAGCTCTTGTGATACACATGAGGACCCACACAGGGGAGAAACCTTTCAAGTGTTCAGTTTGTGGTAAACGATTTACACAAAGTGGAAGTCTGAGGAAACACTCTGCAGTTCACTCAGGAGAGAAACCATTTAGTTGTTCAGTTTGTGGTAAAAGATTTACACGAAGTGGAGAGCTGAGGCAACACTCTGCATATCACTCAGGAGAGAAACCATTTAGCTGTTCAGTTTGTGGTAAAAGATTTACACAAAATGGAAATCTGAAGACCCACATGGCAGTTCACTCAGGAGAGAAACCATTTAGCTGTTCAGTTTGTGGTAAAAGATTTGCACAAAATGGACATCTGAAGACTCACATGGCAGTTCACTCAGGAGAGAAACCATTCAGTTGTTCAGTTTGTGGTAAAACATTTACACGAAATGGAGAGCTGAGGGAACACTCTGCAGTTCACTCAGGAGAGAAACCTTTTAGCTGTTCAGTTTGTGGTAAAAGATTTACACGCAATAGAACTCTGAAAAACCACATAGCAGCTCACTCAGGAGAGAAACCCTTTAGCTGTTCAGTTTGTGGTAAAAGATATACACATAATGGAACTCTGAAGTACCACATGGCAGTTCACTCAGGAGAGAAACCATTTAGCTGTTCAGTTTGCAGTAAAAGATTTACATTAAATGGAACTCTGAAGACCCACATGGCAGTTCACTCAGGAGAGAAACCTTTTAGCTGTTCAGTTTGTGGTAAAAGATTTCCAGAGAATGGAAAGCTGAAGCGCCATATGGCAGTTCACTCAGGAGAGAAATCATTTAGCTGTTCAGTTTGTGGTAAAAGATTTACACATAATGGACATCTGAAGCGCCACATGGCAGTTCACTCAGGAGAGAAACCTTTTAGCTGTTCAGTTTGTGGTAAAAGATATAAAAAAAGTAAAAATCTGAAACGCCACCTGGCAGTTCACACATGAGAGAAACCATTGAGTTGTTCATAGTCTAAAAAAATGGTCTCTCAACATGATTTTTCCAAAGTCACATGCTTGTTTGTGAAAGAAGGAAATTTCAAAATGTTTGTAATGCCAATTATTTCCTGTAGGAATCTCTTAAAAAGTTCAGACACATCTTAACGATGTTTAGATTAAAAAAAAACACAAAACAGTTTGATCTTTACAGCAGACAAAGTCACATGATTAAATAAATTCTGCATTCTGAAACTGTAAGTCAAATATGTTGTATTTATTTTGTACGTAAAATATCTCTTTGTTCCAAACAAAATAAATTCTTGTTTGCAATATTTCTTTTTGTGTTTTGTAAATTGGTCTTGATATTTACTGACCTGCTCACAGAGTGCATTATGAAATATTTCAGCTGCTCTGTTTGTGAACAAAATATTTCCAAAAGAACAGATACACATACTGATACACAGAAGATAATTCTTACTTGTGTTCCCTTTGCAGTACAGGATGTGCAAAAAATGGAGCTCTGAGACAATCCTTGGCTGTGCATGCAGCCAGGGGCAGCTGTGGATCACTGGTAGGTTTATGCCCAGCTCCTGCAGCCACATGTCAAAGTCTCCTTGGGCAAGCCACATCCATGCCCTGATGACCTCCAGACCCAACTACTGAAATTCAATATTTTGATATTAACCAGACCTCTACACGCATGTACATTTTGTTCAAAATGCTGAAGCCAGACTCTTGCAGATGCAAAATATGTCATCACATAACACCTCTTTTGACATTCTTGCACCGGCTCCCAGTTCAGAATAGATGCACAAAAATATCCTGCTTGTGTTTTAAGCCCTTCATGGCTTCACTCCAGTTTACATCTCGGCCACTCAGGTCATCTATGGGAGTGTCCCTTATGGAGCTCCGGTACCCTTATTTTGCTTGAATTTCCCTCTGGATCAATAAAGTATCTATCTTTCTTTGCATCGAGTGTCCTCCAAAGTTGTCTCCTCCACTTGCGTCTTAGTCCCACCCACCAGAGATGCACGGAGGAAATCAGTTTTAACAGACATGAGACGCGACATTGGCTGATCACGTTCAGCTGTCAATCAGACTAACAGCTGTTTATTTCCACACAAACACGCACTGTATTATTTCTAATCAAACACACAGTTACAGTGTTCAGTCTTGTTGAGATAAGCTTTTGTTTTGTGTGCTCAGTTGTCATTTTATGTATTTCTGTTATTTTTATTAACTGAGGTACAGTGATGTATTTTGATTTACATATGAGATATGCTGTAAGGCCAATGTATGGTGTAAGGGTGATATGTATGCATACTACGTCATCACGTTTTCTTGTCACTCATCGCATCTAGAACTTGTACTGCGCAGTTGTACAGAGTGTGTCAAGTGAGAAGCCACGGAATGAGGGCCGGTGAAATAAACATACTGAAAGGCTAAAGAAAAAGTTCCGTCTCTGTCATCAATCCTCCGAGTTGATCGCTGGTGAAGCTGCAAAGCTCAACACTGGACACAACTATGTTTCACAATTAAGTTGTTTTTCAAAAACAAAAGCGGCAATTTCAACATGTACAGACATCACGTGTCATACCCACGTATAATACGGTCTGTAATAAAGCAAGCCGTTTGTAAATCCGTCAATATTTCATGGAGTTGAGATTATTTTTGTTGAAGTTTATCATTAACCTTCCGCCTGCTCCCATAGAGCGCAGCACGTCCGCTGTCTAACCCAAGATGGCCGCCATGTTGCTCCGCCGGAGAATCCCGCATGAGTCATCTCTCTATATGGCTCTGGGTGGAGCCAAACACTGCAGTCCGTTGATTGGTTGAAGAAATCGTCACTTCCTATGCTACAACAGTAAAAAAAAGAAACCCCGCCATGTTTAAACCATAGACTGTGATCGTTTACGTGTGTTTATCTCTCCTCGCGGCACACAGCCTTCTCTGAGACAAAGCTTGATTTAGTTTTGTTAGAAAGATCTACATGCTAGTGACGAAGTGGATGAACCGCTGGATGTCTTCCAGCGTGGATTTTTTTTTGAGTAGCGTTTTTCTCCTTTTTTGAATTTATTAGTTAGCTGTTAGCTGTTAGCCGCTATCACATGACGCTTTTTACATAAGGCTAACACGCGGGTGGCTGAGGAAACTCAAACAGGATCATGCTTCATCGAACCAGACTATACTGATCCGTACCGGACTGCTGTGTGGACAAGGAGCTTCTTTTTTTTTTGGACATATCTATGGGTAAGGTAACCATGGTAACGGCTCAGTAACTTCCGTTTGAAATATAAACGGGAGTTTTTGGGAGAGAAGTTTCCGCGATTTTTTTCCAAAATGTCTGAAGTTGAGTTGCTGAGAGCTTTCACTGAGCAGAGACTGCCTGCAGCTGCTGAAAAGATTCTGGAGCACTTTGAAAGAACAAAAGCGGAATATGAGGAGGAAATCCGTCGATTAAAACGGGAAACGAAGCAACAACGCCACCTGCTGGATGCTGCTTTCAACCCTCGAGTCTGCCTCCACAGATTAGGTTTGTATTGTTTTTTTATGCTTTTTCATTCCCAGTAAAATGTGAACATTACCTGTTTGTTTGTGAATGTGTTGAATCTCAAGTTGGATGTTTTCAACTCTTGCGAAACCACAAATTTCGCCTCCCTTGCGCTTCATTTTGCCTCCATTTCGTGGTGTTGCACCACAGCTCACGATTCGGATAATGTACATAATATTTGTCCAGAACTTGAATACAAAATGACCAAATCTCAACAAATGGTGAAGACGTCATCTGTGATACTTTTAGAGAGTTAATGTTGTGTACATAAGATCATAAATAACATAGTTAGAAAGGTTTTGTGGAATTTGGCTTCCAGGGACTTTAAAGGCCCTGACACAGCGAGGAGAACGTCGGCCATCGCTCCTGGTTGGACGGTCAGTGAGGGATCGTCACCCTTGTTTTTGTCGCGTGTCCTACTCTGTCAACCCCCGTCAGCCATTTTTTGGCCGACTCGACATTTCATATCAGCATCGGTCAGCGCGGTTGGTGAGAGGAATCTCTCAGTTAGCCATTAGTACGGTTTCTCCTTATCTGTTGCCTTCGCCTCTTCTTTGCCTTTTTTGCTGAAGACCCAGGGCTGATGACACCAGTGACATTTTCAACCTTTTATCAGACATTATTCTGGATTAGTAGACTCCCTATAATACAAGTAAAAATTACCTTCTCTTATCATAATACTCTAACGCCGCCTGCTGGCATGGGGAGTCTGCTTGTTGTCTGCTCTCTCAGGTAGGTAGCTGGCAGTACAGTAAATAATGAGCAGTCTAAATATTTTCTTGGAAGGTCAGATGATCTTCTTGTGATTTAGTTTGCACCTGTAGTGAGTCATGCTGCATTTCTTAAAATAAATCAACGATTCAGAAGTTGTCATTTTAATCAGTTTGGTGCATCCATACATAGTCAGATGAAATTAAAACCTATATTAAAATTACATTAAACATAGAAAACAGGACAAATATGTAACAGAATAAACTATTTCAATTTTAATATTTAACTGAAATAATTTTTCTATGAAATGTTCCAGAACATCTTCTCCATCTGTGCCTCGCTCTCCTGCACTCTCTGTAACCTCATGTCCTCTTTGATGAGGTCCATCAGCTCCCCATTGAAGTCTCTCTCTTTCTCTCCCTGTCTCTGATCAAACCAAATATGTTGAAGCGATGTAACAATAAATTATGCTTCACTCCAGTTTAGCTACTGGAGTCATAGCAAACCATCTGAATGACGGGTATGCCATTGTTAAAGTTGCATGTCCCTTGCGCGCAATGCATCTTGGGAAGGGAAGACTGCAAAGGATCCAACCGTTGGAGCCTCCAAATCGAGAAGAAGGCTGCATTCGAAGGAGCTGCTGAATTGGGACAGCACTTATCACGCCGGTGTGACGCAATCCGACCACTGTCTCAGTGGACTCTGCCCACTGAGACATCTCGTGCATACCCTCTATGAGGTACTGCTATCAGTGGTTTCTTCTGATTTGTAAATTCAGGTTTTTATAACTAAGTATTTCACTGTTTTCACAGATGTGCAGCAGCTGGTGGTGAGTCAAGACGAGGTTTCCCCTGAGCAGCAGGATCTGAGCCCTAGACTGGACCAGAGCGAGCCACCAAACTCAGCACAAATTAAAGATGAAGAGAAGGAACTGTGGGGCAGACAGGAAGGAGAGCAGGAGGAGGTTGATGTCAGCATGTTAACGTTCCAACTTGTCCCTGTGAAGAAGGAAGAAGAAGACGAAGAGAAACCTCAGATCTCACAGCTTCCTGAAAACCAAACTGAAGAGAGCAGAGACATGCAGCATATAAAAACAGAAGCTGACGGAGAGGACTGTGGAGGAGCAGAACCAGGCAGAGACTTTAATCCAAACAGTCATTTACAGCCAGATACTCCTGACAAGACTTCAGACTTCTCTGGATCTGATACTGATTACAGTGGTGATTGGGAGGAGAGAGATGAACCTCAGGAAGGTTTAAAACGTATGAAAAACAAAGATGCACCTGTGAGTAATGTGGTATGTAATACAGCTGAAATATCAGCCAGCTCCTCTGAATGTGCTACAAGCTTCGAACAAAAGAAACGAAAAAAACAACTAGGAATCCAAACAGGAGTGAAACTTTTGAATTGCAAAAAAAACGTCTGTTCACTTTGTAAAAAAAGTTTTTCTTCCCAAGCAGCTGTTGTGATACACATGAGGACCCACACAGGGGAGAAACCTTTCAAGTGTTCAGTTTGTGGTAAAAGATTTGCACAAAGTGCAAGTCTGAATTACCACATGGCAGTTCACTCAGGAGAAAAACCATTTAGCTGTTCAGTTTGTGGTAAAGCATTTACAAGAAGTGGAAAGCTGAAGACCCACATGGCATTTCACTCAGGAGAAAAACCATTTAGCTGTTCAGTTTGTGGTAAAAGATTTACATTAAATAGAACTCTGAAGATCCACATGGCAGTTCACTCAGGAGAGAAAGCATTTAGCTGTTCAGTTTGTGGTAAAAGATTTACACATAATGGACATCTGAAGTACCACATGGCTGTTCACTCAGGAGAGAAACCATTTAGCTGTTCAGTTTGTGGTAAAAGATTTAAACGAAATGTAGATCTGAAGCTCCACATGGCAGTTCACTCGGGAGAGAAACCATTTAGCTGTTCAGTTTGTGGAAAGAGATATACACAAAGTGGAGGTCTGAAGTACCACATGGCTGTTCACTCAGGAGAAAAACCATTTAGCTGTTCAGTTTGTGGTAAAAGATTTACACTAAATAGAACTCTGAAGATCCACATGGCAGTTCACTCAGGAGAGAAACCATTTAGCTGTTCAGTTTGTGGTAAAAGATTTACACATAATGGACATCTGAAGTACCACATGGCAGTTCACTCAGGAGAGAAACCATTTAGCTGTTCAGTTTGTGGTAAAAGATTTAAACGAAATGTAGATCTGAAGTACCACATGGCAGTTCACTCAGGAGAGAAACCATTTAGCTGTTCAGTTTGTGGTAAAAGTTTTATACGAAATGTAGATCTGAAGTACCACATGGCAGTTCACTCAGGAGAGAAACCATTTAGCTGTTCAGTTTGTGGTAAAAGATTTGCACAAAATAGAACTCTGAAGACCCACATGGCAGTTCACTCAGGAGAGAAAACATTTAGCTGTTCAGTTTGTGGCAAAAGATTTACACGTAATGGAAATCTGAAGACCCACCTGGCAGTTCACTCAGGAGAGAAACCATTTTGCTGTTCAGTTTGTGGAAAGAGATTTACACAAAGTGGAAATCTGAAGACCCACATGGCAGTTCACTCAGGAGAGAAACCATTTAGCTGTTCAGTTTGTGGTAAAAGATATCAAGAAAGTAGAAATCTGAAACGCCACCTGGCAGTTCACACATGAGAGAGACCATTGAGTTGTTAATAGTCTAAAAAAATGGTCTCTCAACATGATTTTTCTAAACGTCACATGCTTGTTTGTGAAAGAAGGAAATTTCAAAATGTCTGTAATGCCAAATAATACTTAAAAGGTCACACACATCTTAACGATGTCTAGATTAAAAATAAAAAATAAAACAGACTCCAAAATGTCATATTCAATTTGATCTTTTCAGCAGACAAAGTCACACGATTAAATAAATTCTGCATTCTGAAACAGTAAGTCAAATATGTTGTATTTATTTTGTACGTAAAATATCTCTTTGTTCCAAACAAAATAAATACTTGTTTGCAATATTTCTTTTTTTGTCTTTTGTAAATTGGTTTTGATATTTACTGACCCGTGCTTAATGAAATATTTCTGCTGCTCTGTTTGTGAAAAAATATTTCCAAAAGAACAGATACACATACTGATACACAGAAGATAATTCTTACTTGTGTTCCCTTTGCAGTACAGGATGTGCAAAAAAATGGACCTCTGAGACAATCCTTGGATGTGCATGCAGCCGTGGATCACTGGTAGGTTTATGCCCAGCTCCTGCAGCCACATGTCAAAGTCTCCATGGGTAAGCCACATCCATGCCCTGATGACCTCCAGACCCAACTACTGAAATTCAATATTTTGATATTAACCAGACCTCTACACACATGTACATTTTGTTCAAAATGCTGAAGCCAGACTCTTGCAGATGCAAAACATGTCATCACATAACATCTCTTTTGACATTCTTGCACCGGCTCCCAGTTCAGAATAGACGCACATAAATATCCTTCTTGTGTTGTAAGCTCTTCATGGCTTCACTCCAGTTTACATCTCGGCCCCTCAGGTCATCTATGGGAGCGTCCCTTATGGAGCTCCGGTACCCTTATTTTGCTTGAATTTCCCTCGGGATCAATAAAGAATCTATCTATCTTTCTATCTTTCTTTGCATCGAGTGTCCTCCAAAGTTGTCTCCTCCACTTGCGTCTTAGTCCCGCCCACCAGAGATGCACGGAGGAAATCAGTTTTAACAGACATGAGACGCGACATCAGCTGATCACGTTCAGCTGTCAATCAGACTAACAACTGTTTATGTCCACACAAACACGCACTGTATTATTTCTAATCAAACACACACAGTTACAGTGTTCAGTCTTGTTGAGATAAGCTTTTGTTTTGTGTGCTCAGTTGTCATTTAATGTATTTCTGTTATTAACTGAGGTACAGTGATGTATTTTAATTTACATATGAGATATGCTGTAAGCCCCCTGTATGGTATAAGGGTGATATGTATGCATACTACGTCATCACGTTTTCTTGTCACTCATCGCATCTAGAACTTGTACTGCGCAGTTGTACAGAGTGTGTCAAGTGAGAAGCCACGGAATGAGAGCCGGTGAAATAAACATACTGAAAGGCTAAAGAAAAAGTTCCGTCTCTGTCATCAATCCTCCGAGTTGATCGATGGTGAAGCTGCAAAGCTCAACACTGGACACAACTATGTTTCACAATTAAGTTTGTTTTTCAAAAACAAAAGCGGCAATTTCAACATGTACAAACGTCACGTGTCATACCCACGTATAATACGGTCTTTAATAAAGCAAGCCGTTTGTAAATCCGTCAATATTTCATGGAGTTAAGAGTATTTTTGTTGAAGTTTATCATTAACCTTCCGCCTGCTCCCATAGAGCGCAGCACGTCCGCTGTCTGACCCAAGATGGCCGCCACGTTGCTCCGCCGGAGAATCCCACATGAGTCATCTCTCTATATGGCTGTCCAATATGGAACAATAGATGTATCTTGTTTAAACGTAAGTCCTTATATTATCATGAGTGGGTGGAGAGAGGTATTTGGTCTATTTTACATTTAATGGATTCATGGGGGAATTTGCTTGATTACAATGATTTAATGGTAAAATATAACATGGAATGTACAACTAAACAATATTCAACCGTTATTAAGGCGATTCCTCAAGCAATCATAAATATAGTAAAAGGCAAAAAATAATACCTAAGTTACCTTCACTTTATATAGATGGTATTGAATTTGGGGAGAAGAAGTGCACAAATAAAATTATTTGAAGATTTTTAACATATGAACTCTTCCCAATTCCACTCAAAAGAAATGTTCTTTTAAAAGATTATTCTGTTGATAATATTTCAAGAATTAGGACCGAGTACCTCACTCTCCCCATCTCACCGAAAGCAAAAGAAACACACTTTAAAATAATTAATGACTTGTAATGATTGCAATTTTACAAAAAACTTTTTGGGGTTCGTTTAGAAATTGGATTTCTACAAAAGAACTAAATTTTCCAACTTTAGAATATAACAAAATAAAATTGGGTATTCTAATGGAAGAAAAAAAGAAGAGGAGATTGTATAATGCAATCATTATCTTGGCCAAACAACACATTCATAAATGCAGATTTCTAAAAGTCAAACCACTTTTTCTCATTTTCATGAATGAATTAACAAATTTACAAAAATCAATCATAAAGATTAGAACTAAACAAACTGCTGAACTAACTCAAGGTTTAAAGTCATTGCTTCCAACATAGACCTCAGATATTTGTTTTATGTTCTATTGTTCTATTTGTTCATGGTTCTTGTTTTTTGTTTGTTTGTGTATTAAGTCTTGTTAAGTCAAGCTCGGTCTGTAACTTTCGATGTCAACTGTGATTTTTATAATAGTCAGATTTTGATTATAAATAAAGTGGAGAAAAAAAATATCTCTATATGGCTCTGGGTGGAGCCAAACACTGCAGTCCGTTGATTGGTTGAAGAAATCGTCACTTCCCGTGTTACAACAGTAAAAAAAAACACTCCGCCATGTTTAAACCATAGACTGTGATCGTTTACGTCTGTTTATTTCTCCTCGCGGCACACAGCCTTCTCTGAGACAAAGCTTGATTTAGTTTGGTTAGAAAGATCTACATGCTAGTGACGAAGTGGATGAACCGATGGATGTCTTCCAGCGTGGGTTTTTTTTTTGAGTAGCGTTTTTCTCCTTTGTTGAATTTATTAGTTAGCTGTTAGCGGTTAGCTGCTATCACATGGCGCTTTTTACATAAGACTAACACGCGGGTGGCTGAGGAAACTCAAACGGGATCATGCTTCATCGAACCAGACTGTACTGATCCGTACCGGACTGCTGTGTGGACAAGGAGCTTCTTTTTTTAAGACATATCTATGGGTAAGGTAACCATGGTAACGGCTCAGTAACTTCAGTTGGAAATATAAACGGGAGTTTTTGGGAGAGAAGTTTCCGCGATTTTTTTCCAAAATGTCTGAAGTTGAGTTGCTGAGAGCTTTCACTGAGCAGAGACTGCCTGCAGCTGCTGAAAAGATTCTGGAGCAGTTTGAAAGAACAAAAGCAGAACATGAGGAGGAAATCCGTCGATTAAAACGGGAAACGAAGCAACAACGCCACCTGCTGGATGCAGCTTTCAACCCTCGAGTCTGCCTCCACAGATTAGGTTTGTATTGTTTTTTTATGCTTTTTCATTCCCAGTAAAATGTGAACATTACCCGTTTGTTTGTGAATGTGTTGAATCTCAAGTTGGATGTTTTCAACTCTTGCGAAGCCACAAATTTCGCCTCCCTTGTGCTTCATTTTGCCTCCATTTCGTGGTGTTGCACCACAGCTCACGATTCGGATAATGTACATAATATTTGTCCAGAACTTGAATACAAAATGACCAAATCTCAACAAATGGTGAAGACGTCATCTGTGATACTTTAGACTTAGACTGAACTTCATTGATCCTTTTGGATGACTCCCTCAAGGAAATGTAGGTTCCAGCAGCATATACAATAAAATAAAAATGTAGCAGGTAACAAAAAGTAACAATATAAAGAATAATATAGCATAAATAATAGAACACTCTTCCGTTGGAAAAAATATGCATGGAAGAAGCAGAAAAAAAAAAAATACAAAAAAAGGCAATGATTATTATTTCGATTATTGCACTTGGTTGAGATTATTGCACATACAAGTGAAAGTGTCTATGTGTTATTGCACAATGAGGGTAGAAGGAAAGACGCTCTAACTCCTTCCCCTCTGTCCCGTGTGCTCTAGTCCTCCTCCCCCCAAGTGAGGAGTTGTAGAGCGTGATGGCATGATGGACAAAGGAGTTTTTGAGTCTGTTGGTTCTGCACTTGGGAAGGAGCAGCCTCTCACTGAACCGGCTCCTCTGGTTACTGATGACGGTGTGCAGAGGGTGGCTGGCATTGTCCATAATATCCAGCAGTTTGTCCAGTGTCCTCTTCTCTGCCACCGTCACCAGAGAGTCCGGCCCGCCTGATCAGTTTGTCCAGTCTGGATGTGTGCTGTTTGGATATGCTGCCCCCCCAGCATACCACGGTGTAAAAAAGCACGCTGGAAACCACGGACTGGTAAAACATCCCCAGCAGCTTGCTGCAGATGTTAAAGGACCGCAGTCTCCTTAGGAAGTACATCCTGCTTTGTGTCTTCCCGTACAGGTGGTTGGTGTGTGTTGTCCAGTCCAGTTTATTGTTTAAGAGAGTTAATGTTGTGTACATAAGATCATAAATAACATAGTTAGAAAGGTTTTGTGGAATTTGGCTTCCAGGGACTTTAAAGGCCCTGACACAGTGAGGGATCGTCACCCTTGTTTTTGTGGCGTGTCCCACTCTGTCGACCCCCGTCAGCCATTTTTTTGCCGATTCAACACTTTGTGTCGGCGTCGGTCAGCGCGGTTGGTGAGAGGAATCTCTCTGTTAGCCATTAGTGTGGTTTCTCCTTATCTGTTGCCTTCGCCTCTTCTTTGCCTTTTCTGCTGAAGACCAAGGGCTGACGACACCAGTGACATTTTCAACCTTTTATCAGACATTATTCTGGATTAGTAGACTCCCTATAATAAAAGTAAAAATGGCCTTCTCTTATCATAATACTCTAACGCCGCCTGCTGGCATGGGGAGTGTGCTTGTTGTCTGCTCTCTCAGGTAGGTAGCTGGCAGTACAGTAAATAATGTGCAGTCTAAATATTTTCTTGGAAGGTCAGATGTTCTTCTTGTGATTTAGTTTGCACCTGTATTGAATCATGCTGCATTTCTTAAAATAAATGTCATTTTAATCAGTTTGGTGCATCCATACATAGTCAGATCAAATTAAAACCTATATTAAAATAACATTAAACATAGAAAACATGACAAATATGTAACAGAATAAACTATTTCAATTTGAATATTTCACTGAAATTATTTCTCTATGAAATGTTCCAGAACATCTTCTCCATCTGTGCCTCGCTTTCCTGCGCTCTCTGTAACCTCATGTCCTCTTTGATGAGGTCCATCAGCTCCCCATCGAAGTCCCCTCTCTCTCTTTCTCTCCCTGACTCTGATCAAACCAAATATGTTGAAGCGATGTAACGTTAAATTATGCTTCACTCCAGTTTAGCTACTGGAGTCATAGCAAACCATCTGAATGACGGGGATGCCATTGTTAAAGTTGAATGTCCCTTGCGCGCAATGCATCTTGGGAAGGGAAGACTGCAAAGGATCCAACCGTTTGAGCCTCCAAATCAAGGAGAAGAAGGCTGCATTCGAAGGAGCTGCTGAATTGGGACAGCACTTATCACGCCGGTGTGACGCAATCCGACCACTGTCTCAGTGGACTCTGCCCACTGAGACATCTCGTGCATACCCTCTATGAGGTAGTGCTGTCAGTGGTTTCATCTGATTAGTAAATTCAGGATTTTATAACTTCATGTATTTCACTGTTTTCACAGATGTGCAGCAGCTGGTGGTGAGTCAAGACGAGGTTTCCCCTGAGCAGCAGGATCTGAGCCCTAGACTGGACCAGAGCGAGCCACCAAACTCAGCACAAATTAAAGATGAAGAGAAGGAACTGTGGGGCAGACAGGAAGGAGAGCAGGAGGAGGTTGATGTCAGCATGTTGACATTCCAACTTGTCCCTGTGAAGAAGGAAGAAGACGAAGAGAAACCTCAGATCTCACAGCTTCATGAAAACCAAACTGAAGAGAGCAGAGACACGCAGCATATAAAAACAGAAGCTGACGGAGAGGACTGTGGAGGACCAGAACCAGGAAGAGACTTTAATCCAGACAGTCATTTACAGCCAGATACTCCTGACAAGACTTCAGACTATTCTGGATCTGATACTGATGACAGTGGTGATTGGGAGGAGAGAGATGAACCTCAGGAAGGTTTAAAACTTATGAAAAACAAAGGCGTACCCGTGAGTAATGTGGTATGTAATACAGCTGAAATATCAGTCAGCTCCTCTGAATGTGCTACAAGCTTCGGACAAAAGAAACCAAAAAAACAAAAAAGAATCCAAACGGGAGTGAAACTTTTGAATTGCAAAAAACCCAGCTGTTCACTTTGTAAAAAAAGTTGTTCTTCCCCATCAGCTCTTGTGATACACATGAGGACCCACACAGGGGAGAAACCTTTCAAGTGTTCAGTTTGTGGTAAAAGATTTACACGAAATGGAGATCTGAAGTCCCACATGGCAGTTCACTCAGGAGATAAACCATTCAGTTGTTCAGTTTGTGGTAAAAGATTTACGACAAGTGGAAGCGTGAAGTGCCACATGGCAGTTCACTCAGAAGAGAAACCATTTAGCTGTTCAGTTTGTGGTAAAGGACTTACGACAAGTGGAAGCGTGAAGTACCACATGGCAATTCACTCAGGAGAGAAACCATTTAGCTGTTCAGTTTGTGGTAAAAGATTCATACAAAGTGGAAATTTGAAGATCCACATGGCAGTTCACTCAGGTGAGAAACCATTTAGCTGTTCAGTTTGTGGTAAAACATTTACACAAAATGGAGAGCTGAGGCAACACTCTGCAGTTCACTCAGGAGAGAAACCATTTAGCTGTTCAGTTTGTGGTAAAACATTTACACGAAATGGAGACCTGAGGAGACACTCTGCAGTTCACTCAGGAGAGAAACCAATCAGCTGTTCAGTTTGTGGTAAAAGATTTTCACAAAATGGACATCTGAAGACCCACATGGCAGTTCACTCAGGAGAGAAACCATTTAGCTGTTCAGTTTGTGGTAAAACATTTATACGAAATGGAAGTCTGAAGACCCACATGGCAGTTCACTCAGGAGAGAAACCATTTAGCTGTTCAGTTTGTGATAAAACATTTACACGAAATGGAAGTCTGAAGGCCCACATGGCAGTTCACTCAGGAGAGAAACCATTTAGCTGTTCAGTTTGTGATAAAAGATTTGCACAAAATGGAAATCTGAAGACCCACATGGCAGTTCACTCAGGAGAGAAACCATTTAGCTGTTCAGTTTGTGGTAAAAGGTTTGCACTAAATGGAACTCTGAAGAACCACATGGCAGTTCACTCAGGAGAGAAACCATTTGGCTGTTAAGTTTGTGGTAAAAGATTTGAACGAAATGTAGGAGAGAAACCATTTAGCTGTTCAGTTTGTGGTAAAAGATTTGCACAAAATGGAATTCTGAAGACCCACATGGCAGTTCACTCAGGAGAGAAACCATTTAGCTGTTCAGTTTGTGGTAAAAGATATAAAGAAAGTAAAACTCTTAAACGCCAACTGGCAGTTCACACATGAGAGAAACCATTGAGTTGTTAATAGTAAAAAAAAAAAAGGTTTCTCAACATGATTTTTCTAAACGTCACATGCTTGTTTGTGAAAGAAGGAAATTATAAAATGTCTGTAATGCCAAATAATACTTGTAGGAATCTATTAAAAAGGTCAGACACATCTTAATGATGTCTAGATTAAAAATAAAAAATAAAACAGACTCCAAAATATGTCTTCTTCAGTTTGATCTTTACAGCAGACAAAGTCACACGATTAAATAAATTCTGCATTCTGAAACAGTAATTCAAATTTGTATTTGTTTTGTACGTAAAATATCTCTTTGTTCCAAACAAAATAAATTCTTGTTTGCAATATTTCTTTTTGTGTTTTGTAAATTGGTCTTGGTATTTACTGACCTGCTCACAGAGTGCTTAATGACATATTTCAGCTGCTCTGATTGTGAAAAAATATTTCCAAAAGAACAGATACACATACTGATACACAGAAGATAATTCTTACTTGTGTTCCCTTTGCAGTACAGGATGTGCAAAAAAAATGGAGCTCTGAGACAACCCTTGGATGTGCATGCAGCCAGGGGCAGCCGTGGATCACCGGTAGGTTTATGCCCAGCTCCTGCAGCCACATGTCAAAGTCTCCTTGGGTAAGCCACATCCATGCCCTGATGACCTCCAGACCCAACTACTGAAATTCAATATTTTGATATTAACCAGACCTCTACACGCATGTACATTTTGTTCAAAATGCTGAAGCCAAACTCTTGCAGATGCAAAATATGTCATCACATAACACCTCTTTTGACATTCTTGCACCGGCTCCCAGCTCAGAATAGACGCACGTAAATATCCTGCTTGTGTTTTAAGCCCTTCATGGCTTCACTCCAGTTTACATCTCGGCCCGTCAGGTCATCTATGGGAGCGTCCCGTATGGAGCTCCGGTTCCCTTATTTTGCTTGAATTTCCGACGCTAAAATTCCTCGGGATCAATAAAGTGTCTATCTTTCTATCTTTCTATCTTTCTTTGCATCGAGTGTCCTCCAAAGTTGTCTCCTCCACTTGCGTCTTAGTCCCGCCCACCAGAGATGCACGGAGGAAACGAAGCCGATGAGAGAGGACGGAGGAAATCAGCTTTAAGACACATGACACGTCGTTTCCTCGACAGCGTCACATGACGCGACATCAGCTGATCACGTTCATTTGTCAATCAGCCGAACAGCTGTTTATGTCCACACAAACACGCACTGTATTATTTCTCATCCAACACACACTGTATTATTTCTAATCAAACACACACAGTTACAGTGTTTAGTGTCTATACCTGACAACAAACACCTGAAGAACAACCTGCAGTCTACTCATAACCAAAAGGACAGTTTCTACTGACTAAAATATTTAATTGTGAATTGTCTATAATTATTAATTATTATCAAACAGTTTGGACTTAACCTAGCCTGTATTTAGACAACGAACTCTGCATTTTATAGCAAAATCGGTTTTTACTATGTAGAACCTTTTTTAAGCACGTTGGCTTCATGGACTGATAATCGTTATCCCATAGAAGGAAGTTTTGACGAACACAAACTCGATCTGATTCGTGGTTATTTAGTTGACAATACTTCTGTTTGTGATCCAATGTGGGACAAAGAATACATGCTGTCTGTATTCAAAGCGTGGGAGTTGATGAGTTCTCAGTGGCCCGGCAACATTAAAATTAATGACAAGGGGAAACTTAGAACCAACAAACACGTTGACTTTACGATGGTTCAAGCTGGTGTCAATGACATACAAGATGCCTGCTCTGATGTTACAGAGGGACAACATTCCAAGAAGTTAACACATGCAGTATCACATGTACCACACATAGCTTTTGCAGCCGGACAGTCTGGCGACGATGACATTTGTGAGTGGCTGATAGCTCAATCAGTGCTGACTGACAGAGACTTGGGGAAGAATCCCTGTACGCGTAATGCGATTCCTACAATCGTGTTCCCATTCAAGCAGACGGTGTCAGGTGAAGAAAAAGCCTGGAGAATGACATGCATTATTTTATGGTTAAAGAATGGTCGAAAGGTTTTTGAATCTATAGAGAGACGGCATTCTGGTAACACATCACTCATTATTAAGGAACAAATGGCCTACACCTCTGAATGTATAAGGAGTGAATTTAAAAAGATTTTCTCCTTGTTGAAAACAGGACAGGACATTGATCCTGTCGCAAAGAAGCTGTTTTGCGACAGGATCAAGATGACCAAAAGAAAAGGATTGATTTTCAAAAATCACTTGATTCAAAACTTTTAAAAACATCTTGCAAATTTAAGTAAAGAGATAAGGTTTTTGTCTCCTGTAAGCGAGTTTATGGTCTATGAGTTGTATCTGTAATTTTCAACCACTCTTCTAACATTTTTATGTTATTTGGGTCAAGTTAAAATAATTTAGATTTCTTATAGGTATAAGACATGGACCATACTCTTGTAGAAGGTGATGGTGAGCGCCTTTTTTAGGAAAACCAAGATTTGGTTCCCCTAAAGAAAAACATGTTACATAGACAGACAGACAGACAGACAGACAGACAGACAGACAGACAGATAGATAGATAGATAGATAGATAGATACTTTATTGATCCCGAGGGAAAGCTTTTATCAGTCTTCAGCTTATTGCTGTAACGCTATCATTCGTTTTTCTTTACTTTTATTTTGTAGAAAAACTCTCCCTTCTTCCTGTCGTAGTTGGTTCGGGGTGGAGCCAAACACTGCAGTCCGTTGATTGGTTGAAGAAATCGTCACTTCCCGTGTTACAACAGTAAAAAAAAAACACTCCGCCATGTTTAAACCATAGACTGTGATCGTTTACGTGTGTTTATTTCTCCTCGCGGCACACAGCCTTCTCTGAGACAAAGCTTGATTTAGTTTTGTTAGAAAGATCTACATGCTAGTGACGAAGTGGATGAACCGCTGGATGTCTTCCAGCGTGGGTTTGTCTCCTTTGTTGAATTTATTAGTTAGCTGTTAGTGGTTAGCTGCTATCACATGGCGCTTTTTACATAAGGCTAACACGCGGGTGGCTGAGGAAACTCAAACGGGATCAGTCTTCATCGAACCAGACTGTACTGATCCGTACCGGACTGCTGTGTGGACAATGAGCTTTTTTTTTAAAGGCATATCTATGGGTAAGGTAACCATGGTAACGGCTCAGTAACTTCAGTTTGAAATATAAACGGGAGTTTTTGGGAGAGAAGTTTCCGCGATTTTTTTCCAAAATGTCTGAAGTTGAGTTGCTGAGAGCTTTCACCGAGCAGAGACTGCCTGCAGCTGCTGAAAAGATTCTGGAGCACTTTGAAAGAACAAAAGCGGAATATGAGGAGGAAATCCGTCGATTAAAACGGGAAACGAAGCAACAACGCCACCTGCTGGATGCTGCTTTCAACCCTCGAGTCTGCCTCCACAGATTAGGTTTGTATTGTTTTTTTATGCTTTTTCATTCCCAGTAAAATGTGAACATTACCCATTTGTTTGTGAATGTGTTGAATCTCAAGTTGGATGTTTTCAACTCTTGCGAAGCCACAAATTTCGCCTCCCTTGCGCTTCATTTTGCCTCCATTTCGTGGTGTTGCACCACAGCTCACGATTCGGATAATATACATAATATTTGTCCAGAACTTGAATACAAAATGACCAAATCTCAACAAATGGTGAAGACGTCATCTGTGATACTTTAAGAGAGTTAATGTTGTGTACATAAGATCATAAATAACATAGTTAGACACGTTTTGTGGAATTTGGCTTCCAGGGACTTTAAAGGCCCTGACACAGCGAGGAGAACATCGGCCATCGCTCCTGGTTGGACGGTCAGTGAGGGATCGTTGCCCTTGTTTTTGTGGCGTGTCCTGATCTGTCGACCCCAGTCAGCCATTTTTTGGCCGATTCAACACTTTGTGTCGTCGTCGGTCAGCGCGGTTGGTGAGAGGAATCTCTCTGTTAGCCATTAGTACGGTTTCTCCTCATCTGTTGCCTTCGTCTCTTCTTTGCTTTTTCTGCTGAAGACCAAGATCTGACGACACCAGTGACATTTTCAACCTTTTATCAGACATTATTCTGGATTAGTAGACTCCCTATAATACAAGTAAAAATGGGCTTCTCTTATCATAATACTCTAGCGCTGCCTGCTGGCATGGGGAGTCTGCTTGTTGTCTGCTCTCTCAGGTAGGTAGCTGGCAGTACAGTAAATAATGTGCAGTCTAAATATTTTCTTGGAAGGTCAGATGATCTTCTTGTGATCTAGTTTGCACCTCTAGTGAATCATGCTGCATTTCTTAAAATAAATTAATCAACGATTCAGAAGTTGTCATTTTAATCAGTTTGGTGCATCCAGATCAAATTCAAACCTATATTAAAATAACATTAAACATAGAAAACATGACAAATATGTAACAGAATAAAGTATTTCAATTTGAATATTTCACTGAAATTATTTTTCTATGAAATGTTCCAGAACATCTTCTCCATCTGTGCCTCGCTCTCCTGCGCCCTCTGTAACCTCATGTCCTCTTTGATGAGGTCCATCAGCTCCCCATCGAAGTCCCTCTCTCTCTTTCTCTCCCTGACTCTGATCAAACCAAATATGTTGAAGCGATGTAACGTTAAATTATGCTTCACTCCAGTTTAGCTACTGGAGTCATAGCAAACCATCTGAATGACGGGGATGCCATTGTTAAAGTTGAATGTCCCTTTCGCGCAATGCATCTTGGGAAGGGAAGACTGCAAAGGATCCAACCGTTGGAGCCTCCAAATCGAGGATAAGAAGGCTGCATTCGAAGGAGCTGCTGAATTGGGACAGCACTTATCACGCCGGTGTGACGCAATCCGACCACTGTCTCAGTGGACTCTGCCCACTGAGACATCTCGTGCATACCCTCTATGAGGTAGTGCTGTCAGTGGTTTCATCTGATTAGTAAATTCAGGTTTTAAAACTTCATGTATTTCACTGTTTTCACAGATGTGCAGCAGCTGGTGGTGAGTCAAGACAAGGTTTCCCCTGAGCAGCAGGATCTGAGCCTTAGACTGGACCAGAGCGAGCCACCAAACTCAGCACAAATTAAAGATGAAGAGAAGGAACTCTGGGGCAGACAGGAAGGAGAGCAGGAGGAGGTTGATATCAGCATGTTCACATTCCAACATGTCCCTGTGAAGAAGGAAGAAGAAGACGAAGAGAAACCTCAGATCTCACAGCTTCCTGAAAACCAAACTGAAGACAGCAGAGACACGCAGCATATAAAAACAGAAGCTGACGGAGAGGACTGTGGAGGACCAGAACCAGGAAGAGACTTTAATCCAGACAGTCATTTACAGCCAGATACTCCTGACAAGACTTCAGACTATTCTGGATCTGATACTGATGACAGTGGTGATTGGGAGGAGAGAGATGAACCTCAGGAAGGTTTAAAACTTATGAAAAACAAAGGCGTACACATGAGTAATGTGGTATGTAATACAGCTAAAATATCAGTCAGCTCCTCTAAATGTGCTACAAGCTTCGGACAAAAGAAACCAAAAAAACAAAAAAGAATCCAAACGGGAGGGAAACTTTTGAATTGCAAAAAACCCAGCTGTTCACTTTGTAAAAAAAGTTGTTCTTCCCCATCAGCTCTTGTGATGCACATGAGGACCCACACAGGGGAGAAACCTTTCAAGTGTTCAGTTTGTGGTAAAAGATTTACACAAAGTGGAAGTTTGTCTTACCACATGGCAGTTCACTCAGGAGATAAACCATTTAGCTGTTCAGTTTGTGGTAAAGAATTTATAAGAAGTGGAAATTTGAAGATCCACATGGCAGTTCATTCAGAAGAGAAACCATTTAGCTGTTCAGTTTGTGGTAAAAGATTTACACATAGTGGAAGTTTGTATTACCACATGGCAGTTCACTCAGGCGAGAAACCATTTAGCTGTTCAGTTTGTGGTAAAAGATTTACACATAATGGACATCTGAACTACCACATGGCAGTTCACTCAGGCGAGAAACCATTTAGCTGTTCAGTTTGTGGTAAAAGATTTACACGTAATGACACTCTGAAGTACCACATGGCAGTTCACTCAGGAGAGAAACCTTTTAGCTGTTCAGTTTGTGGTAAAAGATATAAAATAAGTAAAAATCTGAAACGCCACCTGGCAGTTCACACATGAGAGAAACCATTGAGTTATTCATAGTCTTAAAAAATGCTCTCTCAACATGATTTTTCCAAAGTCACATGCTTGTTTGTGAAAGACGGAAATTTCAAAATGTTTGTAATGCCAATTATTTCCTGTAGGAATCTCTTAAAAAGGTCAGACACATCTTAACGATGTTTAGATAAAAAAAAACACAAAACAGTTTGATCTTTACAGCAGACAAAGTCACATGATTAAATAAATTCTGCATTCTGAAACAGTTATTCAAATATGTTGTATTTGTTTTGTATGTAAAATATCACTTTCTTCCAAACAAAATAAATTCTTGTTTGCAATATTTCTTTTTGTGTTTTTTAAATTGGTGCAAAAAAAAATGGAGCTCTGAGACAACCCTTGGATGTGCATGCAGCCAGGGGCAGCCGTGGATCACTGGTAGGTTTATGCCCAGCTCCTGCAGCCACATGTCAAAGTCTCCTTGGGTAAGCCACATCCATGCCCTGATGACCTCCAGACCCAACTACTGAAATTCAATATTTTGATATTAACCAGACCTCTACACACATGTACATTTTGTTCAAAATGCTGAAGCCAGACTCTTGCAGATGCAAAACATTTCATCACATAACACCTCTTTTGACATTCTTGCACCGGCTCCCAGCTCAGAATAGACGCACGTAAATATCCTGCTTGTCTTTTAAGCCCTTCATGGCTTCACTCCAGTTTACATCTCGGCCCTCAGGTCATCTATGGGAGCGTCCCTTATGGAGCTCCGGTACCCTTATTTTGCTTGAATTTCCCTCGGGATCAATAAAGTATCTATCTGTCTTGCTATCTTTCTTTGCATCGAGTGTCCTCCAAAGTTGTCTCCTCCACTTGCGTCTTAGTCCCGCCCACCAGAGATGCACGGAGGAAACGAAGCCGATGAGAGAGGACGGAGGAAATCAGCTTTAAGACACATGAGACGTCGTTTCCTCGACAGCGTCACATGACGCGACGTCAGCTGATCACGTTCAGCTGTAATCAGCCGAACAGCTGTTTATGTCCACACAAACACGCACTGTATTATTTCTCATCCAACACACACACTGTATTATTTCTAATCAAACACACACAGTTACAGTGTTTAGTGTCTTTACCTGACAACAAACACCTGAAGAACAACCTGCAGTCTACTCATAACCAAAAGCACAGTTTCTACTGACTAAAAGATTTCATTGTGAATTGTCTATAATTTTTGATTATTATTAAACAGTTTGGACTTAACCTAGCCTGTATTTAGACAACGAATTCTGTATTTTATAAACACAGATATTTATGTGTCAGGATACTGAAAATGATTGATTGATTTATGTTGTCTTATTTTATATATTGTGTCTAAAAAGTCTCGAGCAATCACAATTTTATGATCATACCATCCAAGAAACAAAATTTAGATTTCAAAAAATGTCAAAACAAAATTATTACAGACTGTATTTATGTTGCAGCATATAAAATGTGCATGCCTGTTTGTTGTTTAGTACATGTCAATATACATATAAACATTTATATATCTTAATTCCTTTTGAAATTTTATATTGTTTATTAGACCTAACTAACTACTAATAAGTAACATACTAAAATTGCTTTATGAAATATAACTTGTACAAGCTATTTCCCTTGAAAACTTTTTCATTAACTTCATTAAACCTCAAATACATTAGATCATGGGGAATCACAATAGTAAAGATTCAACAAATACTTTACCCAGTATCAAATATAAAACTGTGCTTGATTTGCCCAGGACAGAACGTAAAGCTATGAAAGCCTTGTTAAAAGCCAATCCCAACTTAACTCTTTTACCTGACAAACCTGTCAAAAATATGACCCCGAGGGAATGGATTCAGAGCAAAATCGGTTTTTACTATGTAGAACCTTTTTTAAGCACGTTGGCTTCATGGACTGATAATCGTTATCCCATAGAAGGAAGTTTTGAAGAACACAAACTCGATCTGATTCGTGGTTATTTAGTGGACAATACTTCTGTTTGTGATCCAATGTGGGACAAAGAATACATGCTGTCTGTATTCAAAGCGTGGGAGTTGATGAGTTCTCAGTGGCCCGGCAACGTTAAAATTAATTACAAGGGGAAACTTAGAACCAACAAACACGTTGACTTTACGATGGTTCAAGCTGGTGTCAATGACATACAAGATGCCTGCTCTGATGTTACAGAGGGACAACATTCCAAGAAGTTAACACATGCAGTATCACATGTACCACACATAGCTTTTGCAGCCGGACAGTCTGACGACGATGACATTTGTGAGTGGCTGATAGCTCAATCAGTGCTGACTGACAGAGACTTGGGGAAGAATCCCTGTACGCGTAATGCGATTCCTACAATCGTGTTCCCATTCAAGCAGACGGTGTCAAGTGAAGAAAAAGCCTGGAGAATGACTTGCATTTTTTTATGGTTAAAGAATGGTCGAAAGGTTTTTGAATCTATAGAGAGACGGCATTCTGGTAACACATCACTCATTATTAAGGAACAAATGGCCTACACCTCTGAATGTATAAGGAGTGAATTTAAAAAGATTTTCTCCTTGTTGAAAACAGGACAGGACATTGATCCTGTCGCAAAGAAGCTGTTTTGCGACAGGATCAAGATGACCAAAAGAAAAGGATTGATTTTCAAAAATCACTTGATTCAAAACTTTTAAAAACATCTTGCAAATTTAAGTAAAGAGATAAGGTTTTGGTCTCCTGTAAGCGAGTTTATGGTCTATGAGTTGTATCTGTAATTTTCAACCACTCTTCTAACATTTCTATGTTATTTGGGTCAAGTTAAAATAATTTTGATTTCTTATAGGTATAAGACATGGACCATACTCTTGTAGAAGGTGATGGTGAGCGCCTTTTTTAGGAAAACCAAGATTTGGTTCCCCGAAAGAAAAACATGTTACATAAAAAAAAGGGGGAACTGATAGATCTCTTGTAGAGATGATTTTGCTGTTCGCAGACTACGATTTATTCTGAGAAGATATTACCATATGTGAAGAGAAACACGATATGTGAGGTATCATAAAAGTATAATGTATGGCCTCAGTTGACAGTACAATGATAAAGTGTTCCTCAAATAGAGGATTGACTTTTAAAGAGTAAAGGTAATGTGATTCTTCATACCACGTACAGAAATATCTAAAGTGGGATGGAATTTGTGACATCTGTTGTGCTATATATAAGGGCTCCACACTACACACTCATCAATAAACCGTCTATCTCTCAGCCTGCACAGAGTGTCAGTGTTGTCTGTTAGATCAGAACCACGGCCGTAATATGCTGCGTTAAAATTATCCAGTCTGTTGATAGATTCAGCTTTAGGGACATTTATATTATTCAACCCATCACTCCCAGATGTTCATCATCTGTTTAAATGTCCGACGCTCCGTTTAGCGTCTTTTTAATGTCCGTCTTTTCTCCGGTATTAAACTCTGCTCATGTTGAGAAGTTCCACTTAAGTCCAATCCTGTGCAGCGTCCAATCAATGAGTGATATACGAGAAGGGGGCGTGTCTGTCAGTGAAAAGACTTCCGTGCAGTCAACTTCCGAGCAGTTGGCTCTTGTGTCTCCTCGGTCATCGCTCCTCGGATCAGCCTCCTCTCTCCTCCGTTCGCTATAAGAGCTTTGGGACGATCGAAATTTATTAGTTAGCTGTTAACGGTTAGCTGCTATCACATGGCACTTTTTACATAAGGCTAACACGTGGGTGGCTGAGGAAACTCAAACGGGATCAGTCTTCATCGAACCAGACTGTACTGATCCGTACCGGACTGCTGTGTGGAAAAGGAGCTTCTTTTTTTTAAGGCATATCTATGGGTAAGGTAACCATGGTAACGGCTCAGTAACTTCAGTTTGAAATATAAACGGGAGTTTTTGAGAGAGAAGTTTCCGCGATTTTTTTCTATAATGTCTGAAGTTGAGTTGCTGAGAGCTTTCACCGAGCAGAGACTGCCTGCAGCTGCTGAAAAGATTCTGGAGCAGTTTGAAAGAACAAAAGCGCAATATGAGGAGGAAATCCGTCGATTAAAACGGGAAGCGAAGCAACAACGCCACCTGCTGGATGCTGCTTTCAACCCTCGAGTCTGCCTCCACAGATTAGGTTTGTATTGTTTTTTTTATGCTTTTTCATTCCCAGTAAAATGTGAACATTACTCGTTTGTTTGTGAATGTGTTGAATCTCAAGTTGGATGTTTTCAACTCTTGCGAAGCCACAAATTTCGCCTTCCTTGCGCTTCATTTTGCCTCCATTTCGTGGTGTTGCACCACAGCTCATGATTCGGATAATGTACATAATATTTGTCCAGACTATTTCTCCATATAATACAAGTAAAAATGGCCTTCTCTTATCATAATACTCTAACGCCGCCTGCTGGCATGGGGAGTCTGCTTGTTGTCTGCTCTCTCAGGTAGGTAGCTGGCAGTACAGTAAATAATGTGCAGTCTAAATATTTTCTTGGAAGGTCAGATGTTCTTCTTGTGATTTAGTTTGCACCTGTAGTGAATCATGCTGCATTTCTTAAAATAAATGAATCAACGATTCAGAAGTTGTCATTTTAATCAGTTTGGTGCATCCATACATAGTCAGATCAAATTAAAACCTATATTAAAATTACATTAAACATAGAAAACAGGACAAATATGTAACAGAATAAACTATTTCAATTTGAATATTTAACTGAAATTATTTCTCTATGAAATGTTCCAGAACATCTTCTCCATCTGTGCCTCGCTCTCCTGCGCTCTCTGTAACCTCATGTCGTCTTTGATGATCAGCTCCCCATCGAAGTCCCCTCTCTCTCTTTCTCTCCCCGACTCTGATCAAACCAAATATGTTGAAGCGATGTAACGTTAACTTATGCTTCACTCCAGTTTAGCTACTGGAGTCATAGCAAACCATCTGAATGATGGGGATGCCATTGTTAAAGTTGAATGTCCCTTGCACACAATGCATCTTGGGATGGGAAGACTGCAAAGGATCCAACCGTTTGAGCCTCCAAATCAAGGAGAAGAAGGCTGCATTCGAAGGAGCTGCTGAATTGGGACAGCACTTATCACGCCGGTGTGACTCAATCCGACCACTGTCTCAGTGGACTCTGCCCACTGAGACATCTCGTGCATACCCTCTATGAGGTAGTGCTATCAGTGGTTTCATCTGATTAGTAAATTCAGGTTTTTATAACTTCATGTATTTCACTGTTTTCACAGATGTGCAGCAGCTGGTGGTGAGTCAAGACAAGGTTTCCCCTGAGCAGCAGGATCTGAGCCTTAGACTGGACCAGAGCGAGCCACCAAACTCAGCACAAATTAAAGATGAAGAGAAGGAACTCTGGGGCAGACAGGAAGGAGAGCAGGAGGAGGTTGATATCAGCATGTTCACATTCCAACATGTCCCTGTGAAGAAGGAAGAAGAAGACGAAGAGAAACCTCAGATCTCACAGCTTCCTGAAAACCAAACTGAAGACAGCAGAGACACGCAGCATATAAAAACAGAAGCTGACGGAGAGGACTGTGGAGGACCAGAACCAGGAAGAGACTTTAATCCAGACAGTCATTTACAGCCAGATACTCCTGACAAGACTTCAGACTATTCTGGATCTGATACTGATGACAGTGGTGATTGGGAGGAGAGAGATGAACCTCAGGAAGGTTTAAAACTTATGAAAAACAAAAGCGTACCCATGAGTAATGTGGTATGTAATACAGCTAAAATATCAGTGAGCTCCTCTGAATGTGCTACAAGCTTTGGACAAAAGAAACCAAAACAAAAAGGAATCCAAACAAGAGTGAAACTTTTGAATTTAAAAAAATCCAGCTGTTCACTTTGTCAAAAAAGTTATTGTTCCCCAGCAGTTCTTGTGGTACACATGAGGACCCACACAGGGGAGAAACCTTTCAAGTGTTCAGTTTGTGGTAAAAGATTTACACAAAGTGGAACTCTGAAGACCCATATGGCAGTTCACTCAGGAGAGAAACCATTCAGTTGTTCAGTTTGTGGTAAAAGATTTAAACGAAATGGAGAGCTGAGGCAACACTCTACAGTTCACTCAGGAGAGAAACCATTTAGCTGTTCAGTTTGTGGTCAAAGATTTACACTAAATGGAACTCTGAAGACCCACATGGCAGTTCACTCAGGAGAGAAACCATTTAGCTGTTCAGTTTGTGGTCAAAGATTTACACTAAATGGAACTCTGAAGACCCACATGGCAGTTCACTCAGGAGATAAACCTTTTAGCTGTTCAGTTTGTGGTAAAACATTTAAACGAAATGGAGCGCTGAGGAAACACTCTGCAGTTCACTCAGGAGAGAAACTATTTAGCTGTTCAGTTTGTGGTAAAAGATTTACAGAAAATGGAACTCTGAAGATCCACATGGCATTTCACTCAGGAGAGAAACCATTTAGCTGTTCAGTTTGTGGTAAAACATTTACACGAAATGGAGCGCTGAGGAAACACTCTGCAGTTCACTCAGGAGAGAAACCATTTAGCTGTTCAGTTTGTGGTAAAAGATTTAGAGAAAATGGAACTCTGAAGATCCACATGGCATTTCACTCAGGAGAGAAACCATTTAGCTGTTCAGTTTGTTGTAAAACATTTACACGAAATGGAGACCTGAGGAAACACTCTGCAGTTCACTCAGGAGAGAAACCATTCAGCTGTTCAGTTTGTGGAAAGAGATTTAAACGAAGTGGAGGTCTGAAGACCCACATGGTTGTTCACTCAGGAGAGAAACCATTTAGCTGTTCAGTTTGTGGTAAAAGATTTAAACGAAATGTAGATCTGAAGCTCCACATGACAGTTCACTCGGGAGAGAAACCATTTAGCTGTTCAGTTTGTGGAAAGAGGTATTCACAAAGTGGAGGCCTGAAGTACCACATGGCTGTTCACTCAGATTAAAAATAATAAACAAAACAGACTCCAAAATATGTCTTCTTCAGTTTGATCTTTTCAGCAGACAAAGTCACACAATTAAATAAATTCTGCATTCTGAAACAGTAATTAAAATATGTTGTATTTGTTTTGTACGTAAAATATCTCTTTGTTCCAAACAAAATAAATTCTTGTTTGCAATATTTCTTTTTGTGTTTTATAAATTGGTCTTGATATTTACTGACCTGCTCACAGAGTGCTTAATGAAATATTTCAGCTGCTCTGTTTGTGAACAAAATATTTCCAAGAGAAGAGATGCACAGAAGATAGTCCTTACTTGTGTTCCCTTTGCAGTACAGGATGTGAAAAAAAATGGAGCTCTGAGACAATCCTTGGATGTGCATGCAGCCAGGGGCAGCCGTGGATCACTGGTAGGTTTATGCCCAGCTCCTGCAGCCACATGTCAAAGTCTCCTTGGGTAAGCCACATCCATGCCCTGATGACCTCCAGACCCAACTACTGAAATTCAATATTTTGATATTAACCAGACCTCTACACACATGTACATTTTGTTCAAAATGCTGAAGCCAGACTCTTGCAGATGCAAAACATGTCATCACATAACATCTCTTTTGACATTCTTGCACCGGCTCCCAGCTCAGAATAGACGCACGTAAATATCCTGCTTGTGTTTTAAGCCCTTCATGGCTTCACTCCAGTTTACATCTCGGCCCCTCAGGTCATCTATGGGAGCGTCCCTTATGGAGCTCCGGTTCCCTTTTTTTGCTTGAATTTCCGACGCTAAAATTCCTCGGGATCAATAAAGTATCTATCTATCTATCTTTCTATCTTTCTTTGCATCGAGTGTCCTCCAAAGTTGTCTCCTCCACTTGCGTCTTAGTCCCGCCCACCAGAGATGCACGGAGGAAACGAAGCCGATGAGAGAGGACGGAGGAAATCAGCTTTAAGACACATGACACGTCGTTTCCTCGACAGCGTCACATGACACGACATCAGCTGATCACGTTCATTTGTCAATCAGCCGAACAGCTGTTTATGTCCACACAAACACGCACTGTGTTATTTCTAATCAAACACACACAGTTACAGTGTTTAGTGTCTTTACCTGACAACAAACACCTGAAGAACAACCTGCAGTCTACTCATAACCAAAAGGACAGTTTCTACTGACTAAAAGATTTAATTTTGAATTGTCTATAATTATTGATTATTATTAAACAGTTTGGACTTAACCTAGCCTGTATTTAGACAACGAACTCTGTATTTTATAAATACAGATATTTATGTGTCAGGATACTGAAAATGATTGATTAGAATCTAAATAATGAAACGTTCAGAAGATAAATAAGTGAGAATATAAAACGGACTCCTCTTCGTCAGACTCTTTTTAATCCCAGCTCATCACAGAGCGACTCTTTACAAACTCTCTGATAGTACGAATTTCTGTGAATACGTTCAGTTTGGTTACATCTTGTAGAGATGATTTTGCTGTTCGCAGACTACGATTTATTCTGAGAAGATATTACCATATGTGAAGAGAAACGCGATATGTGAGGTATCATAAAAGTATAATGTATGGCCTCAGTTGACAGTACAATGATGAAGTGTTCCTCAAATAGAGGTTTGACATTTAAAGAGTAAAGGTAATGTGATTCTTCATACCACGAACAGAAATATCTAAAGTGGGAAGGAATTTGTGACACCTGTTGTGCTGTATATAAGGGCTCCACACTACACACTCACCAATAAACCGTCTATCTCTCAGCCTGCACAGAGTCTCAGTGTTGTCTGTTAGATCAAAACCACGGCCGTGATATGCTGCGTTAATATTATCCAGTCTGTTGATAGATTCAACTTTATGGACATTTATATTATTCAACCCATCAGTGGCGTCTACGAACAGATTGACGGAGACTTCAAGCCCAGATAAGTGGTTGATTTTCTTAACTACTTTACTGGGTGAGAAGTGTAAATCTCTGTCAATAAAGAACCTGTTTGCGGCTGTTTCTATCATTTTAATTGGATAAATAGATATTATACTTGAATTTACTTTAAAGTGTTATAATTCTTGGACTATCTGGATCATAAAATCGTTCTATGTTGTTGTATTGTTCTTTGTTTCATGTGATATACTAATGACTAATTAGAGGACTTTCTACTATGACAAAGTTTATCTTTGGGTTATAAAATATCGTCGTTTGTGGAGATTGGCGAGTGGACGCCAAGGGAGTCAGATTTAATGTGGAGATTGGCGAGTGGACGCCTGAGTCAAAGCGAATAGTACCTATGAGGAGATCATTGAGTGGACGATGATAAGGAGTTGTAATAATAATAATAATTTACACTTTATTAATCCCACGAGGGGAAATTCAGTTTTTACACTCTGTCTAACACACACATAGGCCGAGATACACACTCATGCACAAACAGGGTTCTAGTGACATGCATTAATGGAGAGGTCTCAGAGTGAGGGGGCTGCCCACAGCGAGCGCTCCAGAGCAGTTTTGGGGTTCGGTGCCTTGCTCAGGGGCACCTCGGCAGTGCTCAGGAAATGGACTGGCACCTCTCCAGTTACCAGACCAGTTTCCGGACTTGGTCCGTGCCGGAATTTTCATTATTGATGATGTGGTACAAGACATCGATTTTAGAGTTTAGTACATGTCAATATACATATAAACATTTATATATCTTAATTCCTTTTGAAATTGTATATTGTTTATTAGACCTAACTAACTACTAATAAGTAACATACTAAAATTGCTTTAGATGAAATATAACTTGTACAAACTATTTCTCTTGAAAACGTTTTCATTAACTTCATTAAACCTCAAATACATTAGATCATGGGGAATCACAATAGTAAAACTTCAACAAATACTTTACCCAGTATCAAATATAAAACTGTGCTTGATTTGCCCAGGACAGAACGTAAAGCTATGAAAGCCTTGTTAAAAGCCAATCCCAACTTAACTCTTTTACCTGACAAACCTGTCAAAAATATGACCCCGAGGGAATGGATTCAGAGCAAAATCGGTTTTTACTATGTAGAACCATTTTTAAGCACGTTGGCTTCATGGACTGATAATCGTTATCCCATAGAAGGAAGTTTTGAAGAACACAAACTCGATCTGATTCGTGGTTATTTAGTTGACAATACTTTTGTTTGTGATCCAATGTGGGACAAAGAATACATGCTGTCTGTATTCAAAGCGTGGGAGTTGATGAGTTCTCAGTGGCCCGGCAACGTTAAAATTAATGACAAGGGGAAACTTAGAACCAACAAACACGTTGACTTTACAATGGTTCAAGCTGGTGTCAATGACATACAAGATGCCTGCTCTGATGTTACAGAGGGACAACATTCCAAGAAGTTAACACATGCAGTATCACATGTACCACACATAGCTTTTGCAGCCGGACAGTCTGACGACGATGACATTTGTGAGTGGCTGATAGCTCAATCAGTGCTGACTGACAGAGACTTGGGGAAGAATCCCTGTACGCGTAATGCGATTCCTACAATCGTGTTCCCATTCAAGCAGACGGTGTCAGGTGAAGAAAAAGCCTGGAGAATGACATGCATTATTTTATGGTTAAAGAATGGTCGAAAGGTTTTTGAATCTATAGAGAGACGGCATTCTGGTAACACATCACTCATTATTAAGGAACAAATGGCCTACACCTCTGAATGTATAAGGAGTGAATTTAAAAAGATTTTCTCCTTGTTGAAAACAGGACAGGACATTGATCCTGTCGCAAAGAAGCTGTTTTGCGACAGGATCAAGATGACCAAAAGAAAAGGATTGATTTTCAAAAATCACTTGATTCAAAACTTTTAAAAACATCTTGCAAATTTAAGTAAAGAGATAAGGTTTTTGTCTCCTGTAAGCGAGTTTATGGTCTATGAGTTGTATCTGTAATTTTCAACCACTCTTCTAACATTTTTATGTTATTTGGGTCAAGTTAAAATAATTTAGATTTCTTATAGGTATAAGACATGGACCATACTCTTGTAGAAGGTGATGGTGAGCGCCTTTTTTAGGAAAACCAAGATTTGGTTCCCCTAAAGAAAAACACGTTACATAGATAGATAGATAGATAGATAGACAGATAGATAGACAGACAGACAGACAGACAGACAGACAGACAGACAGACAGACAGACAGACAGACAGACAGACAGACAGACAGACAGACAGACAGACAGACAGACAGACAGACAGACAGATAGATAGATAGATAGATAGATAGATAGATAGATAGATAGATAGATAGATAGATAGATAGATAGATAGATAGATAGATACTTTATTGATCCCGAGGGAAAGCTTTTATCAGTCTTCAGCTTATTGCTGTAACGCTATCATTCGTTTTTCTTTACTTTTATTTTGTAGAAAAACTCTCCCTTCTTCCTGTCGTAGTTGGTTCGGGGTGGAGCCAAACACTGCAGTCCGTTGATTGGTTGAAGAAATCGTCACTTCCCGTGTTACAACAGTAAAAAAAAACACTCCGCCATGTTTAAACCATAGACTGTGATCGTTTACGTGTGTTTATTTCTCCTCGCGGCACACAGCCTTCTCTGAGACAAAGCTTGATTTAGTTTTGTTAGAAAGATCTACATGCTAGTGACGAAGTGGATGAACCGCTGGATGTCTTCCAGCGTGGGTTTGTCTCCTTTGTTGAATTTATTAGTTAGCTGTTAGCGGTTAGCTGCTATCACATGGCGCTTTTTACATAAGGCTAACACGCGGGTGGCTGAGGAAACTCAAACGGGATCATGCTTCATCGAACCAGACTGTACTGATCCGTACCGGACTGCTGTGTGGACAATGAGCTTTTTTTTAAGGCATATCTATGGGTAAGGTAACCATGGTAACGGCTCAGTAACTTCAGTTTGAAACATAAACGGGAGTTTTTGGGGGAGAAGTTTCCGCGATTTTTTTTCCAAAATGTCTGAAGTTGAGTTGCTGAGAGCTTTCACTGAGCAGAGACTGCCTGCAGCTGCTGAAAAGATTCTGGAGCAGTTTGAAAGAACAAAAGCGGAATATGAGGAGGAAATCCGTCGATTAAAACGGGAAACGAAGCAACAACGCCACCTGCTGGATGCTGCTTTCAACCCTCGAGTCTGCCTCCACAGATTAGGTTTGTATTGTTTTTTTATGCTTTTTCATTCCCAGTTAAATGTGAACATTACCCGTTTGTTTGTGAATGTGTTGAATCTCAAGTTGGATGTTTTCAACTCTTGCGAAGCCACAAATTTCGCCTCCCTTGCGCTTCATTTTGCCTCCATTTCGTGGTGTTGCACCACAGCTCACGATTCGGATAATATACATAATATTTGTCCAGAACTTGAATACAAAATGACCAAATCTCAACAAATGGTGAAGACGTCATCTGTGATACTTTAAGAGAGTTAATGTTGTGTACATAAGATCATAAATAACATAGTTAGACACGTTTTGTGGAATTTGGCTTCCAGGGACTTTAAAGGCCCTGACACAGTGAGGAGATCGTCGGCCATCACTCCTGGTTAGACGGTCAGTGAGGGATCGTCGCCATTTTTTGGCCGATTCAACATTTCTTATCGGCGTCGGTCAGCGCGGTTGGTGGGACACAATCGTTGTTCTGACTTTCTGACTAATAAATATGACTTCAGGGGGCGTTCCAGTTCACACTTGAATTGAATTTTGACTTGAATTTCACACCACTGATGATGTCACTCGCTGCCTTGAAGTGCAGTGACTCCGCCCACTGAGACATCTCGTGCATACCCTCTATGAGGTAGTGCTATCAGTGGTTTCATCTGATTACTAAATTCAGGTTTTTATAACTTCATGTATTTCACTGTTTTCACAGATGTGCAGCAGCTGGTGGTGAGTCAAGACGAGGTTTCCCCTGAGCAGCAGGATCTGAGCCCTAGACTGGACCAGAGCGAGCCACCAAACTCAGCACAAATTAAAGATGAAGAGAAGGAACTCTGGGGCAGACAGGAAGGAGAGCAGCAGGAGGAGGTGGATGTCAGCATGTTAACATTCCAACTTGTCCCTGTGAAGAAGGAAGAAGAAGACGAAGAGAAACGTCAGATCTCACAGCTTCATGAAAACCAAACCGAAGAGAGCATTGACACGCAGCATATAAAAACAGAAGCTGACGGAGAGGACTGTGCCGGACCAGAACCAGGAAGAGACTTTAATCCAGACAGTCATTTACAGCCAGATACTCCTGACAAGACTTCAGACTTTTCTGGATCTGATACTGATGACAGTGGTGATTGGGAGGAGAGAGATGAACCTCAGGAAGGTTTAAAACTTATGGAAAAGAAAGGTGTACCCGTGAGTAATGTGGTATGTAATACAGCTAAAATATCAGTCCGCTCCTCTGAATGTGCTACAAGCTTCGGACAAAAGAAACCAAAACAAAAAAGAATCCAAACAGCAGTGAAGCTTTTGAATTGCAAAAAAAACACCAGTTCACTGTGTAAAAAAAGTTGTTCTTCCCCAGCAGCTGTTGTGAGACACATGAGGACCCACACAGGGGAGAAACCCTTCAAGTGTTCAGTTTGTGGTAAAGGATTTACAAATAATAGAAATCTGATACGACACTCGGCAGTTCACTCAGGAGAGAAACCATTTAGCTGTTCAATTTGTGGAACAAGATTTGCACGAAATGGAACTCTGAAGTACCACATGGCAGTTCACTCAGGAGAGAAACCATATAGCTGTTCAGTTTGTGGTAAATCATTTACACAAAATGGAACTCTGAAGACCCACATGGCTGTTCACTCAGGAGAGAAACCATTTAACTGTTCAGTTTGTGGCAAAAGATTTACACTAAATGGAAATCTGAAGACCCACATGGCAGTTCACTCAGGAGAGAAACCATTTAGCTGTTCAGTTTGTGGTAAAAGATTTACACATAATGGATTTCTGAAGTACCACATGGCTGTTCACTCAGGAGAGAAACCATTTAGCTGTTCAGTTTGTGGTAAAAGATTTACACAAAATGGACCTCTGAAGACCCACATGGCAGTTCACTCAGGAGAGAAACCATTTAACTGTTCAGTTTGCGGCAAAAGATTTACACTAAATGGAAATCTGAAGACCCACATGGCAGTTCACTCAGGAGAAAAACCATTTAGCTGTTCAGTTTGTGGTAAAGGATTTGCAAGAAGTGGAGATCTGAAACGCCACTTGGCAGTTCACACATGAGAGAAACCATTGAGTTGTTCATCGTCTTAAAAAAATGCTCTCTCAACATGATTTTTCCAAAGTCACATGCTTGTTTGTGAAAGAAGGAAATTTCAAAATGTCTGTAGTGCCAATTATTTCCTGTAGGAATCTCTTAAAAAGGTCAGACACATCTTAACGATGTTTAGATAAAAAAAAAACACAAAACACACTCCAAAATAAGTCTTTTTCAGTTTGATCTTTACAGCAGACAAAGTCACATGATTAAATAAATTCGGCTTTCTGAAACATTATTATTCAAAAATGTTGTACAAATATGTTGTCTTTGTCTTGTATGTAAAATATCTCTTTCTTCCAATCAAAATAAATTCTTCTTTGCAATATTTCTTTTTGTGTTTTTTAAATTGGTCTTGATGTTTACTGACCTGCTCACAGAGTGCTTAATGAAATATTTCAGCTGCTCTGTTTGTGAACAAAATATTTCCAAGAGAAGAGATGCACAGAAGATAGTCCTTACTTGTGTTCCCTTTGCAGTACAGGATGTGCAAAAAAATGGAGCTCTGAGACAACCCTTGGATGTGCATGCAGCCAGGGGCAGCCGTGGATCACTGGTAGGTTTATGCCCAGCTCCTGCAGCCACATGTCAAAGTCTCCTTGGGTAAGCCACATCCATGCCCTGATGACCTCCAGACCCAACTACTGAAATTCAATATTTTGATATTAACCAGACCTCTACACACATGAGGGAACTCTGAAGACCCACATGGCAGTTCACTCAGGAGAGAAACCATTTAGCTGTTCAGTTTGTGGTAACAAATTTACACTTAAGGGAACTCTGAAGACCCACATGGCAGTTCACTCAGGAGAGAAACCATTTAGCTGTTCAGTTTGTGGTAAAAGATATAAAGAAAGTAGAATTCTGAAACGCCACCTGGCAGTTCACATATGAGAGAAACCATTGAGTTGTTCATAGTCTTAAAAAATGGACTCAACGTGATTGTTCCAAATTTCACATGCTTGTTTGTGAAAGAACGAAATTTCAAAATGTCTGTAATGCCAGTAAATTCCTGTAGGAATCTCTTAAAAAGGTCACAAATCTTAACGATGTTTAGATAAAAAAAACACGCACACAAAACAGACTCCAAAATAAGTCTTTTTCAGTTTGATCTTTTCAGCAGACATGTCACACGATTAAATAAATTATGCATTCTGAATGAATTAATGAATGACATTTTGTTTGTACAAATATGTTGTTTTTGCAATATTTCTTTTTTTGTCTTTTGTAAATTGGTTTTGATATTTACTGACCCGCTCACAGTGCTTAATGAAATATTTCAGCTGCTCTGTTTGTGAAAAAATACTTCCAAGAGATGAGATACACAGAAGATAGTCCTTACATGTCTAAGTCTATTGTCATTATTATACCAGTCTATAGTCTATAGACAAAAATGACAAGAATGGAAAAAATGGTGGTTCCTACGAAAATTCGCCTATGGGATTTTTGCGTTGGATTCTGGATCAATGCAGAAAATAATCTCCGTGTCAGACACGTTTCTGATGTATAGCTGTTTAGTTCAGCTGGATAATCTTTACAGATAAACATCATTTATATGAAGTTTGAAGAGTTAATGCAGCCGAGCTAACGTTATGCTCTCGCGAAGTACACGGTCAGTTTATAATGACGTCACAACCGTTATGCTTCATCGATCTAATCAGCGGATTTGACAAGACAGCTAAACGTTATCTTAATAAGTTGTGCGATGACGTGTAATGTCTGCAATAACCACTAGTTTGTTAGCTACTTGTTAGCAACCGCCGTTTAAAGTTTGCGTAAAAACTTCAAAGTTCTTTGAATGAAACTCTCAGTTCAACTGTGGTTTTTAGTGGATGTTTTTGACACAACATCCACTGTCAATGTCAAGGTGAAAGCTGTGTTGTGTTGTGAATGCTTGAGTTGTTAATCTTTTTTTACAGGAAGTATTATGCTGCTTCAGATATACTGCAGATATAAAACAAACAATTTGACAGAAAAAAATAGTAGTACTAAAAAATAGTAATACTGCTAAAAAACATAAAACACTCACATAATGGATTTTCTTTATTAATTTCTCAGAGCCCTCCAAAATGTATGTGCAGTCTGTTGTTGTAAATCCACTCTGATCCTGTATTTGATCATGTCTATAAACCCCTCTATTTCAGCCCTGCTCAGAACAGGCTGTTTCTGTGTCTGTAGCTTTAAATATGTAAATGAGCTGTGTCTGGCCACGCCCCCTCTCTGGAAGGGCTCGGGTGTACTCGCTGCTTTCTCGCTCCATGTCCTATTGTTTACGGTGAGAAGGCAGACTCAGAGGGCAGAACAAACACCTAGCTGTGGGAGTGTCACCCACCTGGGGGAGGGGCTACTGCCCTTTGTGATGTCATGAAGGGAAAATCTCCAAACAGCCTGTTTGAGCACACATTTTCTGAAAAGTGGAGCAGGCAGAAGACGGAGAGGATGGACAGACTAGGGACACATGGTGTTAGAAAAACATAGTAAAGTGGATTTTGCATATGACCATTAATCAAATTAATACTTTCTAAATTAGCTTCTTAAGAAAACAGTTTTCTCGCTGTGACTGATTCCGACTCGTCCTTTGGCAATTCGGACCCATTGTCAAAGTTACTCATCGATTAAAATAAAGGAAAAAGAAAGCTGATCTTTTGAGTATTTTTTGTCATTTTGTATCATCCAAACATTTATTTTCTGGAGGCAATGAACACAAAGTTTTACGTTAGAAAATCTGATGTGCATTTTTTAAATTCACAACAGACAAAAAATCAGCGTCAAACATTCATTAAAACCAGCACATTTCTGTGCGTTACATTAGCTATACCTCCTCCCGGATAAACCTGTTTAAATAACACTGACGGTTAACTGGTGGGCTGTTTTCACACAGTACATTTTTTTAAGTGCACAAAAGTCTGAAAAAGTTTTAATAAGTGAAAAAATCTCTGACGTGTTAATTCATTCACTACAATGCTGTTAAATATTCGGCAACGAGAACCAAAAGACCTAAAGGGAAATCCAAAGCTCACTTGGGAAAACATGTTTAAGGTTTGTTTTGGTACAAAAAATAGATATATAAACAATATACAAATACAACAGAACATCTACGTATCCGTCCCTGTGAGTGCAGTACATATCGAGCGACTGAGGAAGGCAAATCAGAGAGACATCGAGGGTCCTGGAGGTGGAGCTTCGTCAGAGTTCACTGCTGCGCCTCGGCTTCAGGATCGTCGTAGATGTAGCTGCCGACACCTCCAGTGTTAACACCTGGAGGGGAGCACAACACAGGGTTGAACTCTAAAAGGCCCGATCAACAATCCTCCATTAAACTGATAAACAAGCGTGCAGATGCCTCAACTAAGCCACACCCCTAATTATGCGAGATTTACAAACCAACTGTGTGAACTACTTCCACCTGCTGTATCTGACTGTGTTCATACGCGAGTGTGCTCGAGTACAGAACGATGTTACCGACGGGTGAGACGGGATCAATCATGCTCGGGCGTGGTAGGAGACAACCGCGCCCTGATATATATATATATATATATATATATATATAGGTCTGACATAACCATAATAATAATAATAATAATAATAATAATTTTAGTTGTTTGATGAGTGTTTCTTTCTTCTTACCTTTCGGTCCAAACAGAACAGCGTAGCACGGTTTGTGGCAGTACGGCTGTCCATCATGCTGCAACAGAAACATCAGATTTCCTCCTCGTTATTTAATATTGTTAAAAAAAAGTAAAAAAACAATCATGTGTCTGACTCGTGGTGGCGTTGCACGTATCCTTCACCTCTGCGTGGCTGCCAGCAGCCAGAGTCTTACTGCAGCGCTCACAGCGCAGACATTGCAGTTCACTCAGGAGAGAAACCATTTAGCTGTTCAGTTTGTGGTAAAAGATTTGCACAAAATGGAAATCTGAAACGCCACCTGGCAGTTCACACATGAGAGAAACCATTGAGTTGTTAATAGTCTAAAAAAATGGTTTCTCAACATGATTTTTCTAAACGTCACATGCTTGTTTGTGAAAGAAGGAAATTTTAAAATGTCTGTAATGCCAAATAATACTTGTAGGAATCTATTAAAAAGGTCAGACACATCTTAATGATGTCTAGATTAAAAATAATAAATAAAACAGATTCCAAAATATGTCTTCTTCAGTTTGATCTTTACAGCAGACTAAGTCACACGATTAAATAAATTATGCATTCTGAAACAGTAATTCAAATTTGTATTTGTTTTGTATGTAAAATATCTCTTTGTTCCAAACAAAATAAATTCTTGTTTGCAATATTTCTTTTTGTGTTTTGTAAATTGGTCTTGGTATTTACTGACCTGCTCACTGAGTGCTTAATGACATATTTCAGCTGCTCTGATTGTGAACAAAATATTTCCAAAAGAACAGATACACATACTGATACACAGAAGACAATTCTTACTTGTGTTCCCTTTGCAGTACAGGATGTGCAAAAAAAATGGAGCTCTGAGACAATCCTTGGATGTGCATGCAGCCAGGGGCAGCCGTGGATCACTGGTCGGTTTATGCCCAGCTCCTGCAGCCACATGTCAAAGTCTCCTTGGGTAAGCCGCATCCATGCCCTGATGACCTCCAGACCCAACTACTGAAATTCAATATTTTGATATTAACCAGACCTCTACACGCATGTACATTTTGTTCAAAATGCTGAAGCCAGACTCTTGCAGATGCAAAATATGTCATCACATAACATCTCTTTTGACATTCTTGCACCGGCTCCCAGCTCAGAATAGACGCACGTAAATATCCTGCTTGTGTTTTAAGCCCTTCATGGCTTCACTCCAGTTTACATCTCGGCCCCTCAGGTCATCTATGGGAGCGTCCCTTATGGAGCTCCGGTTCCCTTATTTTGCTTGAATTTCCGACGCTAAAATTCCTCGGGATCAATAAAGTGTCTATCTTTCTATCTTTCTATCTTTCTTTGCATCGAGTGTCCTCCAAAGTTGTCTCCTCCACTTGCGTCTTAGTCCCGCCCACCAGAGATGCACGGAGGAAACGAAGCCGATGAGAGAGGACGGAGGAAATCAGCTTTAAGACACATGACACGTCGTTTCCTCGACAGCGTCACATGACGCGACATCAGCTGATCACGTTCATTTGTCAATCAGCCGAACAGCTGTTTATGTCCACACAAACACGCACTGTATTATTTCTCATCCAACACACACTGTATTATTTCTAATCAAACACACACACTGTATTATTTCTAATCAAACACACACAGTTACAGTGTTTAGTGTCTTTACCTGACAACAAACACCTGAAGAACAACCTGCAGTCTACTCATAACCAAAAGGACAGTTTCTACTGACTAAAATATTTCATTGTGAATTGTCTATAATTATTAATTATTATCAAACAGTTTGGACTTAACCTAGCCTGTATTTAGACAACGAACTCTGCATTTTATAAATACAGATATTTATGTGTCAGGATACTGAAAATGATTGATTAGAATCTAAATGATGAAACGTTCAGAAGATAAATAAGTGAGAATATAAATTGGACTCCTCTTCGTCAGACTCTTTTTAATCCCAGCTCATCACAGAGCGACTCTTTACAAACTCTCTGATAGTACGAATTTCTGTGAATACGTTCAGTTTGGTTACATCTTGTGGAGATGATTTTGCTGTTAGCAGACTACGATTTATTCTGAGAAGATATTACCATATGTGAAGAGAAACACGATATATGAGGTATCATAAAAGTATAATGTATGGCCTCAGTTGACAGTACAATGATGAAGTGTTCCTCAAATAGAGGTTTGACATTTAAAGTGTAAAGGTAATGTGATTCTTCATACCACATGCAGAAATATCTAAAGTGGGAAGGAATTTGTGACATCTGTTGTGCTGTATATAAGGGCTCCACACTACACACTCACCAATAAACCGTCTATCTCTCAGCCTGCACAGAGTCTCAGTGTTGTCTGTTAGATCAGAACCACGGCCGTGATATGCTGCGTTAATATTATCCAGTCTGTTGATAGATTCAACTTTATGGACATTTATATTATTCAACCCATCAGTGGCGTCTACGAACAGATTGACGGAGACTTCAAGCCCAGATAAGTGGTTGATTTTCTTAACTACTTTACTGGGTGAGAAGTGTAAATCTCTGTCAATCAAGAACCTGTTTGCGGCTGTTTCTATCATTTTAATTGGATAAATAGATATTATACTTAAATTTACTTTAAAGTGTTATAATTCTTGGACTATCTGGATCATAAAATCGTTCTATGTTGTTGTATTGTTCTTTGTTTCATGTGATATACTAATGACTCATTAGAGGACTTTCTACTATGACAAAGTTTATCTTTGGGTTATAAAATATCGTCGTTTGTGGAGATTGGCGAGTGGACGCCAAGGGAGTCAGATTTAATGTGGAGATTGGCGAGTGGACGCCAAGGGAGTCAGATTTAATGTGGAGATTGGCGAGTGGACGCCTGAGTCAAAGCGAATAGTACCTATGAGGAGATCATTGAGTGGACGATGATAAGGAGTTGTATAATGAGGTTCGAATTTTCATTATTGATGATGTGGTACAAGACATCGATGTGGAAAATACAAAGTCTTTGACAAAATGAACTAAATGACTGAATAGGCCTGATTTGTTGTTTGTTGATCGTTGATTTATGTTGTTGTCTTGTTTTATATATTGTGTCTAAAAAGTCTCGAGCAATCACAATTTTATGATCATACCATCCAGGAAACAAAATTTAGATTTCAAAAAATGTCAAAACAAAATTATTACAGACTGTATTTATTTTGCAGCATATAAAATGTGCATAACTGTTTGTTGTTTAGTACATGTCAATATACATATAAACATTTATATATCTTAATTCCTTTTGAAATTGTATATTGTTTATTAGACCTAACTAACTACTAATAAGTAACATACTAAAATTGCTTTAGATGACAAATAACTTGTACAAGCTATTTCTCTTGAAAACTTTTTCATTAACTTCATTAAACCTCAAATACATTAGATCATGGGGAATCACAATAGTAAAACCTCAACAAATACTTTACCCAGTATCAAATATAAAACTGTGCTTGATTTGCCCAGGACAGAACGTAAAGCTATGAAAGCCTTGTTAAAAGCCAATCCCAACTTAACTCTTTTACCTGACAAACCTGTCAAAAATATGACCCCGAGGGAATGGATTCAGAGCAAAATCGTTTTTTACTATGTAGAACCTTTTTTAAGCACGTTGGCTTCATGGACTGATAATCGTTATCCCATAGAAGGAAGTTTTGAAGAACACAAACTCGATCTGATTCGTGGTTATTTAGTTGACAATACTTCTGTTTGTGATCCAATGTGGGACAAAGAATACATGCTGTCTGTATTCAAAGCGTGGGAGTTGATGAGTTCTCAGTGGCCCGGCAACGTTAAAATTAATGACAAGGGGAAACTTAGAACCAACAAACACGTTGACTTTACGATGGTTCAAGCTGGTGTCAATGACATACAAGATGCCTGCTCTGATGTTACAGAGGGACAACATTCCAAGAAGTTAACACATGCAGTATCACATGTACCACACATAGCTTTTGCAGCCGGACAGTCTGGCGACGATGACATTGTGAGTGGCTGATAGCTCAATCAGTGCTGACTGACAGAGACTTGGGGAAGAATCCCTGTACGCGTAATGCGATTCCTACAATCGTGTTCCCATTCAAGCAGACGGTGTCAGGTGAAGAAAAAGCCTGGAGAATGACATGCATTATTTTATGGTTAAAGAATGGTCGAAAGGTTTTTGAATCTATAGAGAGACGGCATTCTGGTAACACATCACTCATTATTAAGGAAGAAATGACCTACACCTCTGAATGTATAAGGAGTGAATTTAAAAAGATTTTCTCCTTGTTGAATACAGGACAGGACATTGATCCTGTCGCAAAGAAGCTGTTTTGCGATTTTGATGCTATAATTGCAAGGTTTCAAGATGACCAAAAGAAAATGATTGATTTTCAAAAACCACTTGATTCAAAACTTCTAAAAACATCTTGCAAATTTAAGTAAAGAGATAAGGTTTTGGTCTCCTGTAAGCGAGTTTATGGTCTATGAGTTGTATCTGTAATTTTCAACCACTCTTCTAACATTTTTATGTTATTTGGGTCAAGTTAAAATAATTTAGATTTCTTATAGGTATAAGACATGGACCATACTCTTGTAGAAGGTGATGGTGAGCGCCATCATCACGCTATCATTCGTTTTTCTTTACTTTTATTTTGTAGAAAAACTCTCCCTTCTTCCTGTCGTAGTTGGTTCGGGGTGGAGCCAAACACTGCAGTCCGTTGATTGGTTGAAGAAATCGTCACTTCCCGTGTTACAACAGTAAAAAAAAAACACTCCGCCATGTTTAAACCATAGACTGTGATCGTTTACGTCTGTTTATTTCTCCTCGCGGCACACAGCCTTCTCTGAGACAAAGCTTGATTTAGTTTTGTTAGAAAGATCTACATGCTAGTGACGAAGTGGATGAACCGCTGGATGTCTTCCAGCGTGGATTTTTTTTTTGAGTAGCGTTTTTCTCCTTTGTTGAATTTATTAGTTAGCTGTTAGCTGTTAGCTGCTATCACATGGCGCTTTTTACATAAGACTAACACGCGGGTGGCTGAGGAAACTCAAACGGGATCATACTTCATCGAACCAGACTGTACTGATCCGTACCGGACTGCTGTGTGGAAAAGGAGCTTCTTCTTTTTAGACATATCTATGGGTAAGGTAACCATGGTAACGGCTCAGTAACTTCAGTTTGAAATATAAACGGGAGTTTTTGGGAGAGAAGTTTCCGCGATTTTTTTCCTAAAATGTCTGAAGTTGAGTTGCTGAGAGCTTTCACCGAGCAGAGACTGCCTGCAGCTGCTGAAAAGATTCTGGAGCACTTTGAAAGAACAAAAGCGGAATATGAGGAGGAAATCCGTCGATTAAAACGGGAAGCGAAGCAACAACGCCACCTGCTGGATGCTTTCAACCCTCGAGTCTGCCTCCACAGATTAGGTTTGTATTGTTTTTTTATGCTTTTTCATTCCCAGTAAAATGTGAACATTACCCGTTTGTTTGTGAATGTGTTGAATTTTAAGTTGGATGTTTTCAACTCTTGCGAAGCCACAGATTTCGCCTCCCCTGCGCTTCATTTTGCCTCCATTTCGTGGTGTTGCACCACAGCTCACGATTCGGATAATGTACATAATATTTGTCCAGAACTTGAATACAAAATGACCAAATCTCAACAAATGGTGAAGACGTCATCTGTGATACTTTAAGAGAGTTAATGTTGTGTACATAAGATCATAAATAACATAGTTAGAAAGGTTTTTAGTGAGGTTTCTCCTCATCTGTTGCCTTCGCCTCTTCTTTGCCTTTTCTACTGACGACCAAGGGCTGACGACACCAGTGACATTTTCAACCTTTTATCAGACATTATTCTGGATTAGTAGACTCCCTATAATACACGTAAAAATGGCCTTCTCTTATCATAATACTCTAATGCTGCCTGCTGGCATGGGGAGTCTGCTTGTTGTCTGCTCTCTCAGGTAGGTAGCTGGCAGTACAGTAAATAATGTGCAGTCTAAATATTTTCTTGGAAGGTCAGATGATGTTCTTGTGATTTAGTTTGCACCTGTAGTGAATCATGCTGCATTTCTTAAAATAAATTAATCAACGATTCAGAAGTTGTCATTTTAATCAGTTTGGTGCATCCATACATAGTCAGATCAAATTAAAACCTATATTAAAATAACATTAAACATAGAAAACATGACGAACATGTAACAGAATAAACTATTTCAATTTGAATATTTAACTGAAATTATTTCTCTATGAAATGTTCCAGAACATCTTCTCCATCTGTGCCTCGCTCTCCTGCGCTCTCTGTAACCTCATGTCGTCTTTGATGAGGTCCATCAGCTCCCCATCGAAGTCTCTCTCTCTCTCTTTCTCTCCCTGACTCTGATCAAACCAAATATGTTGAAGCGATGTAACGTTAAATTATGCTTCACTCCAGTTTAGCTACTGGAGTCATAGCAAACCATCTGAATGACGGGGATGCCATTGTTAAAGTTGAATGTCCCTTGCGCGCAATGCATCTTGGGAAGGGAAGACTGCAAAGGATCCAACCGTTGGAGCCTCCAAATTGAGGAGAAGAAGGCTGCATTCGAAGGAGCTGCTGAATTGGGACAGCACTTATCACGCCGGTGTGACGCAATCCGACCACTGTCTCAGTGGACTCTGCCCACTGAGACATCTCGTGCATACCCTCTATGAGGTAGTGCTGTCAGTGGTTTCATCTGATTAGTAAATTCAGGATTTTATAACTTCATGTATTTCACTGTTTTCACAGATGTGCAGCAGCTGGTGGTGAGTCAAGACGAGGTTTCCCCTGAGCAGCAGGATCTGAGCCCTAGACTGGACCAGAGCGAGCCACCAAACTCAGCACAAATTAAAGATGAAGAGAAGGAACTCTGGGGCAGACAGGAAGGAGAGCAGGAGGAGGTTGATGTCAGCATGTTGACATTCCAACTTGTCCCTGTGAAGAAGGAAGAAGAAGACGAAGAGAAACCTCAGATCTCACAGCTTCCTGAAAACCAAACTGAAGACAGCAGAGACACGCAGCATATAAAAACAGAAGCTGACGGAGAGGACTGTGGAGGAGCAGAACCAGGAAGAGACTTTAATCCAGACAGTCATTTACAGCCAGATACTCCTGACAAGACTTCAGACTTTTCTGGATCTGATACTGATGACAGTGGTGATTGGGAGGAGAGAGATGAACCTCAGGAAGGTTTAAAACTTCTGCCAAACAAAGACATACCAGATACTCCTGACAACACCTCACTCTCTGAATCAAAGACAGATGACACAAGTTGGGCTTTGGAGGGCTCCAGGAATCCTCATGAAGATGTAAACCCTGTGCAAAACAATAATGCACCTGTGAGTAATGTGGTATGTAATACAGCTGAAGTATCAGTCAGCTCCTCGGAATGTGCTACAAGCTTCGGACAAAAGAAACGAAAAAAACAACTAGGAATCCAAACAGGAGTGAAGCTTTTGAATTGCAAAAAAAACATCTGTTCACTTTGTAAAAAAAGTTTTTCTTCCCAAGCAGCTGTTGTGATACACATGAGGACCCACACAGGGGAGAAACCTTTCAAGTGTTCAGTTTGTGGTAAAAGATTTACACTAAATGGAACTCTGAAGATCCACATGGCAGTTCACTTGGGAGAGAAACCATATAGCTGTTCAGTTTGTGGAAAGAGATATACACAACGTGGAGGTCTGAAGTACCACATGGCTGTTCACTCAGGAGAAAAACCATTTAGCTGTTCAGTTTGTAGTAAAAGATTTACACTAAATAGAACTCTGAAGATCCACGTGGCAGTTCACTCAGGAGAGAAACCCTTTAGCTGTTCAGTTTGTGGTAAAAGATTTACACATAATGGACAGCTGAAGTACCACATGGCTGTTCACTCTGAAGAGAAACCATTTAGCTGTTCAGTTTGTGGTAAAAGATTTAAACGAAATGTAGATCTGAAGTGCCACATGGCAGTTCACTCAGGAGAGAAATTATTTAGCTGTTCAGTTTGTGGTAAAAGATTTAAACGAAATGTAGATCTGAAGTACCACATGGCAGTTCACTCAGGAAAGAAACCATTTAGCTGTTCAGTTTGTGGTAAAAGATTTGTACAAAATGGAAGTCTGAAGACCCACATGGCAGTTCACTCAGAAGAGAAACCATTTAGCTGTTCAGTTTGTGGTAAAAGATTCGCACAAAATGGACATCTGAAGACCCACCTGGCAGTTCACTCAGGAGAGAAACCATTTAGCTGTTCAGCTTGTGGTAAAAAATTTACACTAAATGGAAATCTGAAGACCCACATGGCAGTTCACTCAGGAGAGAAACCATTTAGCTGTTCAGTTTGTGGTAAAAGATATAAAGAAAGTAGAAATCTGAAACGCCACCTGGCAGTTCACACATGAGAGAAACCATTGAGTTGTTAATAGTCTAAAAAAATGGTTTCTCAACATGATTTTTCTAAACGTCACATGCTTGTTTGTGAAAGAAGGAAATTTCAAAATGTCTGTAATGCCAAATAATACTTGTAGGATTCTATTAAAAAGGTCAGATACTTCTTAATGATGTCTAGATTAAAAATAATAAATAAAACAGACTCCAAAATATGTCTTTTTCAGTTTGATCTTTTCAGCAGACAATGTCACACGATTAAATAAATTCTGTATTCTGAAACTAATTCAAATATGTTGTATTTGTTTTGTACGTAAAATATCTCTTTCTTCCAATCAAAATAAATTCTTGTCTGCAATATTTCTTTTTTTGTGTTTTGTAAATTGGTCTGGATATTTACTGAATCGCTCACAGAGTGCTTTATGAAATATTTCAGCTGCTCTGTTTGTGAAATAATACTTCCAAGAGATGAGATACACAGAAGATAGTCCTTACATGTCTAAGTCTATTGTCATTATTATACCAGTCTGTAGTCTATAGACAAAAATGACAAGAATGGAAAAAATGGTGGTTCCTACGAAAATTCGCCTATGGGACTTTTGCGTTGGATTCTGGATCAATGCAGAAAATAATCTCCGTGTCAGACGCGTTTCTGATGTATAGCTGTTTAGTTCAGCTGGATAATCTTTACAGATAAACATCATTCATATGAAGTTTGAAGAGTTAATGCAGCCGAGGTAACGTTGTGCTCTCGCGAAGTACACGGTCAGTTTATAATGACGTCACAACCGTTATGCTTCATCGATCTAATCAGCGGATTTGACAAGACAGCTAAACGTTATCTTAATAAGTTGTTTATTAACCTAATATTTGCAAGAACACTGAAAAGCATAACTAGAGGCTGTAAGGAGGATTAGGGAGAGAGTTCCTAGCGCGATGACGTGTAATGTCTGCAACAACCACTAGTTTGTTAGCTACTTGTTAGCAATCGCCGTTTAAAGTTTGCGTAAAAACTTCAAAGTTCTTTGAATGAAACTCTCAGTTCTACTGTGGTTTTTAGTGGATGTTTTTGACACAACATCCACTGTCAATGTCAAGGTGAAAGCTTGAGTTGTTAATCTTTTTTTACAGGAAGTATTATGCTGCTTCAGATATACTGCAGATATAAAACAATTTAACAGAAAAAAAATAGTAGTACTAAAAAATAGTAATACTGCTAAAAAACATAAAACACTCACATAATGGATTTTCTTTATTAATTTCTCAGAGCCCTCCAAAATGTATGTGCAGTCTGTTGTTGTAAATCCACTCTGATCCTGTATTTGATCATGTCTATAAACCCCTCTATTTCAGCCCTGCTCAGAACAGGCTGTTTCTGTGTCTGTAGCTTTAAATATGTAAATGAGCTGTGTCTGACCACGCCCCCTCTCTGGAAGGGCTCGGGTGTACTCGCTGCTTTCTCGCTCCATGTCCTATTGTTTACGGTGAGAAGGCAGACTCAGAGGGCAGAACAAACACCTAGCTGTGGGAGTGTCACCCACCTGGGGGAGGGGCTACTGCCCTTTGTGATGTCATGAAGGGAAAATCTCCAAACAGCCTGTTTGAGCACACATTTTCTGAAAAGTGGAGCAGGCAGAAGACGGAGAGGATGGACAGACTAGGGACACATGGTGTTAGAAAAACATAGTAAAGTGGATTTTGCATATGACCATTAATCAAATTAATACTTTCTAAATTAGCTTCTTAAGGAAACAGTTTTCTCGCTGTGACTGATTCCGACTCTTCCTTTGGCAATTCGGACCCATTGTCAAAGTTACTCATCGAATAAAATAAAGGAAAAAGAAAGCTGATCTTTTGAGTATTTTTTGTCATTTTGTATCATCCAAACATTTATTTTCTGGAGGCAATGAACACAAAGTTTTACGTTAGAAAATCTGATGTGCATTTTTTAAATTCACAACAGACAAAAAATCAGCGTCAAACATTCATTAAAACCAGCACATTTCTGTGCGTTACATTAGCTATACCTCCTCCCGGATAAACCTGTTTAAATAACACTGACGGTTAACTGGTGGGCTGTTTTCACACAGTACATTTTTTTAAGTGCACAAAAGTCTGAAAAAGTTTTAATAAGTGAAAAAATCTCTGACGTGTTAATTCATTCACTACAATGCTGTTAAATATTCGGCAACGAGAACCAAAAGACCTAAAGGCAAATCCAAAGCTCACTTGGGAAAACATGTTTAAGGTTTGTTTTGGTACAAAAAATAGATATATAAACAATATACAAATACAACAGAACATCTACGTATCCGTCCCTGTGAGTGCAGTACATATCGAGAGAGACATTGAGGGTCCTGGAGGCGGAGCTTCGTCAGAGTTCACTGCTGCGCCTCGGCTTCAGGATCGTCGTAGATGTAGCTGCCGACACCTCCAGTGTTAACACCTGGAGGGGAGCACAACACAGGGTTGAACTCTAAAAGGCCCGATCAACAATCCTCCATTAAACTGATAAACAAGCGTGCAGATGCCTCAACTAAGCCACACCCCTAATTATGCGAGATTTACAAACCAACTGTGTGAACTACTTCCACCTGCTGTATCTGACTGTGTTCATACGCGAGTGTGCTCGAGTACAGAACGATGTTACCGACAGGTGAGACGGGATCAATCATGCTCGGGCGTGGTAGGAGACAACCGCGCCCTGATATATATATATATATATATATATATATATATATATATATATATATATAGGTCTGACATAACCATAATAATAATAATAATAATAATAATTTTAGTTGTTTGATGAGTGTTTCTTTCTTCTTACCTTTCGGTCCAAACAGAACAGCGTAGCACGGTTTGTGGCAGTACGGCTGTCCATCATGCTGCAACAGAAACATCAGATTTCCTCCTCGTTATTTAATATTGTTAAAAAAAAAAGTAAAAAAACAATCATGTGTCTGACTCATGGTGGCGTTGCACGTATCCTTCACCTCTGCGTGGCTGCCAGCAGCCAGAGTCTTACTGCAGCGCTCACAGCGCAGACAGGGCCGGTGCCAGTTCTTCCCCAGAGACGACACCTTCTCAGCTGAATGACAAACCCAACCGTGGAGACCGTTACCATGACAACCACTCCACACACATCCCAAAAACTTGTGTGGTTAATGCACCCACGTGTGACGAGAGAGAAAGCTACGTACCGAAATAAACCGTCTTGTTGCATCGAGGGCAGATGTTTGGTCCTCCGGAGAAGGACGAGAAACTCGCAGCTAAAAAAACAACATTTAAGTAGATTTATTTTTTATTTCATTCAACTTTATATCAAAGCAGGTATTTCAGCTATTTAGATTTGTTGACTGATTATTAATTAGTAATTTTAGAGCCAGAGTCCGTGTTTTTATAAGTAGGGGAGACTGTTTCTTTGTTGTTGTTTCCAATGTTCTGCTTCATAAAACTACTTAAGGAGATCATCTCTGATCATTTCACAAACTTTACTGTTTTCACATTTCTGCACAATAAAAGAAGAAAACTAAAAACCTCTATTTGTATCCCTCTGCTATACCTTCTTTTACTTTGTATTTGTTAGGGTTAGGGTTAGATGATTTATAATGTTTTATTTGTGTATTTTTGTTTTTCAGTTTAGTGAAATTTCACCTTTTAATGTTAATTTTCTGTCATTATTTTACAATGTAAACGTTTTATTTAATTGTAATTTAATTTACTAATGAGTTATTTGTTCGTGGCAACATGTAGTGATTTTAGACAATTTTTACTTGAATTTTTCATCCTGTTATTTTTCTACCTTTTTTTTTATCTTATCACCCTTTTTCATTTTCATCTCCCTGATGTCATCCTTAAACATGCAGCGCGTACATTCTGCCAGCAGGAGGCTCTCCAACACAACTATAAGACAAGATGATGCTGATACTGGCAAGGACTCATGGGAGTGATTCTCTCAGCTGTTTAGTCATTTTTAGAAAATGTAGAAATTTGAACGCTAACATTGTCATTCAATTCTACGTAATAAACCTTTAAGCACACAAAAGTTGCATTTTTTACTAAGATTTTTTTACATCTTTCTCTAAACTAACTCAGTGCTATTTTCTTCTTCTGATGCGTCTCCTCTCCTTCCTCACCAGTCTGTTTTTCCCCTCTATCTTCTCTGTCTTGATCGTCTGTTCATCAAACATTTGCTGAACTCGACCTCAAACCTCCACATCCCACCAGAGAGGATGTTTTTCTCGCAGAAGAATCTCACGTCACGTCACCTTCTCTCTCTCTCTCTCTCTCTCTCTCTCTCTCTCACCCTTCACAGGTCCTCGTGCGGGGGCTTTTCTCTCCTCCTGTGGTTTGGCGTTGGTTTCCATCGAGACCGCAGCAGGGGCTTCGTTGGCAGGACTGTCGTACACGTAGGAGCCAGCGCCGCCGATGTTAACGCCTAAATCAGAGCCAAACGTTGCATCATGCACAAACTGGAAAAATAACACCCAGAGTGGGAAGCAAAAGTTATCTGTCATGGGTGTTAAGAAGAGCAAATAGCACCTTTTGGTCCGAAGAGGGCGGCGTAGCACGGCTTGTGGCAGAAGGGTTTCCCATCATGCTGCAAAGTAAACAGAGACGTCACTGACTGAGTGTAAAACGGGTCAGTTAAACACGTTTAAAATATAAAGTCAACTTAAAAAAAAAAACAGACAAAACAGGACTTATTCAAAGACGCTGTTCTGTACTTTTTTCTCTGTTCATGTTGATGTGTGGAACCTTTAATGACCAACACATGCAGCACTAAAGGGACAGCGGTTTGTCTCGTAGACATTGGTAAGCACCTATTGGCTGGAGACAGGAAATGGTAAGTGCCTCTGGGAGCGAAGGCCAGCCCGCCAGCAGTGAGCGGTAAAAACCTCCATCCAACACGACTCAGTTTCATGAACAACGCCGGCGTGTGTTCAGATAGCGACTTCCTCTCTGTGAAATAAAAGCCATCGTTTCTTGATTCTTTACGTCCACCAGAGGAGCCTCTCATTTCAGCCTCACTCAGACGAACTGCACTTTCCTCAGTCAGTGAACGCATCACGGCTCGTTAAAGGCCAGACGTTCACGAGGACTTGAAAGTCTTTTTGTGATCCTTGTGGTCACGTTGAGCTCAGTACCAGGCACCGCACCAGCTTAATAACTTATCATGCCATTGTTTACACCGAGGTAGACAGCCCCCCCCCCCCCAACAAAGTCTCGGACTGTGTTTGAACTTGGCAGTAACGTCCCGATGAGCTGAGCCCAGCTGAGGTCTGAAAACAACAAACCCTAACAAAAGATGGAGAGGACTCAGGAGCTCTTTAAGAACAGAGGACAGAAGTCAAATCGAACATAATGAGTAAAGAAGTCTAAAATAAAAGTCACTCTGATGCAGTGTAGAATTCACTTATTCCTCAGCTAAAGAGTGGATGGTATTCAATCTGTGTTTTAAAAGTATACTGATGTGATTTTTAGAAGGCTTTTCTCCTGTTCCACGGCTGAAGGTTAAACATGAAGACTTCCTCTCTTTGACTGCTGATTGCTGTATTGTTTCCTGTCATCTGACGCCGAGTCACGAGTGGATCAGACAGGTCGAGTCGATCGTCTCTCAGCAGGAAGGTCGAGGGTTTGATCCCCAGCTCCTGCAGCTGCGTGTCCGACTTGTCCTTGGGGGCGGAGCGTGTATAAATGTGTATGTTTGATCTCTATCTATAAGTCTGCTCATGCAAACCTCCCGTCCCAACACCTGCAGGACGGGGGACGGGGGGGACGGCGGGACCTGCAGAGTCAAAGCGCTCTGATTCATCAGAAGACTAGAAAAGCAACAAGTCCTTTCATCATTTCACACCTCCTCCGCCATGTGCACGACATCAACCCTCACTGACCTCGACAGGAAGTCGCTGAGGTTTCTCTCTTCTCAACACTTTCACTTCGGTTAGATGACTTCTCACATTTAACCACGCAGAAACCACAAAGTACTTCCCCCCCGAGGCACTTCCCTTTGTTAAAGGAAACACACAGACTGTCGAGGTTTCACTGAACAATAACAAACATTATTCACTCTTCCTGTCCATCATGATCGTTTACAAGAAGCACTGAAAGTGAGATTCAGGCTATAAAAACGTTTGAATAAAATATGACATCATCTTTTTACACCTGCACACCTGCACTGTACTCTGTATATAGGAGGGGACGAGCTCCACTGATTTTAATGCCTGATTGATATTTTTAGTCTGATTTTTTAAAATGGGTTTTGGTTTATTTTTAGCCGTACTGTCCTCACGTTTGCTGCCAAACAATCCGAGCCCTTTATCATTTCTCTTCAGAGGAAGATTCATCGAGAGTTAACACGTGAGACATTTAAAATGAAGTGGATGAGATCATTACTGCTGCTTCCACACGTGCAGGACAAGACCTGCTCTGTCCACAGGGGGGCGCCAACATAAAACCGAGCTGGAAGTCCCTCACAGGAGCTTTAAAAACAGGAAGCTAACAGTGTTCGCTCACCTCAGCGTGGCCTCCGGGGTTCAGCGTCTTGCTGCAGCGCTCGCACTTCAGACAGAACTTGTGCCAGTCTTTCCCTAAAGAGGACACCTTCTCCGCTGCAGGAAGACAAGAGACAGGAGTGAGAGACAGCGGCATACATATTCTACCCTGTGCACGCTGTGTGTGAAGATACGACACAACCGAATGTTCTCACATACACGTCTTCTTTCTTTCTGTCAGATACACCTTTCACATGTAGCTAGATTAGAATACAGACAAAAATAAGACCCCCCCCCCGCTCTCTGCCTGACCTCCCTTCAGAACCCCCCCACCCAAAGGCCTCGTCCTCGTTTTGAATATCTGCTGTTCGAGTCTGACGAGTGGAGCGAGAAGGACAAAGTTCTCTGTTCGTCCTGCTCCCAGAATATCCCCGCAGATAAAGTGACCACACGGCGCTCAGCTGACAGCCTGTCGCTCTGATACGTGACAGAGAGGCAGAGAGACAGAGAGGCGCTCTGAAGGTGGACTGAGGCCTCGACCACACGTAGACGGGTATCTCACAGAACAAAGATATTTCTCTACGTTTCGGCCTCTCGTCCTCACGAACACGCAGATTTACAGCATCAAAGACGAAGCTTTTCAAAGTGAAGATTTGTGAATTCTCCGTTTATGCGTTTCAAAGCGTCACTGCCTTCGACAAAACGTCGCGTTCGGCATGCTTATGAATGTGTTTAATTAAACGCACTTCTGCGGTTATGTGTGGATGAAGTTTTTTCTTGAAAAACGAGGTTGTGTGTTTGTTTTTTTCTAGACGGACGGGGCAGGAGATTCGTTTTTACAAAAACCCGGCTACGTGTCTTCAGAGTCTTTAATTCTAAGATCTACTCTGTTTTTTTTGTTTCCTGGTCGCTGGCTTCTTTTTGACACTCGATTCATACTGACATCTTTTGGAGCTCAAAATAGATGAAGACTGCTGAGCGTCAACTACAAAGAGCGGATACTTCCCTGTGCAGGCGCTCACACTGATAAGAGAGACGAGCTTGTTTTGGTCGAACCTTGCAGGGCGGGGCTTCGACCCCGGAGATGAGAAGAGAGGAGAGAAAAAAAAAAAAAATCGATCCCCGGGATGCGTGTTGCGATCGCTCAATAATTCACGGTGCCATGTGGTGAAGCTCTGAAGCAGCACTGTGTCATGGAAACAGAGAGCGGCTCTGAATGAGTGAATCACTGTCAGATAAGACCAGAAGCTGCTGCCTGTTATCTCCTGCAGAGATAGTGACCCATTTATAGCCCGGTGTGAGCGGTGCTTAAACAGAGTGGTTACTGAAACGTTCATTTGGGATCAGATATATGAACAGAACCGAGGGAGAGCAGAGCAGCTTAATTACAGAGTGAAGGCTGCTGACACATGAGGATCTTTTGTCCCCCTGGTGGGAAATCTCTGTGATATTCACGTCAGACATTTTCTTGCATGATAAAATATTTTAGGTTAAGATCAGAGGATTTACTGTTTCTTTAAAAGGTTTTTCTGCCTTGATTTTAAAGATGGGACAGAGTCAGAAATCAGGGAGAGAGAAAGTGCCGAAGGCCGGACCCCCAAACCTGGGCGGGCCGCCCAAAGGGACCCGGGCGTCTGCAAACAATTCGGAGGCCACCGGCAGCCTGGAGATACAGTTTAATATTGCATGCAGTGACAACAATGATGCACAAAAGACTTTCTGGAAAACACGCAGAAAGAAATAAGCTCGTTATGATCCCATCACTTCGACGTGCTGATTACATTTCTCTGTCGTGTGCAGAAGAATGTCGCTAACTGAGATGATGTATGATCCTTCCAACTCAGTTTATCAGACGTTATCATCCAAAGCAACGTTCACGAGGTCGGATCTCGAGAGGAGTGCAAACAAACAAACAGCTTTCAGACCAATCAGGACACACGGCTGCTGACAGGAAGTGACCAGAGACTTTTTAACTTCAGCAACATCGACCGCTGTTTCTCATGTTTGATTGAAATGCTGTCTGAGCCTAACTCTGAGTCGACCTAACGACAGGCTGAGAGCTGGAGCTGAGGCGGGGCTTAACTTCAAACACACCGTTACACCTGTCAATCATGTCAGCTACACGCCTTGTTGTGAATAACGTTTGTCCGTCATTAAATCAAACGACTTATCAAAGAAAAAACACAGCGTGTGCCGAAATGCTGACATGTTATTTTTTTTGCCTTTTTTTTTTTTTTTTTGCATGGGTGTGTATGCGACTTCCAGCCTCTAGTGGACACTCGATGAACTGCAGGATTTTGCGTTTTTCACCTCTCGCTCTGGACAAACATGATCTGATCAGCTCAGACGAGTTTCAAATGTTACAGATGTGTATTTTTGGCGTCACCACTTCTAACATGTTGCATGAATATGAAAATGTCACACAGTACGCTTCTCTCCACTCCTGAATGATTTCCCCAAGTTCAGACCTGAAATAGTTAAAGATGAACAGCATAGCCTTTAAAATGAAAGAACTACCTTTAAAGATGTGGGTGTGAAGAGCCTCTTATTATCCTCCTAATCAGACAGTGATTTATGTAAGAGTAATGAGTCACCACATGATCCTCTCTGAACAACATTTATCTCTGCTGTAGAGCTTTTAGCATGCAGTCCAATTAAAAACACCATGTAGGTAATTTGTCTTTCATTTTCTACAAATGAACCCCCCTGTATTTAATGAATCTCAGACCACGTGACCTCTGTGGCTGCTCGCTGTTTAAACATCTAATCCCGTTTATCCTCAAATCCCCTCTGAGAATAACAGGCCACCACACACATGGTTCAAAATGAACGAAGAATGGAGAATAAACCGAGAAACACGGCGGTCAAATCATGACAGACAAAAACAGCCACTTACCGAAGTACACCGTCTTGTCGCATTTTGGACATTTTGACGCCATTTTTCGGGCCGAACAAAGAGAAAGGGGTCGTTTCAGTCGCTCCACCGGCTCTCAGTCTGTGTGTGTGTGTGTGTGTGTGTGAGAGAGAAAGAGTGTGTGTGTGTGTGTGTGTCTGCGGCTCCAGCGGTGCAGACACACCTCAGAGGATGGTGGTGATGATGGGAGAGACTGGCGGCTCACGCCCTCTCTCGGCTTCCTTCTGCCTAATTTACATAACCCCGCCCACGCGGTGACGTCATTCACTTTTACATATCCAGTTTTACTTCGTAATATTGGCTTATATCAGTCTGCAATACTTGTAATAAAATGTCAGTATTTCCTAGCGCCAATTTATTCATGTTTTTTCATGACTTAATCTACTTTTATGGTTTTGTTAAATATTGTTTTTCCCCCAATATTTTTATTAAATTGTCTAACAGCTTGTTCAAACCTATTCTAAACCAACAAATATATATATATATAACAGCAGCAACAAATTACACATGGCAGTGAGAGGAGGTGTTACAGAAAGGTCACCAGCGATGATTCAGACTTTTTGTGAGATGGTGGCACAGAGAGAGAACAGCTCAGCATACTTCAGAGAGGTCTGCCAGATCTGCAAAATTGCATCAGTCTTGGACATATTACAAGGGAACTATAGTTCAAATATTACAAAAATTAGAATTACATAAACACACCCACCCTCTCATCTCTTCTTCTTTCTTTTATTTTTTTTTTATTTCTTGCAGTTTATGGTGGCGATGTTTTAAAACCTTTCACCAGCTGCAGAGTTTATGTTGCTTCTAAGGAGCCAATGAGTCTAAAAACATCAGATCCATCTCTAAACATCTTTCCCATGCAGTGAAGTCTTTTTTCTTGAATTTCCCTCGGGATCAATAAAGTATCTATCTATCTTTTTTTTTTCCCTTTTATTTTATCTTCAACTCGTATGCGCTCGCAGCCCTGCTTCACTGGCGCCCCTGGAAGCGGATTATCCCTCAGGCCTTTCTGGAGCGATGTGATCGGTTTCTAAGTTAAGATGGCAAAAAAGCGCCACTTACTTCTGCTACTTTTTATGTGAATACATATTAAAGTCTCAAACTAACTTGTATGTTTCTTTTTAAAAAGGAATATCCATTTTTCTCTTAAAAGTGTATTTTTCAAAACTACCTGAACGCAGATACGGAGAGTCGGATCGACTTTTATGGACTGTCGACCTAAAACTATGAGGAAGCTCTAACACGTCTGTAACTATGGAATAAATTCAAACACGACGACTGACTTATTTGTCATTGCAGAGTTCAGTATTTTGGAAAAGCAATGAATCCTGAATGTCCACTCCCCTGCATGTCGCCCTTCAGCTGTTTGTTTAGTGTGTCCGCCGTTGTTAGGTTACTCTGTCCGACCGCTCCGCTCCTCACGGGGAATGTTAAGTGAAGCTCTGCACATTCTTGGCCCAGAGATTGTCCAGGAGCTGACATACAGTGAGTGGCCTTTAATGTGGAATAATACATGAAAATACATTCAAATGAAGACTCTCTCTCTTCATGTCGACGTCGTTAAAAAAAAAAAAAAAACAGAGGTATGAATGTTCTCACGGTTCCTCCTGTTGTTCATCAAAAGTCAAAGAAGTGTCAAATCAGAGTCTTGATGTGTCAGTGGACTGTTTGCTGATCTATTCATGTGAAAAAATAAGTCACATTTGTAAAGCGATATTGACCCCAAGCAGCAAATCTCCATCGCTGAAAAGTGAAATGTTAATGGTAAACTGTAGCTCAAAGCTCTTTCACACTGCAGGTCGAGTGAAGAGTCAATCAGAGGTAACTAATCCCACTCATACACATTCACACGCCACCGACGAAGCAGCGGGAGCAACTCAGGGTTAAGTGTCTCATGAGTAGAAGCTGGAGATCGAACCCTCGACCTTCCGGACGAGAGACGACCGACTCTACTGAGCCACAGCTTTTTTTTAAGCTTTGTCCAAACGAGCTGAACCTTTTTTTGAAGATTTATTTGTGAACTTTGAAGCTGCAGAAGCTTGACGTCAGTTTCCTGTCGACCGACTCTACTGAGCCACAGCTGCCCATAATACTAAAGCTTCACATGCAGAAGTGCAATAGTTGGACCACCAAACTCATCTCGTTTAGTTTTGCAGATTCCTCTGTCGTCTTCCCAAAGATAACTGAAAGGTTGAGTCGGAGGCTTTTTTCTTTAAAATGAACGATAAGCAAAAATAAAGCAGCTCAATCATCACTTGTACGTACGCTGATATACAGCTTTCAGTGGTCCCGTCTCTGTGTTACAAATATATTAACGTATATGCACAAACTATGAGATCGTCTGTTCAGGACTGACCTACATCAGACGACTCATTAACATCAGCTCGAGAAGAGTCTGACATTTTCAATGGGTTAATCATTCTGCTGGATTTAAACCATAAAGCTGAATTTCACTTTCTTTTTTTTTTAAGCTTTGTCCAAACGAGCTGAACCTTTCTTTGAAGATTTATTTGTGAACTTTGAAGCTGCAGAAGCTTGACGTCAGTTTCCTGTTTGTACTGCAATACTTCTCAATACTTCCTGTTTGTACTCTTCACTTCTCAGAAAACACCCACACGAGGTCATCAACAGGTTTCAGACTAATTTCATGTTTTCTGAGTGAAAACGGTCTTTGTCTATAATAACAACGCACAGTGATTGGTCATCGACTGGAGCTATCGCGATGTGTTTAAGTGCAACTTTTTGGCCAGGACAGGCGTTGTGCGCCGACGCCACGTGCAGCCTTTAGAGACCTGAGCGAGGATCAGAGTAACTTTGAGCCAAAGTTGGAGATTCAAAATAAATAAAATAAAAAAATTATTATTTATCTTATTTTACCTAATTTTATTTCATATTTTTACCGTACCGTATTTTTTTTTAGCACCGTGGGGAGGGGGGACACGACATATAATTGACAATAAAAGTAAACCTTGAATCTTGAATAATTTATAAAAATAATTCAGTTGTAAATACTTTTGTTATCAGTTAAATTCAACAGCTGGATTTAAGCTCACAAAGAAGCTTTTTTTTTATTGTCCCTTTGTTTACTTTGGACAAATAATCTTTTTAATTTAATTTGTAAAGCTTTTTATTGGGCTATTTTCAGTCAGAAATCAGGGAGAGAGAAAGAGTGAGGAAGGATTCAAACCCAGGCCGTCCACTTTCAGGGACCGTAACCCGTGTATGTTTGGCCTGTCATGTTAAATTTGAATCTTAATGTCTTGTTTGATTTGTTGTACAGCTGGATGCTGCTGATGTTAATCTACGATCTCTTAGTGTCGCTTTGAAAACACGTTTTTCAATTAAACATTTAAAAAGCAGACTTTGTGTGTTTTTATATGTGAATGATTCTGGTGCTATGAAAGTGCAGACAAACAACAACAACAACTCTTAAAGTCCACACGTCTGTTAAAGTCCTCAACGGGATTCGAGCTCGCAACTTGGCGTTAATAAAGTAAGAAGCAGAAGTAAGAAAAAAACCATCCTTCTTCCTTCTGCAGGTCATCTGAAATATATTCTGTTGAAACAAAGCATGTGTGGGCTTTTGATTGCCCTTTGTCCTTTATGAAAGTCCCCTCGATAACCACCAATCATAAGTCACTCAGAAGCGTGGCAGGAAGTGCATAAAGGTCAACTCGTCGTGTTTACAACATGCGAAACCTTAAAACCACATGTGAAGCGATTTTTACAAAGTTAGCCACGAGCACACGCCGGACCTGGTCGAGTAGTTTGAACATTAATGTGTTTTAAATTAAACCTTAAAATCTTTAAAATCAGCACACCTGTAGTGTGTTCTGAGTGTTTAAAGCTCGACGCTCAGCGAGGACTCAATGACCTAAAAACTTCAAAGGCCTCGGTTAGCTCGGCTGCTGTTAGCCAACGTTCCCCTTCAGTTCTCAGAAAACATGAAAAAACAAAAAAACCCTCCAGATGTTCGACCAATACGTCTGTTCGTGTGTGCTGTCAAACATCCCTTCGATTATCTGCTAAACAACACGTCAAGACACCAAGTTACAACTATCAAATCGAGCTTGTCAGAAGTTTAAAGTTGGGTTTTTCTTGTGAGCTGTCTTTGAAAGCTCAGATCGGCCTCGAGGTTAAAAGGTGAAGTCGGCAGGAAACAGAACGAAGAGGCCTTCCTCATCACTGAACTCTAAATCTGATCGGCCATCCTTGAAGGTGTGAATGTATAAACTGTACGTACACTGGTTGAGTCTTCCTGTATTTATAATTGTTGTCTGCCCTTCACTTATTGTTTGTAAATCGTCTCTTGACACTCTTGAAAATGAGCTTCTTTTTTTTTTTTATCTCATTGCGTGTTATTTCCTGGTTAAATTAAAATTACCTGCAAACTTGCAATATTTAAACTTCCTCTACGCACTTCTTCTTCTTCTTCTGCATCTCAGGGGTGAAAAACAATCACTGCTGATCAGCAGTTTCTGGTCTCTGTCGGTCGCTGTGGGGAGGAAATGGAAAATTCGAGCTTTGACAGCGTTCATGTCTTCATGACATTTCAAACTGAATCGCTGCCCTGAATTATGCAACAAGGTCACACAGGAAGCAGAAGCAGCGTCTCTCAATAAAAACAGAGAACAGAAAACTTCAAGAAGTCACACCGAGCTTGAGAATAGAAGAAGAAGAAGAAGAAGAAGAAGAAGAGAGTGAAGAGTTACGATGAGTGAGCTGAGACGGATTACATTTTCTTTGTTTCTCACTGCGCTGCTTCACTTTGCAGGTAAGATCTCACACGTCTAGGTGTGTGTTTTACCTCGTCGACTTTACTGAACTTTTGGAGGTCACAGTTTAAAGATAAGATAATCAAGTCGGCAAAAACGTACCAGGAGGTAAAATTAAAGGCAGAAAGTAAGAGGTGATGGCTTTACAACCTTAAGTGACAATCGCAGAATTATGTTTGACGAATTTCTAATTTTTCAAAGCGAGCTTTTTCCTTAAATATAAACGATGAACTTGCACAAAGTAACATTGCTCAGTCGTCAGTCACAATACAAGACACACTGATGAACTTCATCCCCCTCTTTGTCTCTTTTGTTTACTCAATACTTTTGAATGAAGACTAAATGCTAACCTGCTAAATCAAATCTCCTTACATGCTCATTCACTCATTTAAATTTCATTATTTTACATTTATACACACTCACGTTTTTATTTCTGACTTAAGTGTGTGCTATTAAAATGGCTCTCTTAAAATGCATTGCTTTCTTTTATTATTATATTTTTTTCTTGCTTTCTCTTATGGTTATTGTTGATTTATTTTCTATATTTCCTCATATTGTTTTTTTTTTAAGCTCTCCCGCACTTATTATTCTTGTTTAATGTTTTCTGTTTTTGTGTAACTGTCTTTTTTGGTGCAAATAAATAAAAATAAATCATGTGGGCCTCCTTACACGTGTGGTGGTCAGCGATTCAAGAGTCTGTTGGAATCCAGGCAAAATATCTATCAAAGGATCATCATGTGTCCCGACACATATATTCCTCTTTTTCCCAACAGATTCCTTTTTTAATTCTCTCTCTTGACTTTCATTTACAAACTTCAGTGAACACAGGGCACAGACAGTGAGTGCGGTCAGAGTCCTTGAAATTCAAAATGAATCGTTTCGTTGCAGCGGGTGAAAATCAAACCCTCTTCCTCACCGTCGGAAGCGGAGACGAAGTGGCTCTGCCTTGCGGGAACGCGATCGACGGTCGGCAGGAATGCGACGGAACTTCTTGGGACTTCAACGGTTTGACCATCACGACGGGACGGATGAGTGAAAACGCTGAATCCGACAGACTGAGCGTCACGGAGCGCCACTGCTCTCTGGTCATACGGAACGTCACACACGAGGACGTTGGTCATTACGTCTGTCACCGTTTGACGTCAGAAGACAGACGACCTCTGAACCCTCTGGTTTCTCTGTCGGTTGTGACCAGTGAGTATTTACATTTTCATGCCTTTTTGTTTTAAAGTAGTAACATGAAACTGTTAAACTGTCGTCGTCTCTTTCACTCTGCAGTGACCGAAGAGAGGAAAACAGATTCTTGGAACTTACGCTGCTCGGTGGCGACGTATGAACAATGTAGGTACAGAGTGAACTGGCTGTATCAGGGTATTAATGTGAATAAACACCTGGAAAGTACAGCATTATTTCGGTTTCGCTGCTATGCTTTCTTTGTATTAGAGACTAATCATTACATGTACAAATCAAGATATGAGTCGCTGCAGTGTGAAGTGACTGACGGTGACAAAGTGCAGCTGTTTCCCTTCAGACGTGGGCGCTCAGGTGAGAAAATGTTCAGCTCAGAGACTGTTTATAAAGATGGACAGAGAAGCTGTCGCCTGGTAGTGAAGCCAAAAGTGTCTCATTGGATCAAAGTGGGAAAAAAGCCTGAAACTCAACCGCAGAAAACAAACAAAAAAAAAAGGCAAAATTAGGGTTTCTTTTCAGTCCTGCGAAAGTCCAAAATCAAAGTCAAAATGGCGAGGAAAATCAACATAGGAACACGGGGAAGGTTAGACAGACACAAGGAGGAAGTAAGACAAGAAACTTTAAAAGACGACACTCGGAAAATACACACAGGGAAATTCAGGCCTCGTCCACACGAAGGCGGATATTTATTAAACGAAGGTTCTCCTCCTCTGTTTTGAAATATAATTCTGTCTCCTCGTTAAATTCTCAAAAACATCTTCATCCGCTTGGAAACGCAAAACGTAGCCTTACGCCTGTCACGAGCATGAAAAAGCAAACATTTTCTCGCCCTCTTCAAGTGACCATTTCGTTTACAAAGTTGTCCATTCACGCGCCTCGGCTCGTCGTCGGAGTGGGAGAGTGTGTGTGTCCAGCTAGCCATGCTAACACCAGCGCTAGTTTGCTCACGTCTGATATTACAATCTTTTCATGTATACTGAAGTGACTGCGTCGCTTCTTTTTATAAGGTTACGCAACGCTCAAAAGATCAGATGAAATTGGCTTCAGCTCGCTTTACCGGATCAGCAGAGAAAAGTGGAGATAAAAAGTTAATAAAAACTATAAATACAGCTGTTGAACCTTTCCTTTTCCTCAGTCAGCGTCTAAAACGGGAGGGTTTTTGGCTTCATTTTGGTAAAAGGGAAGCAGGCTGTCCATATTTATATACAGTTAAAAATATAAGCTGTTTAATGTTGTTGTTTGAAGTTGGACTGAGAGATTACCAAACACATTTGATGCTGAATGGATTATGTGTTAATCTGGTTTCAGGTGAGGAAGAGAGAATGACGCCAAATAAGTCAACAACAACAACAACACCTAGAAGGGGATTTAAAAGAACATCGATGAGCACTATTAAAGCAGGTAATGGCGATACCGTCATCTAAATACTCACATTTAAAAAAAAAAAAACAGCGTGTGCTGACAGCTGAAATCACTGAACTCCACTTGTTCTTTATTGACGCTGCCAAGACAATGACTGTTGTTTGAATTTGAGCTTTTACACTAAATAACAACAGTAGTCATACTGTCTATTCTCTCTGCAGCCCAGTGGAGGTTGATCGTTGTGTCTGCGGGTTTGTCGGCCCTCGTAATAGCTGTCGTGGCGGTCAACGTGTGGGCAAGAATTAAAGGTGAGAACCTTCACAGAACGACCTGCGTTTTCTGCACGGTGACGTCGTCTGTGCGACTGTTTCAACTTGTTGATTCGTTGTGTTGTTCTGGTTTTTTTTTTCCCCACAGGTGGATGACGTTAATGATGAGCCGTGAAAGCATCAGATCCTCTGCAGAAGTCATCAGCGTCACCGTATGACTTGAAGTGGATTTTGAAGTGGAAGAACAGGTCTAACATCATCGGGGTCATGTATGTTCACGTGGTGCATTAATGAAAGGGGATTCATAAAATGGTGACAGTTGTTCTGTGCGGGTGCTAAGCAATGTTTAAATGTTTGCTGTAACAAACTCACTGACCTAAAAACTTCAAGTGGTGAACTTTGGATTCCAACAGAGCTGTTGCTGTTTAAACCACACTTGGAGTGAAATACTTCCTGTTCATTTCCCAGAAAAATCCCGCATGACAGACCTCAGAACAATTGTGGCGGTCGAGGCGTTTGACTATACTCACACGTTTGTTCATGTTTACTGTCAGAGATCGTCTCTGTAGTCTGATCAACAACAAAAGGTTTGCAAACTTTAACCTGCGTCACAATTCGCACTTTGTCAACGTCCAAGTTTTGTTTTTATTCTTTGCTGGATGTCGGAAACTTCACGGTGAAACCATTGGATTGTTCATTCTGTAGTTTTAATGTCACGCCATGAGATTAGCTCTGGTATATGCAGAAAACCCTCTACTATTAATTTGCTGTTATCAGGACAAGACTTGCAGGATCTTTGTTGATCTGATGTGGCTTCATCTCATCTATTTAGGGCAAATGTTTCGAATAATGGACAGAATAAACATTTTAAAAGCTATGTATGCTGTTTTCACTGCTGGAATATGTGTAAAAAAAACACCTAAAAATGAAATTTAAAAACTGGAGATTTGTGTTTTGCATTCAAATGAATAAACATGATTATTATCTGAGAAGAACAAGTCAGTTGGGCTTTGCATTTTTCTGCAGAACATTTGCGATGGAGAGCTGGAGAGGCAGCTGTTACAACAAGTTCTTCACAAAGTACAAAATGCACTCTTTGACTTGAAACAGTGAATTCAGAAAAGACTAAATACTGTCCATGCTCTGTTGGAGCTTTTTGTTCTTTGTTATTAAGCATTTACTTTAGTTTGTCTTTATAAACACTAGGGGGCAGTGGGCACCTCACCAAACACGTGTGCTCAGGGGAACCAGGTGTCAGTAACAGTGGAAGGAAAAAAAAGGTTTTTAACAGGTCAAATGTTGGTTTGTTTTGCCTGATCTGAATTAAAATGAGGTTAAGGGATCACTTCCAATGTTCTTATTGTTTACAACCAACAGGAACGATAATGCTCCTTTCATTGCAATACAATTCAATAAGCACAGAAGAGCACAAATGTGTAAATATATTGCCATAGCGATAATTATAGGTTAGGAGTTAGGTTGGATGAAGGGTGCAGCATTCTCAGGGGACAAAGGGTATCAAGAAGTTCTTAAAAACCTCCTTAAAAACACACAAAAGAGTTCTATAAATGCCCTCGAAGACAGAGTGATACGCTTAGGATAAAAGGGGGACCAGTGAAGTGAAAAGCAATCATGATATTTTATAAAAAGAAAAGTCTTAAAAGTGCTCTGCATTGGATGAACTAAAGCTCTCTAAACAAATGAAGCATATATTAAGTGCTTAGTTTAAATTAATTAAAACATCACAAAGAGATAATAAATAAGTGCTTTAAAAGAAAACAACAATCGTAAGTTTATATGCAACCATTTATTTAAATCCATGATTCACCAGGCTGTCTGAGGTTATGTGCTGTCTCTTTAGTTTGTTTGTGGCTAACTGAACTTTAAAGTCATCGGTCCCAGTTCATCATTCTGCCCTCTGATTCAGATTCACAGGAGACAAATCTTCCACTCATCATTTCATCTGTTTGATAAAGTCGGTCATAGACACTCAGACACTCAGACGTGTTGTTTATTTATAGAGCACTTATTGGTAATCTACCAGCATCACTTGCCTCCTCATCTGATGATCACCATCAGACTGGAACAAGTGACGGGTTTAATGCTGCACATCCTGATCTCACTCTGAACACATTGGAAAACACATTCAGTACAGAGTTGACTTATTCTCCTGGATTTATAATCTGTATGTTTTTGGTTTTGATGTTTTTGGGGATACTGGAGAAGTCTGGTTTGACTTACTTCACCTGCTGCTGCGACACTGACCTCAGACTAGCCGAAGAAAATGGATGGATGGCCTGCAGGACTCTCAGATGTGTGTGTGTGTGTGTGTGTGTGTGTGTGTGTGTGTGTGTGTGTGTTACTAACTGAGTGCATGCAGGTTCCTGTGACAGGATACAAACAGTTTGATCTGCTGATATGCTGCACAGCTTCAGTTCTGTGGCCTCAAAGTTAAACTTTTAAAACTTCTTGTGTGCATGTTATTTCTTCTACTCGCCATCCTGTTTATTTCAGCCAAAAAGACAAGACGACACTTTGACGCCATAACTCCAGACGAGACTGACCCTCCTGGGTGAGCGGTGTGCAGAATAACACCTGAGATCCTGCAGACAGATACGTGACTATTCGTGTTGACACACAGAGCTCTCTACCTCCCATTTAAAGTCAATGCAGATCGCCCCGCTCCGTCCACTCTGTCAATAAAATAAATACAAAATCCACTGACTGATTTATTTCCAGAATAAAACAGGGTTCAGAAAAATCACCTTATGTGTGTTTGTAAGGTTCATATAGAGTTGTTTTTTTAACTACATACATCGCATCATCTCACACTGTCAGATGTGAATCTGTAAACTTACAGCAGGAACTTATCTGTCTCCTGATAAATAGAATTTAAAATCCTTCTCCTCACTGACTCACCTCTCCTTTTCCGGGAGCTCCTGAGCTCTCTTAGGTTCCTCGGGAACCTAAGAGGCCTGCCCACACAAACGCCCCCATCCTATCCTATCCTATCCTACCCTTCTTTCTGCATCTTGTCCCATCTCCTCCATCCCATTTCAAGCCCAGCACAGTTTAGCAGATGGCTGTTTCATCATGAGCCTTCAAGATTTCTGCCTGTTAAAGGGAAGTTTTTTTCTTGCCACACTATGACGGGTTAAGATGGACTCTTGTAATATAGCCATAAGTAAGGTCCTCTACCTGCTTTTTGAATTGACTCTATACAAATAAAGATTGGTTTAGTTTCCAGCCCTGCTCTCCGTGCTGTGGAGGGAGAACGCAGCCCGGTGGGAGTTGAGAAACGAGGGTGCTCGGAGCTGTAGCAGACTCATATCAGGTGGAAGATCGGGGTGAGACAAACCATGAAGGAGACGTGTGAGACGGTGTGATGGTATCACTGGTGACAGACAGGAACTACCGAGCTGAGAGGAGCGCCCCCCCCCCCCACCCCCTCCACTGACTCTGTTCTCACACATGAAAAACCCTCATGTGGTTGAATTGGTTTTGACCAGCGCTCTGCTGCATCTGTTCACACGTTCTTACGAAAAGACTTCCCCTTCAGTTCTCAGGAAGGGCAGACACGCTGTACCAACCAACTTCTGACTAATAAAATCACCTTATCTCTGTTGTTTGTCTGTGTCGTCCAGGTCGTCATGGTAAATTAAAGCTTGATTCAAAGGAAGCTGCACTTGGTTCAAAGTCACCTTTGGATCGAAAAAGGTCAAAGGTCAGACTGCACGTCTTCTGTTCTTTGCAGTCTGGACTTTGAGCAGATTCACTCGTCACTTCTTTGTCCTGGTTCGCTGCCGGACATCTCTAATAACAAGAAACATCATCTAAAGACACAAACTGCAAATTCACTATCTTCCAGCTTTAACGTCTTCTCTTTGAAACACCGCTCAAGAGTGCATACAGTATAAAACGTCAGGTTAATTAGGATCATTTGGCTCACAAACACTCAATCTGTATGCATGTGCACTGAGGGCCTTTTCATCCTCTTCTTCGTGTTTTTTTTTTTTTGCCCTTCGCTGAATGTCATCGCCTACTCTCTGCTTCCAACGTTTCCTGTCTTTCTTCGGCTGTCCTATCCAATAAAACTGAAAAGGCCCTGAAATAGAGTGAGAGAGAGAGAGAGAGAGAGAGAGAGAGAGAGAGAGAGAGAGAGAGAGAGAGAGAGAGAGAGAGAGAGAGAGAGAGAGAGAGAGAGAGCGAGAGAGAGAGAGAGAGAGGAACGACATACAGGAAAGGAGCCACAGAGTTGAACCAAGGATGCACGCTTGGAGGATGACAGCCGAATCACAAGGCTACCTGCAGAAACTTCTTAATGAGCTTCAATTTATGATCGCTGCAAGTCACAGTGCGAGAGTAAAGAAACATTCAAGAAATAAAAAGTACTTTAAATGATAGTTTACTTTTTTTTTGACACCTTTGGGAAACTTGAAGAGAAGACTCAAAACACACTCAGGGTAAATTTGAGGAAATGACATCATGCCAAGAATGGGAAGTAAAAAAAAAAAAAAGACAGCCCAACTTTTGAAACTCGGACAGTGTGAGCGTGACAGAGTTAGACGAAGACGGACTCGGGATGGATCAATTCAAATGGTTTCAAACTGCTTGTTTTCTCTCAGTTCTGCTGCAGCTTACAGGTAAGAATATTAATATATTTTTAAAAGTCACACACTTAAAGAAAGACATCATAAAGGCGCTTCCTTTTAGTTTTTATTGACCAAATGAAACAAATCAGTCTTCAACACAAAGAGCTTGATGAAGCTACAGAATGACAGAGGAAGACAAGTCTTCTCCATCTTATGGTTCGATGAACATGAGAGACACTTCAGTTTTTTTTCTCATTATTTCTCTCATTTATTCAACAGACACTGTCATTGTCAGAGATGGAGAAGACGCCATTTTGCCTTGTGAAAACGCAATCAAAGCTCAGAGTGACTGTGGCAGCACCACATGGGTTTTCAGTCTTTTAGAAAACCATTCATTACCGCTGGTTACAAAAGGAAAGATTGAAGAAAACCTTGGACCTTTATCAGACGGACTGAGCGTCACAGCCAACTGTTCTCTGGTCATAAAGAAGGTCACTCATGCCGCTGTCGGTTGTTATGTCTGCGAGCAGCACAAATCAGGGAGGAAGCAGCTTCCAGATGCTCGTGTTCACCTTTCTCTTCTCACCAGTGAGTATTCAGATCATCACATGTTATCAAACTGTCAACAATATGGAAGAACTATGATCACGTTGAGTGCGTTCACGTGCACTTAAGTATCCCGTTTCTGTCTCTGTGCATGTCAGTGTCCAACATCCACATGTCAGAAATCGATTTTGCTACTGAGAAATAGACGCTGTGGCATGTTTACGCCTGACAGCCAAGCGATGATTCAGATATACGAACGTGTCGGATGCAAAGAGGGCAACAAAGAAACGGAGTTTCCCAACATGCTGAAGAAACATTACGACCTGACCAACAATTCAGTGACTAAACTGTAACCACATATGACCTCTCGCCATTGATTGGATATTAAAGGAGACATATTAAATCCTTTTTTCCACCTTTTCAAACACTCCCCCCTGTGCTCTAAATGAAACATCAGTGTTTCTGTGTTTTAGTCCAAATATAACATGAATCAAGCAGCAGAAACCAGCTCTCTCTGAATGCTCTGTTTTGGTGTGTGTCTCTTTAAATGCAATAAGCCCCGCCCCCTGAGTTTTCCCTGTAGACGTCACTCCTCTTTAGTGAGAATAAAAATGGCAGACCTGTGCTAAAGTTTTTCTCTAAGCTGGAGGTGGAGTCTAAGAGAGGAGATACCAGGGGAGGGAATCGAACTTGTGATGTCACAAACCGAGAAAATTTGAAACAGAGCGTTTTTCTCTTTGTGGTAAGACTTAAACAGATCACAAACAAAAGACTGGATGGATTTATTTCAAATTTTGAGGGTTGATAGACACTCAGGTCACCTAAATACATGTTCAAAAACCCTGTAAAAGCCCTTTAACTTTGGGCTGGGAGTTTCCTCATCCCAACATGCAGACTCACAGGTACACACAAACAAAAACCAATTCAGACAGAATTAAAAAACATGGCAGCTTGTCGTACAAAAAATAAAAAAAAAACAGAAAAAAAAATAAAAAATAAATGAAATTCACCAGTGAACTGAACCGTGGATGGTGTACATAATGATTAGTTATTTAACCTGGATACTGAAGTTCACGTAAACAGACTTATGGAAGGATTCATTCTCTTATTGTCTCTTTCATCATGTCTCCATGTTCACCAGTGACCGAACACAAGAGCAGCGACTACTCAGCATTGCACTGCTCCGTGTCAACTCGTGAGCGATGCAGGCACACGGTGAAGTGGCTCTATAAGGGTGAATCTGTGGATGGACGCCAAGAAGGTGTGACGTTGTGTCAGTCTCCCTGTCATGTCTCCGTGTCCTTACCGACGGATCTCATCATGTACAAATCAAGATTTACCTCCCTGCAGTGTGAAGTGAGCGCCGATAAGCGAGTGCAGGTGTTTCCCCTCAGACTTCCGCCTCCAGGTGAGGATCATCGGCGTGGATATAAACTCAAAATCCCTTCGACTTCACGTGTTTAGAGGACGGATCTTTGTTTCTGTTCCTGTGTTTCAACAGAGAACACGAGATCGACAACAGAACCGAGAACAAAAACAGCGACTGAATCCACGAGAACACCTGGAGATGGTGACGGCTGCATGCTTTGCTTTGCTCCCTGTAGGAACTCTGTCCTGTTTCTCTTCCTGCTTTCTCCAACAATGCAAAACACAATCATTTGTCCTGATGCAGAATCTGTGCACAAACCTGTTCCCCCGTTTCCTCCTCGCCCAGCTATATACTGGTAACCACATGGTGATCTATACAGCTTCAAAGAGAGCTCTGTGACACGAAAAAAAACCCCTCCTGACTTTAGGCTCAACAGACCCATACTGGCGTCTGATTTATCTCTGTTGTAGACCCCATAGGTTCTTCTGGTCTGGACTTGGTCATGTTGGCTCTGCGTGTGGCTGAACTCCTCCTGACCACTGTGATCACTGTTCTTCTCTTCAGAGCTCGAGGTGAGAAACACTCACACCAACTTTTATTCACAGCGATCACCACCAACCTTAAAGTCAGAGCTGAAATGTTTCTGTGTGCTTTATTTTTCAGGGAACCAGAGACCACCTGATGACAACACTGTGAGCTGGAAATAAAGCCTCATATGAACCGTCTTCATGTAGAAAAAAAAACATTTCTGACCTCCATTTTAACTCTATGTTTTCATGTTTTCACAGGAGTATTATGATGTAGCTGAAGGCTCAGTGTACTATGAAAATGATGGAGAACCTTCTGCTTCTGTCAGACTCCGCTAATCAACAACTTCCACACAAACATCCACTCAGCACACACATTAATCCACCGCTTTCACACATTGCTATATCGTATTCTTGAGCTTAAAAACATGGATCCACATTTCATTGGGTATTTCTATATTGTAAGGGTTTACAGGGTGTTTTAGGCTGCATGAAAATTGTGCATTCCTATATTTTATAAAGCTTACCCACTAATCAAACCTATTTAGTTTTCTGTACCAGGCTGTAAACATGTATTTTATTTTTTTATTTTTTTCTGGTGACTTCCTGTGTTCCTGGAGTCAGCGTCAAACGCACACTCGATGAACTGCAGGACTTTGCATTTCCACATCGTCTTCATTTTTCCTGACTTGGAGGTTTCTGCTGCTTATTGGCTTTTCTCTGAATCATCAGGACTGTAATAATCATGTCTTTATTAAATCATATTAAAGTGTCATATTAAAGAGTCTTCTTCTCTCCTTCCTTTTTTTTTTGGAAGTCAATTCTCCCTCTGTTGGGTTAAAAAGTCGAATATGTCAGACAACTGTCACAGGTTTTGAATTCAGCTGAACCCTTTGTGAAGCCTAATATGAGTAGGATGAGATTATTTCACATAGATTATTGGTGGACATATTTCAAAGAGGAGTGAGGGTGACAGAATAGGAGAGACTTATATACAGTAGGTATGTTTTAGAAGATGCTTGAGCAGACAGAAGAGAACAAAGTGTGTTAGTCGAGTGATGAAAAGGGATGAATTGGTCCATGTTGGAAGGATTGTACAGAGTTCGGCCATGTTGCTGCAGCATGCAGAGGAGTTTGAAGACGTGGGAGATGAGGAGGGAAAGTTTGTTTTTCGCCATACTGCTGATAATGATGCCCACATCCTCACCAAACGAATTCCCCTTCAGTTCTCAGAAAAGACTCAGGTATCAACACATCTCAGAGCACGAAAATAATCTGATCTCTGTCGTCTCAAACATGACGGACATTCAGAGCTGTATCCAGGAGGACGACGAGTTTGACCCTCCAGGTTTTGTTCCCTTCATAACAATCAAACAAAATTATGAAACCTGACTGTTTTTTAAAATCAAACAGACAATTTTCTTGTTGAACTTTCAGACATTTATCAAAACTCACAAACTTCACACATTTGACTTCCTCCGTCCTCTTCATCTATTTTTTTTCTTTACTGATCGATGCAGCTCGTCTTCATGATCATCAGTTTATGATCATTTATACATGGTAAATCATGTTTTAATAACTTTGATACATTCATAGAAATGAACACTTAAAGCAGGCGTCGAGTCCAAATGAGGAAGTGACATCACACTATGAAAGGGAAGTAGATGCAGCGTCTGTCTAAAAAAGCACTACTGAAGAAAGTCAGACAGTTAGGAGCGTGACAACGGGAGGACAGAGACGCAGAATCAGGATGAACCAGCTCAAATGGATTCAAACTTCTTTACTTCTCACAGCGCTGCTTCAGTCTGCTGGTAAGAACATTTATATCACATATTGAACCTTTTTTTAACATGATGGATTTAATGAACTCTGAGAAACCACAGATGAAGAATTACTCTCAAACTGATTGTCAATACAATCGACTTTTTCACGATTTACTTTATTCTTTGTCTTTTTCTCTACAGCAGCATCTCGAATTAAAAGGCTCAGAGTTGGAGAGGACGCCACGCTGCCTTGTCATAATGTGATACAAGACAAACAGAAGTGTGAATATACGACTTGGTACGCTTTTACTTCAAGAAACACAGCAGTCGAGCTGGTTAGAAGTGGTCAGGTTAGAAACTCGTCTGACGTTCGATCAGACAGACTGAGAGTTACAGAGGACTGTTCTCTGGTTATAAAGAAGATCACAAAGAAGGATACTGGTGGTTATGCCTGTCGACAGTACAAAGGAAAAACTGTAGTAAAGACAGGCAAGGACGTTACAATTCATCTATTTGTTACAGAGAGTAAGTATTTCAATCACGATCTGTTCTAATTCAAACAATAAACTGAAACATTAGAATAATTATAAAGACTCTGATGAAGTTCATTTGTCTCTTGTTGTGTTTCTCTGATAATTTCTCCATCCTCACTTTGGACTGAAAATATTTAAACTTTTTATGGGTTATGAAGTTTAATTTTTATATTAAAACACAAGTTTTGTGCTGAACAGTTTGTTGAGTTGTGTTTATTTCAACTTCAGGTGAGGACTCAAGACCACCACCAAGACCACCAACAACAAGACCACCACCAAGACCACCAACAAGACCACCAACAACAAGACCACCAACAACAAGACCACCAACAAGACCACCAACAACAAGTCCACCAACAACAAGACCACCAACAACAAGACCACCAACACCAACAAGACCAACACCAACAACAAGACCACCAACACCAACAACAAGACCACCACCAACAACAACAAGACCACCACCAAGACCACCAACAAGACCACCAACAACAAGACCACCAACAACAAGACCACCAACAAGACCACCAACAACAAGTCCACCAACAACAAGACCACCACCAACAAGACCACCAACAACAAGTCCACCAACAACAAGACCACCAACAACAAGTCCACCAACAACAAGACCACCAACAACAAGACCACCAACACCAACAAGACCACCACCAACAACAAGACCACCAACACCAACAACAAGACCACCACCAACAACAACAAGACCACCACCAACAACAACAAGACCACCACCAACAACAACAAGACCACCACCACCAACAAGACCGCCACCAACAACAACGAGACCACAATCACCAACAACAAGACCACCACCAACAACAAGACCACCACCAACAACAACATCCAACATCCTAAAAGAAGGAACGATCCCTGATGCAACAGTTCAACATGGCGGTGAGTCAGCGTTTTTTACTCGTCTTATTTGATTAAATTGGCACAAAGACAAAACATGGAGGCAGTGTACCAATAAGAAACTCTTTGATCACACCTCCCATCATACTGCCTATCAGCCTACTGGTGTTGAAATCTATATAAATGGGTGTTCCCCCCTCCGTTGTTCAAAAATGATCACCTGTAGAAGACCTCAGAGAGAAATGTTGTGATTTTAATGGAATAAAATCAAAATCTGTGATCTAATTTAAGTATGAACTTTGCCCACCTCTGGTTCCTGTTCTTCAGCTTGTTCTGTTTGTTCTGGTCTGGACTTGGTCATGTTGGCTCTGCGTGTGGCTGAACTCCTCCTGATCACTGTGATCACTGTTCTTCTCTTCAGAGCTCGAGGTGAGAAACACTCACACCAACTTTTATTCACAGCGATCATCACCAACCTTAAAGTCACAGCTGAAATGTTTCTGTGTGCTTTATTTTTCAGGGAACCAGAGACCACCTGATGACAACACTGTGAGCTGGAAATAAAGCCTCATATGAACCGTCTTCATGTCGAAAACAAACATTTCTGACCTCCATTTTAACTCTATGTTTTCATGTTTTCACAGGAGTATGAAGATGTCGGTGAAGCCTCAGTGTACTATGAAAATGATGGAGAACCTTCTGCTTCTGTCAGACTCCGCTGATCAACAACTTCCACACAAACATCCACTCAGCACACACATTAATCCACCGCTTTCACGCTTTCAAGTAATCAAAGAACTCAGGTGTGCAGCAGGTGAAGGAGGAGGTACAATCAAGGAGAGAGAGAGAGAGAGAGAGAGAGAGAGAGAGAGAGAGAGAGAGAGAGAGAAAGAGAGAGAGAGAGAGAGAGAGAGAGAGAGAGAGAGAGAGAGAGAGAGAGAGAGAGAGAGAGCATCGCTTTGGTAAATCTTCAGTTTTTGTCAAATAGACAGAAACAATGTTTTGTAGATAGCTTCATTTTTATAAAGTTTTGCAAATTTTTGAGTGCCTTTAAATGTTAGTATGACCAAAATGAATGAAAAGAGCTGGCAGGATGGGCATGTCCTTCAGCTTTGCTCCTTGTTTGACTTTAAAACATCGACTGAAGTCTCACAACGTCTCGTTCAGAGCAGCAGGAAACCACGTCTGGGGATTACACCAACATCTGAGTATCTTGTGTTTAAAAATACTTTGACCAGGTTTAGTATGGACATCCAACATGGTAACATGATATGTATGGATTTAAATGTGGATCAGCATTATAGATCTCTTTTAATGTTTTTCAGTCTGTAATAATGTCTTTATAAAATCATATTAAAATGTCATCTGCATATAAAGAACATTTTCTCTCCTTCCTTTATTTTTGGGGTATCCGCCATTCTGAAGTTTTAATATATAATATAATTGATATTTTCAAAATAATCCATATAGTCACTATGGTTCTTTATTTTAACATTTTTTTTCACAGGCAAATATTAACCATAACAGGTAAGTACAATAAAATAAACTGTGTCGAAAATCCAAACGAATATATCCTGTCTCCCACTTCGCTTCACATGTCTGTCTTTAATTTATCGTTCTTCTGTTGAACAATTTGTTCGTAACATAAAAAGTATTTGCTCACTGGCACGATTAAACTCAACCATGACTATTCTTATAAAACACTTTTCAAATTCTTCATCTTAATATGCACACACATCCAGACACACACACGCCAACATGACATACAAGAACTGACCTGGAAGTTTCAAACTTTCTTTAGGTTTCTAAAAATAAACAAAAAAAATTCTCTAGAAACATATTTTGTAGAGAAGCAGATATATATTTTATCTTTTTACCTGAAAAATGGTCAAATGACTGAAAGGACTCCAGACACGATGCTCCCTCCGTCAGCTTCATGCAGAATGAGGCTGAGAGCTCCCCCTTCAGGCCTCAACAGGTATAACCAGTCTATCACATACATTATCTTTTGATAGACATTACATGTAGATGACAGATTCATAAATATTGGCAGACATATCTGCACATTTTAAAGGTTTTTGACAAAAATATATTTTTAAAATGTTTTAAATCCTCCAGACTGAATCTGTTTTCAATCACTCGATGTCTTTATATATTTCTGCATGAATTTATTTCCTTACACTTATCGCAGGGAGAAGCTGAAACTCCCCGTTCGAAGGATGAGAGCTGCAGCTGTACAGAACACAGATCCATCAGGTTGGATTGAAACTCTCCTATGAGTTTGCTCGCCCACTTGATCAATTTGATCGAGAGCGTTTTTGTTTTTGAGAGTCATGTTTCCAAAAACCCTGAAACACGAGAAAAAGACAGGACTGATTCAATAACTTCTGTGTAAAAACTAAATCATCAAGGGTTTGTCGACATGAAATCTGTAAAGTTTCCTCAGACAAAACAAACATTGATTCCTCTTCTTGCAGACAGTTTTTCTCAAAGGTCAGTTTTGAATCAATCAACTTACTCATGCAAGCATCTTAATAAACGGTCTATATTCCTTTCTTATTAAACTGCCTGAGTGGCCTTAACAACATCCACTTACTTACATTAACAAGTGAAAATGAATAGAATAGAATGCCTCTATTGTCATTATTGAACACAGATTACTTGGCTTCACCTGAAAGTGCACACAGTTAAAAACAGAATATAAAAAGTGACTCTAGTTAAGGTAAGCTGGGATATACGTGGTACTGTAGGACTCATAATACATTACAATGGATGAAAACTTCAACGTGCATAACCAGATAGATAGATAGATAGATAGATAGATAGATAGATAGATAGATAGATAGATAGATAGATAGATAGATAGATAGATAGATAGATAGATAGATAGATAGATAGATAGATAGATAGATAGATAGATAGATAGATAGATAGATAGATAGATAGATAGATAGATAGATAGATAGATAGATAGATAGATAGATACTTTATTGATCCCGAGGGAAATTCAGGGCATCCAGTAGCAGTATACAGACAGGTAGGACACAAGACATTGGTTACAATACACACCGGCTGTCCCCCCTCCTCTCTGTATACAATAATCCCCCAAACAAGATTTAGCAGCCCCTATGTGACTAAGAGTAAAGCCATTCACCCCCCTGAAGTCAGTACTTTGTGGAGCCACCTTTTGCAGCAATAACAGCTGCCAGTCGCTTTGGATAAGCCTCTATGAGCTTGCCACATCGAGTCGCACAGATTGTTGTCCAGTCCTCAAGGCATGAACTGCTCCAGCTCCTTTAAATTGGACGATTCTGGTGACGATCTTCAAGTCTGACCACAGATTCTCAATCGGATGAAGGTCTGGCCTTTGACCAGGCCATTCCAACGCCTTCAAATGTTCCCCTTTAAACCACTCCAGTGTGGCTTTAGCAGTATGCTCAGGGTCACTGTCCTGCTGGAAGGTAAACCTCCATCCTATAGTCTCAAATCACTGGCAGACTGAAACAGGTTTTGCTCCAGAATGTCTCTGTATTTAGCAGCATCCATCTTTCCCTCTATTCTGACCAGTCTCCCAGTCCCTGCTGCTGAAAAACACCCCCCACAGCATGATGCTGCCACCACCATGTTTCACTGTGAGGACGGTGTTCTTGGGGTGAAAAGCTGTGCAGATGTAACGTTTTCCTTGGTGGCCAAAAAGTTGAATTTTAGCTTCATCAGACTCAAAGCACCTTGCTCCATACATTTGGGGAGTCTCCCATGTGCCTTTTGACAAACTCAAAAACGTTCTTCTGTTCATCTTTTTTTCTGGCCACTCTTCCATAAAGCCCAGCTCTGTGGAGTGTACGTCTTATTGTGATGTTATGGACAGACACTCCAGTCTCTGCTGTGGAACTCTGCAGCTCCTTTAGGGTTACCTTTGATCTCTGTGTTGCCTCTCTGATTAATGCCCTCCATGCTCGGTCTGTGAGCGTTGGTAGGTTTATTGGCAGGTTTGTTTTGGTCCCATGTTCTTTCCATTCGATAATGATGGATTGATTTGATGGGGTTCCAGGGATCATCAAAGATTTGAATATTTTTTTGTAACCCCATCCTGACTTGTGCTTTTCAACAAAGTTGTCCCTGACTTGTTTGGAGAGCTCCTTGGTCTTCATGTTGTTGTTTGTTTGTTTTAGTTGTGCCTCTTGCTTAGTGGCGTTGTAGTCTCTGGGTCCTCTCAGAAAAGGTGTTCATATACTGTACTGACAGATCATGTGACACTTAGATTGCACACAGGTGGACTCAATTCCACTAATTATGTGACTCCTGATGGTAATTGGTTGCACCAGAACCTTTGGGGTGATTACTTATGCACTCACTAATTTGCACTTTTTCATTGAAGAAAATAAAGACAAAAACATATTTTTCTCATTTTACTTCACCAACTTATACTATTTGGTGCAGATCAATCAAATAAAATTCAGGCTAAAAATATTAAATAAACAGGTTGTAATTTAACAAAATATGTAAAAAGCAAAGGGGGATGAACACTTGTGCAATGCACTGTATTTGAACTCACAATCTTCACACCTTTGACTTCCTCCGTCCTCTTCATTTATTGTTTCGTAACACGTCTCTGTAAAGACCGCACCAAAGATCTGAACTTTAAAGTCCTCACACTCTGCTGCGACCTCTGACATCTTTACTGATCGATGCAGCTCGTCTTCATGATCATCACTTTATGATCACTGTTCGACACTTTGAAAGAGAAGAAACAACTTTTAATCATATTTTGACTTAATGCAGGTTTTGAGTCCAAATGAGGAAGTGACATCATCCTATGAAAATGATGGAGAACCTTGTGCTTCTGTCAGACTCCGCTGATCAACAGCTTCCACACAAACATCCACTCAGCACACACATTAATCCACCACTTTTACACATTACTATATCGTACTCTTGAGCTTAAAAACATGGATCCACATTTCATTGGGTATTTCTATATTGTAAGGGTTTATAGGGTGTTTTAGGCCCCATGAAAATTGTGCATTCCTATATTTTATAAAGCTTAGCCACTAATCAAACCTATTTAGTTTTCTGTACCAGGCTGTAAACATGTATTTTATTTTTTAGTTTTTTTCTGGTGACTTCCTGTGTTCCTGGAGTCAGCGTCAAACGCACACTCGATGAACTGCAGGATTTTGCATTTCCACATCGTCTTCATTTTTCCTGACTTGGAGGTTTCTGCTGCTTATTGGCTTTTCTCTGAATCATCAGGACTGTAATAATCATGTCTTTATTAAATCATATTAAAGTGTCATATTAAAGAGTCTTCTTCTCTCCTTCCTTCATTTTTAGTGAGTGAATTCTCCCTCTGTTGGGTTAAAAAGTCGAATATGTCAGACAACTGTCACAGGTTTTGAATTCAGCTGAACCCTTTGTGAAGCCTAATATGAGTAGGATGAGATTATTTCACATAGATTATTGGTGGACATATTTCAAAGAGGAGTGAGGGTGACAGAGCAGGAGAGACTTATATACAGTAGGTATGTTTTAGAAGATGCTTGAGCAGACAGAAGAGAACAAAGTGTGTTAGTCGAGTGATGAAAATGGATGAATTGGTCCATGTTGGAAGGATTGTACAGAGTTCGGCCATGTTGCTGCAGCGTGCAGAGGAGTTTGAAGACGTGGGAGATGAGGAGGGAAAGTTTGTTTTTCGCCATACTGCTGATAATGATGCCCACATCCTCACCAAACGAATTCCCCTTCAGTTCTCAGAAAAGACTCAGGTATCAACACATCTCAGACCACTAAAATAATCTGATCTCTGTCGTCTCAAACATGACGGACATTCAGAGCTGTATCCAGGAGGACGACGAGTTTGACCCTCCAGGTTTTGTTCCCTTCATAACAATCAAACACAATTATGAAACCTGACTGTTTTTTAAAATCACACAGGCAATTTTCTTGTTGCACTTTCAGACATTTATCGAAACTCACAAACTTCACACATTTGACTTCCTCCGTCCTCATCTATTTTTTTTCTTTACTGATCGATGCAGCTCGTCTTCATGATCATCAGTTTATGATCATTTATACATGTTACATCATGTTTTAATAACTTTGATACATTCATAGAAATGAACACTTAAAGCAGGGCTCGAGTCCAAATGAGGAAGTGACATCATCCTATGAAAGGGAAGTAGATGCAGCGTCTCTGTAAAAAAGCACTACTGAAGAAAGTCAGACAGTTCGGAGCGTGACAACGGGAGGACAGAGACGCAGAATCAGGATGAACCAGCTCAAATGGATTCAAACTTCTTTACTTCTCACAGCGCTGCTTCAGTTTGCTGGTAAGAACATTTATATCACATATTGAACCTTTTTTTAACATGATGGATTTAATGAACTCTGAGAAAACACAGATGAAGAATTACTTTCAAACTGATTGTCAATATAATCGACTTTTTCACGATTTACTTTATTCTTTGTCTTTTTCTCAAATGTAGCAGCTCGAATTAAAAGAGTCATATTTAGAGTTGGAGAGGACGCCACGCTGCCTTGTCATAATGTGATACAAGACAAACAGAAGTGTGAATATACGACTTGGTACGCTTTTGCTTCAAGAAACACAGTCGAGCTGGTTAGAAGTGGTCAGGTTAGAAACTCGTCTGACGTTCGATCAGACAGACTGAGAGTTACAGAGGACTGTTCTCTGGTTATAAAGAAGATCACAAAGAAGGATGGTGGACGTTTTGCCTGTCGACAGTACAAAGTAAAAACTGTAGTAAAGACAGGCAAGGACTTTACAATTCATCTATTTGTTACAGAGAGTAAGTATTTCAATCATGATCTTTTCTAATTCAAACAATAAACTGAAACATTAGAATAATTATAAAGACTCTGATGAAGTTCATTTGTCTCTTGTTGTGTTTCTCTGATAATTTCTCCATCCTCACTTTGGAATGAAAATATTTAAACTTTTTATGGGTTAAGAAGTTTAATTTTTTTAATTTTAAGTTTTGTGCTGAACAGTTTGTTGAGTTGTGTTTATCTCAACTTCAGGTGAGGTCACAGGACCACCAACAAGACCACCAACAAAACCACCAACAAGACCACCAACAACAAGACCACCAACAACAAGACCACCAACACCAAAAACTAGACCACCACCAACAACAAGACCACCAACACCAAAAACAAGACTACCACCAACAACAACAAGACCACCACCAACAACAAGACCACCACCAACAACAACAAGACCACCACCAACAACAAGACCACCAACAACAAGACCACCAACACCAAAAACAAGACCACCACCAACAACAAGACCACCAACAACAAGACCACCAACACCAAAAACAAGACCACCACCAACAACAAGACCACCACCAACAACAACAAGACCACCACCAACAACAAGACCACCACCAACAACAACATCCAACATCCTAAAAGAAGGAACGATCCCTGATGCAACAGTTCAACATGGCGGTGAGTCAGCGTTTTTTACTCGTCTTATTTGATTAAATTGGCACAAAGACAAAACATGGAGGCAGTGTACCAATAAGAAACTCTTTGATCACACCTCCCATCATACTGCCTGTCAGCCTATTGGTGTTGAAATCTATATAAATGGGTGTTCCCCCCTCCGTTGTTCAAAAATGATCACCTGTAGAAGACCTCAGAGAGAAATGTTGTGATTTTAATGGAATAAAATCAAAATCTGTGATCTAATTTAAGTATGAACTTTGCCCACCTCTGGTTCCTGTTCTTCAGCTTGTTCTGGTTGTTCTGGTCTGGACTTGGTCATGTTGGCTCTGCGTGTGGCTGAACTCCTCCTGATCACTGTGATCACTGTTCTTCTCTTCAGAGCTCGAGGTGAGAAACACTCACACCAACTTTTATTCACAGCGATCACCACCAACCTTAAAGTCACAGCTGAAATGTTTCTGTGTGCTTTATTTTTCAGGGAACCAGAGACCACCTGATGACAACACTGTGAGCTGGAAATAAAGCGTCATATGAACCGTCTTCATGTAGAAAACAAACATTTCTGACCTCCATTTTAACTCTATGTTTTCATGTTTTCACAGGAGTATGATGATGTAGCTGAAGCCTCAGTGTACTATGAAAATGATGGAGAACCTTCTGCTTCTGTCAGACTCCGCTGATCAACAACTTCCACACAAACATCCACTCAGCACACACATTAATCCACCGCTTTCACGCTTTCAAGTAATCAAAGAACTCAGGTGTGCAGCAGGTGAAGGAGGAGGGACAATCAAGGAGAGAGAGAGAGCGAGAGAGAGAGAGAGAGAGAGAGAGAGGGAGGGAGAGGGATAGAGAGAGAGAGAGAGAGAGAGAGAGCATCACATCGCTTTGGTAAATCTTCAGTTTTTGTCAAAATGACAGCAAAAATGTTTTATAGATAGCTTCATTTTTATAAAGTTTTGCATAATTTTAGTATGACCAGAATATAATCTGTCTGTCAATTTAACTTTCATGTCTAAATGTTGCTTCAATATATGTGATTGGATGTGTATGTTTTACTGAAATGAGATCTATTATCCTGACTTTCACCATTAATCATGTCAGTCTGGGACACCTGTTGAGCAGCACTGTGAGAGGTGGAGCTCAAAAAACCTCCTTTATGTCAGTAAAAATCCCTCATATCAGTCTCTGTGTGAAACGGTTCATTTCAGCTCCTGTCTCTTTAAGAACTCCCCTCCCCACATGTGCCCCCTTTTCTCTGATTGGTCAGCTTTTTGGAAGCTTTCTGAGAGCAGAACCAATGAGCTTCAAAGTGGGCGTGTCCTGAAAAGAGCTGGCAGGATGGGCATGTCCTTCAGCTTTGCTCCTTGTTTGACTTTAAAACATCGACTGAAGTCTCACAACGTCTCGTTCAGAGCAGCAGGAAACCACGTCTGGGGATTACACCAACATCTGAGTATGTTGTGTTTAAATACACTTTGACCAGGTTTAGTATGGACATCCAACATGGTAACATGTATTTAAATATGGATCAGCATTATAGATCTCTTTTCATGTTTTTCAGTCTGTAATAATCATGTCTTTATTAAATCATATTAAAATGTCATCTGCATATAAAGAACATTTTCTCTCCTTCCTTTATTTTTGGGGTATCCGTCATTCTTGAGTTGTTTCTCCCTCTGGTGGGTTAAAAAGCTCTTTTCTAACCAGAGAACTAGAATGAGTCCAAATACAGAGAAATGCACCAAAGATGAACTGAGTCGAATATGTCAGGAACCTGTCAGAGGTTTAGTGGACACATTTCAAAGAGGAGTGGGAGTGATTGTGCAGGAGAGGCTTAAACACTGCTGTGATTGGACATTAAAAGCAGCTGTCTATATTTAGGTTTGCATCGTAAACTGAAGAGGTGGGCGGGGCTGGTCACAACTTTTTAGCTCAAATTAATTCATCTTTAATCATGGATGTTTTTTTTTGTTTCAAGCACGTTCAGACTTTTTCCATGACGTTTCTGTGAGCAGAGGAAAAAAAACTGGGTTATGTCCCAAAGTAAACTGTGTAAAATATTTTTAATCAACACTTGAAAATTCTAGAAACAGACTTCAGTCTGAGACTCTTTAATGTTAAAATATTTGCTGCAGCTCGTCTCTCTGACCAAAAATCATCAACTATAAATATATCAAAGACCTTTGCGTGGTTAGGTTTTTTTTTTTTTTAACCAGGGTGCTTCTACTGATGACGATGCCCACATTCTCAGTAAACGACTTCCCTTCAGTTCTCAGAAAAGACTCAGACATAGGTGTCAACACATCTCACACCACAAAATGAATCTGATCTCTGTCGCCTCAAACACGACGGACATTCAGAGTTGTATTCAGGAGGACGACGAGTTTGACCCTCCAAGTTTTTAAAAAAAATAATTTTATCAGAAATAACATCTAAAGAGGAGCGTTGCACTTTCAGACATTTATCTGAACTCACAATCTTCACACCTTTGACTTCCTCCGTCCTCTTCATCTATTTTTATCCTTTACTGATCGATGCAGCTCGTCTTCATGATAATCAGTTTATGATAACTTAAACATATTACATCATGTTTTAATAACTATGACACATTCATAGAAATGAACATATAAGGCCAGCGTTGAGTCCAAATGAGGAAGTGACATCACACTATGAAAGGGAAGTAGATGCAGCGTCTGTCTAAAAAAGCACTACTGAAGAAAGTCAGACAGTTCGGAGCGTGACAACGGGAGGACAGAGACGCAGAATCAGGATGAACCAGCTCAAATGGATTCAAACTTCTTTACTTCTCACAGCGCTGCTTCAGCTTGCTGGTAAGAACATTTATGTCACATATTGAACATGATGGATTTAATGAACTCTGAGAAACCACAGATGAAGAATTACTCTCAAACTGATGGTCAATATAATCGACTTTTTCATGATGGACTTTATTCTTTGTCATTTTCTCAACACCAGCAGCTCGATATAAAAGAGTCACATTCAGAGTTGGAGAGGACGCCACGCTGCCTTGTGAAGCTGTGATACAAGATCAACAGAAGTGTGAATATACGACTTGGATCTTTACTTCAATATACACAGCAGTAGAGCTGGTTACAAGTGGTCAGGTTAGAAACTCGCCTGACATTCGATCAGACAGACTGAGAGTTACAGAGGACTGTTCTCTGGTTATAAAGAAGATCACAGAGGAGGATGATGGACTTTATGACTGTCGACAGTTCAAAGGAAAAGGTGGAGCAAAGACAATCGAGGACTCTACAGTTCATCTATTTGTTACAGAGAGTAAGTATTTCAATCATGATCTTTTCTAATTCAAACAATAAACTGAAACATTAGAATAATTATAAAGACTCTGATGAAGTTCATTTGTCTCTTGTTGTGTTTCTCTGATAATTTCTCCATCCTCACTTTGAACTGAATATATTTAAACTTTTTATGGGTTATGAAGTTTAATTTTTATATTAAAACACAAGTTTTGTGTTGAACAGTTTGTTGAGTTGTGTTTATCTCAACTTCAGGTGAGGTCACAAGACCACCAACAACAATTCCTGCAGGAGGTAGAGTCTCCTGATGTCTTCTCCTCTCTCTGTTTGATTCTGATTCAGGACAGAAGTCTGCAGCCAACATGCTTGTTGGACGCATTGATCCATATCTGATCCCTTCAGTCCCACAGTAACTGAACCACCACAGTGACAGCAGTGTCTCCGTGTAGACTCAGTGATGGAAAAGAACGACACCTCTGTGTCTTTGAATGTCTCGTTTCACTTTAACAAACTCCCAGACGACTCAGATGACGAGTCTAAAGTAAAATCCACGGGATCGCCGGTGGCGCAGCGGCAGTGCGCGCGATCCCATGTATTGAGGCTATAGTCCTCGCGCGGTCGGCCCAGGTTCGCGTCCGGCCTGTGGCCCATTTCCCGCATGTCTCTCCCCACTCTCTCTCCCTGATTTCCGACTCTATCCACTTTCCTCCCTCTATAATAAAGGCATAAAAAAGGCCCAAAATAAATCTTTAAAGTAAAATCCACCAAATGACCTCAAACATTTCACATTACTACCGTCCTCTTTAACTCTTCATTTATGTTTTCATCCTTAACCAGTTTGAAATGTGACTAATCCTGATAACCTGAATGTAACAGTTTTACAGCACTCACTGTTCAATACAGACGAGAAATGTTAAGTTTTATGAATTCATCATGGCCTCTCACGAACTCGAATCTATTGTCAGTGGAAGATTTTGTATGTTTTTTGAAAACTCCATTGTTACCAAAGTTAAGTATGTGATGAACCTCTGGTTCCTGTTCTTCAGGTTGTGCAGGTTCTTCTGGTCTGGACTTGGTCATGTTGGCTCTGCGTGTGGCTGAACTCCTCCTGATCACTGTGATCACTGTTCTTCTCTTCAGAGCTCGTGGTGAGAAACACTCACACCAACTTTTATTCACAGCGATCACCACCAACCTTAAAGTCACAGCTGAAATGTTTCTGTGTGCTTTATTTTTCAGGGAACCAGAGACCACCTGATGACAACACTGTGAGCTGGAAATAAAGCCTCATATGAACCATCTTCATGTAGAAAACAAACATTTCTGACCTCCATTTTAACTCTATGTTTTCATGTTTTCACAGGAGTATGATGATGTAGCTGAAGGCTCAGTGTACTATGAAAATGATGAAGAAACTTCTGCTTCTGTCAGACTCCGCTGATCAACAACTTCCACACAAACATCCACTCAGCACAAAATCCACCGCTTTCACGCTTTCAAGTAATCAAAGAACTCAGGTGTGCAGCAGGTGAAGGAGGAGGGACAATCAAGGAGTGAGAGAGAGAGAGAGAGAGAGAGAGAGAGAGAGAGAGAGAGAGAGAGAGAGAGAGAGAGAGAGAGAGAGAGAGAGAGATAGAGAGAGAGAGAGAGAGAGAAGAGAGAGAGAGAGGGAGAGATAGAGAGAGAGAGAGAGAGCGTCGCTTTGGTAAATCTTCAGTTTTTGTCAAAATGACAGAAACAATGTTTTGTAGATGGCTTCATTTTTATAAACGTTTGCATATTTTTGAGTGCCTTTAAATGTTAGTATGACCAAAATATAATCTGTCTGTCAAATTAACTTTCATGTCTGATTGTTGCTTCAATATATTTGATTGGATGTGTATGTTTTACTTAAAGGAGATCTATTATCCTGACTTTCTCCATTAATCATGTCAGTCTGGGACACCTGTTGAGCAGCACTGTGAGAGGTGGAGCTCAAAAAACCTCCTTTATGTCAGTAAAAATCCCTCATATCAGCCTCTGTGTGAAACGGTTCATATCAGCTGCTGTCTCTTTAAGAACTCCCCTCCCCACATGTGCCCCCTTTTCTCTGATTGGTCAGCTTTTTGGAAGCTTTCTGAGGGCAGAACCAATGAGCTTCAAAGTGGGCGTGTCCTGAACAGAGCTGGCAGGATGGGCATGTCCTTCAGCTTTGCTCCTTGTTTGACTTTAAAACATCGACTGAAGTCTCACAACGTCTCGTTCAGAGCAGCAGGAAACCACGTCTGGGGATTACACCAACATCTGAGTATGTTGTGTTTAAAAACACTTTGACCAGGTTTAGTATGGACATCCAACATGGTAACATGATATATATTTAAATATGGATCAGCATTATAGATCTCTTTTAATGTTTTTCAGTCTGTAATAATCATGTCTTTAGTAAATCATATTAAAATGTCATCTGCATATAAAGAACATTTTCTCTCCTTCCTTTATTTTTGGGGTGTCCGTCATTCTCGAGTTGTTTCTCCCTCTGTGGGTTAAAAAGCTCTTTTCTAACCAGATAACTAGAATGAGTCCAAATACAGAGAAATGCACCAAAGATGAACTGAGTCTAATATGTCAGGAACCTGTCAGAGATTTAGTGGACACATTTCAAAGAGGAGTGGGAGTGATTGTGCAGGAGAGGCTTAAACACTGCTGTGATTGGACATTAAAGGCAGCTGTCTATATTTAGGTTTGCATAGTAAACTGAAGAGGTGGGCGGGGCTCGTCACAACTTTTTGCTCAACTTAATTTGTTTTTAATTATGGATATTTTTTTGTGTGTTGCAAGTAAACTTTTATTTTCGAGCACATTCAGACTTTTTCATGACGTTTCTGTGAGCAGAGGTAAAGAAAACTGGGTTATGTCCTAAAGTAAACTGTCTGAAATATTTTTAATCAACACTTGGTTGGTTAGGTGTTTTTTTTTTTTTTTTTAACCAGGGTGCTTCTACTGACGACGATGCCCACATTCTCAGTAAACGACTTCCCTTTCAGTTCTCAGAAAAGACTCAGATATAGGTGTCAACACATCTCACACCACAAAATGAATCTGATCTCTGTCGCCTCAAACACGACGGACATTCAGAGTTGTATTCAGGAGGATGACGAGTTTGACCCTCCAAGTTTAAAAAAAAAATTCTTTTATCAGAAATAACATCAAAAGAGGAGCGTTGCACTTTCACACATTTATGTGAACTCACAATCTTCACACCTTTGACTTCCTCCATCCTCTTCATCTATTTTTGTCCTTTACTGATCGATGCAGCTCGTCTCCATGATCATCACTTTATGATAACTTAAACATGTTACATCATGTTTTAATAACTATGACACATTCATAGAAATGAACATATAAGGCCAGCGTTGAGTCCAAATGAGGAAGTGACATCATCCTATGAAAGGGAAGTAGATGCAGCGTCTGTCTAAAAAAGCACTACTGAAGAAAGTCAGACAGTTCGGAGCGTGACAACGGGAGGACAGAGACGCAGAATCAGGATGAACCAGCTCAAATGGATTCAAACTTCTTTACTTCTCACAGCGCTGCTTCAGTTTGCTGGTATAAACATTTATATCACATATTGAACCTTTTTTTAACATAATGGATTTAATGAACTCTGAGAAACCACAGATGAAGAACTGATTGTCAATAAATCGACTTTTTCATGATTGACTTTATTCTTTGTCTTTTTCTCAACAGCAGCAGCTCAAGTTAAAGGAGTCACATTCAGAGTTGGAGAGGACGCCACGCTGCCTTGTGAAGCTGTGATACAAGATCAACAGAAGTGTGAAAATACGACTTGGATCTTTGATTCAAGATACCCAGTAGTAGAGCTGGTTAAACTCGGGCAGGTTGGAAACTCGCCTGACGTTCGATCAGACAAACTGAGAGTTACAGAGGACTGTTCTCTGGTTAGAAAGAAGATCACAGAGGAGGATGATGGACGTTATGCCTGTCGACAGTTCAAAGGAAAAGGTGGACCAAAGATAGGCGAGGACTCTAGAGTTCGCGTATTTGTTAGAGAGAGTAAGTATTTCAATCATGATCTTTTCTAATTCAAACAACAAACTGAAACATTAGAATAATTATAAAGACTCTGATGAAGTTCATTTGTCTCTTGTTGTGTTTCTCTGAAAATTTCTCCATCCTCACTTTGGACTGAACATATTTAAAAAAATATTTGGGTGAAGAAGTTTAATTTTTATAATAAAACACAAGTTTTGTGCTGAACAGTTTGTTGAGTTGTGTTTATCTCAACTTCAGGTGAGGTCACAGGACCACCAACAAGACCACCAACAAGACGACCAACAACAAGACCACCACCAAGACCACCAACAACAAGACCACCAACAAGACGACCAACAACAACAAGACCACCAACAAGACGACCACCACCAAGACCTGTAAACAAAGTGACTTTAGGAACCATCAGCTCAACGACTGCAGAAAAAGCTGCTCTGAATGAACGAGGTAGAGTCTCCTGATGTCTTCTCCTCTCTCTGTTTGATTCTGATTCAGGACAGAAGTCTGCAGCCAACATGCTTGTTGGACGCATTGATCCATATCTGATCCCTTCAGTCCCACAGTAACTGAACCACCACAGTGACAGCAGTGTCTCCGTGTAGACTCAGTGATGGAAAACAACGACACCTCTGTGTCTTTGAATGTCTCGTTTCACTTTAACAAACTCCCAGACGGCTCAGATGACGAGTCAAAAGTAAAATCCACCAAATGACCTCAAACATTTCACATTACTACCGTCCTCTTTAACTCTTCATTTATGTTTTCATCCTTAACCAGTTTGAAATGTGACTAATCCTGATAACCTGAATGTAACAGTTTTACAGCACGCGATGCTAAATACAGTCGTGTAATGTTAAGTTTTATGAATTCATCATAGCCTCTCAAGAACTCGAATTTATTGTCAGTGGAATTTTTGTATGTTTTTTGAAAAATCCATTTTCACCAAAGTGAAGTATGTGATGAACCTCTGGTTCCTGTTCTTCAGGTTCTTCTGGTCTGGACTTGGTCATGTTGGCTCTGCGTGTGGCTGAACTCCTCCTGATCACTGTGATCACAGTTCTTCTCTTCAGAGCTCGAGGTGAGAAACACTCAGACCAACTTTTATTCACAGCGATCACCACCAACCTTAAAGTCACAGCTGAAATGTTTCTGTGTGCTTTATTTTTCAGGGAACCAGAGACCACCTGATGACAACACTGTGAGCTGGAAATAAAGCCTCATATGAACCGTCTTCATGTGGAAAACAAACATTTCTGACCTCCATTTTAACTCTATGTTTTCATGTTTTCACAGGAGTATGAAGATGTAGCTGAAGGCTCAGTGTACTTTGGAAATGATGGAGAACCTTCTGCTTCTGTCAGACTCCGCTGATCAACAACTTCCACACAAACATCCACTCAGCACACACATTAATCCCCCGCTTTCACACATATCATACTCTTGAGCTTGCATGTGCTGATTGGCCAGCTTTTTGGAAGCTTCCTTTGGGAGGACCACTAAGCTTCCATGTGGGCGTGTCCGACATCGTTGCTCCATGCTTGGGTGTCGTGTTTAATTTCTCTCTTTGTGATGGTCAGAGCTGCAGCTGTAATGTAACTTCTCAATGTGTTATAAGCCTACTTGCCACTTTAAAGAATCAGAACAGCACATTCAGTTCAGAGAAGAATAAGGAGTAATTACTGTTAGTTCTAAATGACCAAACGTAGGAAAAAATATAGTAAGCTGCAGTTGTCACATTAATACTCGCTGATTTTTGTTTTTTTATGATCTTTTGTCCCTTTTCTTGCAGCAGCTGTGTAACTTTAGTCTTTGGGAGCCAGTTTGTCTTAAACTAATTATTTTTGTTAATATACAGTAAATTGATCAGAGTTTGTAGATTTGATGATCTGCTGACGGCAGACGTAGTGGTGATTGTGATAGGTTAAATGACGATTACTCCGCCCTCATATTTGAAAGCGGTGTTGGGAACTCTGGGTTGACCAGGTCGATAATCAGCTTCGTAGGACTGTTCAGCACGATCTTCTATGTCAGGGTTCGTGAAGCCAGATCACCCAAAAAGACCCTGGATATGTGGATCTGGCTTCATTGTACAGGCCCCAGCTTGGGTTTTGAATTTTGAATTTCCCTCGTCGGATGTTTCTTGTTTCTCTGTTCCCGGTTTTCTTGTGTTTTATTAGGTTTTAAATAAGTTTTTGTTTTAGCCTTTTATTTAATAAATATTTAGGTTTTTCTGTAATTGGGTCCTACTCCTTGATTTTTCAACCCCAGTTATAATAGAATGAACCGACCAACAATGAACCAAGCAGATTTTTTCTTGTATTTGCGAGCCTTCTCCCTGGGATGGGACATGGCTCGCATCTTTTCCTGGTTCTCGTGGCGGGAGGAGAAGGGGTCATGCCTCAGCTCAAGCCCCAGTCTAGGCCTCGGCCTCCTGTCCCTGTTCTGGCCAAGGGATCCGGGATCTGCTGGACTGCATCCGTGTTCCGGGCCTGTTGAACGTCTTCCATCCCGTTTTGGATGGGGGGGTTCAATCCTGTTTCTCTGTCGTTGGTCCGGCCAACCCCCGACGTCTCCTCTGCGGTCCAGCCGATTCCTGACTTTCCCTTGGTGGTCTGGCCGATTCCTGATCCCTGTGGTTGGTCAGACACCTGGCTGCCTCTCTGGACTGTTTCCCCTTGTTTGGTCGGTTTCCCGGCCGCCCACCTGAACTGCTTTCAGGCCGTATACCTAAAAGTCCGGCATTAATTAATCAGCATTAACATTTATTGATACACTACAAACAAAGTTGTTGTTGAAATTCAGGGTTGAAGTGTCTTGCCCAAGGACACATCGGACATATTGCTCAAGGAGAGACAACCAGCCACAGCTGCCCAAGCAGATGAAGAGGACAGAGGAAGTTCACTGGGTGAAGATTGTAGATAAATGTCCGAGAAGAGAAACGTTCCTCTTTTGATAGTGTTCATCAGAACACAGTGAGGTTTCATCACTACGTCTAACAGCAAAAAAAGAGAACAACAAAGGGAGGGCCTCTGAATGTCTGTCGTGATAACAGAGATCGGATGTTATTGTAGTGGTTGTAGATGTGTGGACACCTAATTCTGAGTCTTTCCTGAGAACTGAAGGGGAAGTTAGTTGGTGAGAAAGTGGGTATCATCATCAGCTGAGAGCTCCAGTCAAAACAAACGTCACCATGTGAAGGTTTTGACACGTTGAAAAGTCATTGGTTTTTGGTCAGTGAGACGATTTGAAGCTAACGTTTAAACACTAAAGAGCGTCCTGACTGAAGTCTGTCATACGACGGCACACTAACATAAACATACTGTATGTGTCTGTTCATTCAGAAGCCCTGCCTTTGTTGTTCTCTGTTTTGCTTTTAGACGTAGTGATGAAACCTCACTGTGTTCTCATGAACACTATCTAAAGAGGAACGTTTCTCTTCTCGGACATTTATCTCAACTCACGATCTTCACCCAGTTAACTTCCTCCATCCTCTTCATCAGCAACATGTCAGATGTGTCCTTAGGCAAGACTTCAACCCTGACAACTTCGTCCATGGTGTGTGAATGTGTATACATGGCATTAGTTAATACTGATGGTCTCAGTAAAGAGCAGCCTCTACGATAAGTGTGTGAATGTATGGGTTTGAGTTCCGTCGTGAAAAAGCTTTCAGTCGTCAGAAGACTAAAGAAAGAAATTTACAAGCTCAAGTCCATTTACTTTTAATTTTGAGACAGACTTTTCTACCCTTCATTCGACCGCCTCAGACATAAACACAAGAGACTTTTTTGTCCTCTTTAAACCCTGAAGACAGTTTAACAGGATTTTACAACTTTGACGCACTCATAGAAATTAACACTAAAAAGCAGGCGTCGAGTCCAAATGAGGAAGTGACATTGCACTATGAAAGGGAAGTAGATGCAGCATCTCTCTAAAAAAGCACTACTGAAGAAAGTCCAGACAGTTCGGAGCGTGACAACGGGAGGACAGAGACGCAGAATCAGGATGAACCAGCTCAAATGGATTCAAACTTCTTTGCTTCTCACAGCGCTGCTTCAGTTTGCTGGTAAGAACATTTATATCACATATTGAACCTTTTTTTTTAACATGATGGATTTAATGAACTCTGAGAAACCACAGATGAAGAATTACTCTCAAACTGGTTGTCAATATAATCGACTTTTTCATGATTGACTTCATGGGCTGTGGGGTAGATGGGGGCGGCTGTGGCTCAGTTGGTAGAGTTGTGGTCTCTCAATGGGAAGGTCGAGGATTCGAGCAATATGTCCGATGTGTGGGCAAGACACTCAACCCCGAATTGCGAAAGGCAAAAAGCGCTATTGTAGCGGGTCCCGGCTAGGTCTCCACTGGCAGATATATAGATAATCCTCGGAAAGGAGTCCTGTAAATATTGGAAATATTACAAGGGAATCAGTGACGCTGGACAACCGTTGCTCATTCTCCATTCACCGGATTATGAGCTCTCCTTGCTCTGCGCGTTGCTAAAGGTCCCTGAGTGACGCTGCTGGAGGGTGCTGCCACCCTGTGTCCATTTTGTGAAACAGCATGTCATTGTCTGTAATCTCTCACCAGTTAACTTCTATCATTCAAAATTTTGTGAGTATCACACTATACAAGCTCAAGTCTATTTACCCTTTATTCTTTGTCATTTTCTCAACAGCAGCAGCTCGATATAAAGTAGTCACATTCAGAGTTGGAGAGGACGCCACGCTGCCTTGTGAAGTTGTAGGACGAGGTCAACAGAAGTGTGAAAAGACGACTTGGACCTGTGATTCAAGAAACAAAGCAGTAGAGCTGGTTAAACTCGGGCAGGTTGGAAACTCTGGAGTTCAATCAGACAGACTGAGAGTTACAGAGAACTGTTCTCTGGTTATAAAGAAGATCACAGAGGAGGATGCTGGACGTTATGTCTGTCGACTGGACAATCCAGCACAAGGAACAGACTACTCTCGAGTTCTTCTGTCTCTCATCAAGAGTAAGTGTTTCAATCATGATCTTTTCAAAGTTTTTCTAATTCAAACAATAACTGAAACATTAGAATCATTTTAAAGACTCTGGTGAAGTTCTGATGGTCTGCTGGGAGCGTCTGGCAGAACCTTTTGTTAGCGAGGTCTGTGGCGAGAGCTGTGGTCGCAGGGTCTCTGGACTATCGGGTGTTTTCAGCTCAGGACTCCTGAGGCAGCTGACGGGTACTGACAGGCCAGGTGTTCCGCAGCCCGGCCTGTCATTGAGGCAAAAACCCAGGCCTGGGAGGAGTTCGGGGGGGCCTTGGAGAAGGACTTTTGGTCGGTCTCCAGGAAATTCTGGCAAACCGTCCGTCGCCTCAGGAGGGGGAAGCAGTGCTTCACAAACACTGTCTACAGTGGAGGTGGAGAGCTGCTGACCGCAACTGGGGTCAACTGTAGTCGAGTGGTGGAAGGAATACTTCGAGGATCTCCTCAATCCCATCGTCACGTCTTCCACTGAGGAAGCAGAGGCCGAGTTCTCAGAGGTAGACTCGTCCATCACCCAAGCCAAAGTCACCGAGGTGGTTGGCAAGCTCCTTGGTGGCAAGGCACCGGGGATGGATGAGATCTGCCTGTGAGTCTCTGGATGTACAGGGGCTGTCATGTTTGGAGCATGACTGGCAAACCGGGGTGGTGGTTCTTCTTTTCCAGAAGGGGGATTGGATGGTGTGTTCCAACTACCGGGGAATCACACTCCTCAGCCTCCCTGGGAAAGTCTATTCCAGGGTATTGGAGAGGAGGATCCGGAGAGGGGAGTCCTTGCCCCATGTAGAGGAGTTCACCTCCGTTCTGCGATCCGAAGAAGGAGCTAAGTTGAAAGGCGAGGTTCTGGATTTACAGGTCGATCTTCACTTTAACGAATTCCCAGATGGCTCAGATGACTGATCGAAAGGAAAATCCACCAAATGACGTCAAACATTTCACATTACTACCGTCCTCTTTAACTCTTCATTTATGTTCCGATTCTGAACCTTTTTTCCTTTTTTCTGTTGTTAAGTTACAGAAGTATAAAATAAAATTGTGAGAAAAAACGTTTTTTTTTTTTTATAAAAAAAATGAATTTGAAATGTGACTAATTTTTAAAGTTTTAAAGCACTCGATTAATACAGACGTGTTATCTTGAGTTTTTTAAATTCATCATGGCCTCTTAAGTACGCTAATCTATTGTCATTGGAAAATGACGTTTTTTAATTGTCTTTTTTTTTACCACGGTGAAACATTTGATGAACCTCTGGTTCCTGTTCTTCAGTTTCTTCAGGTTGTTCAGATTGTTCAGGTTCTTCTGGTTTGGACTTGGTCATGTTGGCTCTGCGTGTGGCTGAACTCCTCCTGATCACTGTGATCGCTGTTCTTCTCTTCAGAGCTCGAGGTGAGAAACACTCACACCAACTTTTATTCACAGCGATCACCACCAACCTTAAAGTCAGAACTGAAATGTTTCTGTGTGCTTTATTTTTCAGGGAACCAGAGACCACCTGATGACAACACTGTGAGCTGGAAATAAAGCCTCATATGAACAGTCTTTATGTTGAAAACAAACATTTCTGACCTCCATTTTAACTCTATGTTTTCATGTTTTCACAGGTGTATGAAGATGTAGGTGAAGGCTCAGTGTACTTTGGAAATGATGGAGAACCTTCTGCTTCTGTCAGACTCCGCTGATCAACAACTTCCACACAAACATCCACTCAGCACACACATTAACCACCGCTTTCACACATTGCTATATCGTACTCTTGAGCTTAAAGACATGGATCCACATTTCATTTGAGATCCTGAGTGAGGATTTGATTTTATGTGCTGAAATATGAAGTTGATTTTCGTTACTGCTTAAACCAAGGCTCAAAACTTACAAGGACGCCTCACAGATTTAAAATGCAACCTGAGCTTTATTATTTGTAAATACCCGCCTCCCTACAAAGTATTTAAAGATATACACTCAACAAAAATATAAACGCAACACTTTTGTTTTTGCTCCCATTTGTCATGAGATGGACTCAAAGATCTAAAATTCATTCCAGATACACAATATTACCATTTCTCTCAAACATTGTTCACAAATCTGTCTAAATGTGTGATAGTGAGCACTTTTGCTTTGCTGAGATAATCCATCCCACCTCACAGGTGTGCCACATCAAGATGCTCATCAGACACCATGATTAGTGCACAGGTGTACCTTATACTGCCCACAATAAAAGGCCACTCTGAAATGTGCAGTTTTGTCTCACAGCAAAATGCCACAGATGGCGCAAGCATTGAGGGAGCGTGCAATTGGCATGCTGACAGCAGGAATGTCAACCAGATCTGTTGCTCGGGCATTGAATGTTCATTTCTCCACCATAAGCCGTCTCCAAAGGCGTTTCAGAGAATATGGCAGTACATCCAACCGGCCTCACAACCGCAGACCACGTGTAACCACACCAGCCCAGGACCTCCACATCCAGCAGGTTCACCTCCAAGATCGTCTGAGACCAGCTACTCAGACAGCTGCTGAAACAATTGGTTTGCATAACCAAAGAATTTCTGCACAAACTGTCAGAAACCGTCTCAGGGAAGCTCAACTGCATGCTCGTCGTCCTCATCGGGGTCTTAACCTGACTCCAGATCGTCGCCGTAACAGACTTGAGTGGGCAAATGCTCACATTCGATGGCGTCTGGCACGTTGGAGAGGTGTTCTCTTCACGGATGAATCTCGGTTTACATTGTTCAGGGCAGATGGCAGACAGCGTGTGTGGCGTCGTGTGGGTGAGCGCTTTGCTGATGTCAATGTTGTGGATCGAGTGGCCCATGGTGGTGGTGGGGTTATGGTATGGGCAGGCATCTGTTATGGACGAAGAACACAGGTGCATTTTATTGATGGCATTTTGAATGCACAGAGATACCGTGATGAGATCCTGAGGCCCATTGTTGTGCCATACATCCATGAACATCACCTCATGTTTCAGCAAGATAATGCACGGCCCCATGTTGCAAGGATCTGTACACAATTCTTGGAAGCTGAAAATGTCCCAGTTCTTGCATGGCCAGCATACTCACCGGACATGTCACCCATTGAGCATGTTTGGGATGTGCTTGACCGGCGTATACGACAGCGCGTACCAGTTCCCACTAATATCCAGCAACTTCGCACAGCCATTGAAGAGGAGTGGACCAACATTCCACAGGCCACAATTGACAATCTGATAAACTCTATGCGAAGAAGATGTGTTGCACTGCATGAGGCAAATGGTGGTCACACCAGATACTGACTGGTTCTGAGTCCCCAGACCCTCAATAAAGCAAAAACTGCACATTTCAGGGTGGCCTTTTATTGTGGACAGTCTAAGGTACACCTATGCACTAATCATGGTGTCTGATGAGCATCTTGATGTGGCACACCTGTGAGGTGGGATGGATTGTCTCAGCAAAGCAAAAGTGCTCACTATCACACATTTAGACAGATTTATGAACAATGTTTGAGAGAAATGGTAATATTGTGTATCTGGAATGAATTTTAGATCTTTGAGTCCATCTCATGACAAATGGGAGCAAAAACAAAAGTGTTGCGTTTATATTTTTGTTGAGTATATAAGAGAACAAAGAAACAAAAGGGGCTGGAGACGTCGTTATGTCCCCTCCCCCTAAAACTACCTGAGAAGAAAAGATGAACCTCAAGAAACCAAAAGATCCAAAAAAAATGACTTTTTGAGGGCAGAACCAATGAGCTTCAAAGTGGGCGTGTCCTGAAAAGAGCTGGCAGGATGGGCGTGTCCTTCTGCTTTGCTCCTTGTTTGACTTTAAAACATCGACTGAAGTCTCACAACGTCTCGTTCAGAGCAGCAGGAAACCCTGTCTGGGGATTACACCAACATCTGAGTATCTTGTGTTTAAAAATACTTTGACCAGGTTTAGTATGGACATCCAACATGGTAACATGATATGTATGTACTTAAATATGGATCAGCATTATAGACCTCTTTTAATGTTTTTCAGTCTGTAATAATCACGTCTTTATTAAATCATATTAAAGTGTTATCTGCATATAAATAAACTTTAATCGCTTAATTCTCCTTTACGCTTTTTGTGACTCCATTAAATCACACTGAGTCTAATATTTCAGGTGTTGTACCTTTAAATATGAATCATCATAAAGAGGATAAAGAAAAGGAAGCAGAGTTTTGATCGCCCACTACTGGAGCCCAGAGGCATTACCAACAGATCGCAGAGCAATCAGCTCAATCATCTGAATAAATTATCTGTTCTCCTTTCTTATTAAACTGCCTGAGTAATGTTGCACATCCAAGACATGGACCAGGCTACCTTTATTATCAACCAAGAGACTATTTCCCAGCAGATGAAGCTCATGATAAAATTATCTGACACCCAGTCCAGTAGGAACGGTCCATCTGACCGCCTCCAGGATTTACTGCCTTAAATGCGTTTCCTTGGAAAATAAAGTTTAAGTAAAATCCCTTAACGGTGACCCTCCTGAACTCGGATGCTTGGTGGTATGAGGTGTGAAGTGTCAGTTTTGTGTGCCGTATAGCGTGTAGTGTGGTTGCTCAATGCTTACCTCCGAGGCTCACGGGGCGTTGTGAAGAGGGTCAATCAAAAAAGGGATGATTTTAGAAGATGTTATTAAATTTATTGAAAATTCAAAAAAGGTCCACAAAAATCAGACAAAAAAATTTCAAACTCCAACAGACATCAGGAAAGTAAATAAAATGGTAAACAATTCTAACAAGATATTTTTAAAGCCCTAATATAAATCAGTAAAGTAAAAAATATAAAAGGAGAAATAAAAGTTAAAAATAAGATGTCAAAAGTTTAAAAGCAAGTGCGTGAACTCTACATTTTTTTCAAAAGTGTCAGTTAGCAAGAGCCCAAAAGACTAAGAGTTTTTATTGTGAATCTGTGTGCGTGTGCGTGTGCGTGTGTGTGTGTGTGTGTTTGTGTGTGTGTGTGTTGCAGCCACCGAGGTGCCATCAGAGTTCACTGAAGTCACAAGAGCACGTAAAGTTGCATCACCTTTAAAAAAAAAAAAAAAAATCAACCTGAGGCGTCACTCACACATGGTTTTGCTCAGGATGTGATGCATGAAGCTTCTCTCACAGGCACCTAATGAATGCAGCTATGATTACATGTTATATGGATAAAAAAAAAGAAAGAAGAAGATTTACTTGATTGAAGTCATATTAGGTTTTTACACTGTGAAATCATGTAACACACAGAGGCTGATACATACAGTACACCTGCACAAACAGCATCCTGTGGACATGCACTGATGTAGAGACGTCAGAGTGAGGGGGCAGCAGGCGCTACTGAGCTGGTTGAAGGGGGCTTGGGTGTCAGTGCCTTGCTCAAGGGCACCTCAGCAGTGCCCAGGAAGTGGTCTGGCATCTCTTCAGCTACCAGACCAATTTCCAGATTTTTTGGGTCCTCACCAGGACTCGAACCGGCGACCTTCCGGTTCCCAACCGAAGTCCCTATACGGACTGAGCTACTTCCACCACAAATAATAAATAGATTATAAAAACAGTAAAATAAATCCAGCAATTACTCAACTCTTTCCAACATTTCAATAATTACTTCATAATTAGTAGTTAGGAGTGTTGTCATGACACAAGCGTCAGTCAGAACGCTCTTCAATGTTTGCTGCAGCTCGTCTCACTCACGGAAAACCAACGACCTCACCAACTAACTTCCCCTTCACTTCTCAGAAAAAACTCAGAATAAGGTGTCAACACATCTCCCACCACTAAAATGACATCAGAGCTCTGTTCTCACGACAGACATTCGAAGGCCCACTCTTTGAGTTGGAGAGGATGCCTCGTGTCAGCAGTGTGAATATACGAGTTGGATCTTTGATTCAGGAAACACTGTGGTAGAGTTAGAAACCTCAGAGTGGAGTCAGACGTTATTATTAAACCTGAGTACACCATCTGAACGTTTATCTGAAACCATCACATTTGACTTCCTCTCCTCAGAGCAGCCTCGACCATCAATGTGTGAACGTGTGGGTTTGACCTGCGGTGTGAAAAAGCTTTCAGTAGAAATGTACAAGCTCAAGTCCATTTACTTTTAATGTTTAAGACAGACTTTTCTACCCTTCATTCGACCGCCTCAGAAATAAACACAAGAGACTTTTTTATCCTCTTCAAACCCTGATGACAGTTTAACAGGATTTCACAACTTTCATAGAAATGAACGCTTAAAGCAGGCTTCGAGTACGAATGAGGAAGTGACATCACACTATGAAAGGGAAGTAGATGCAGCGTCTCTGTAAAAAAGCCCTACTGAAGAAAGTCAGACAGTTTGGAGCGTGACAACGGGAGGATAGAGACGCAGAATCAGGATGAACCAGCTCAAATGGATTCACAGTTCTTTACTTCTCACAGCGCTGCTTCAGTTTGCTGGTAAGAACATTTATATCACATATTGAACCTTTTTTTAACATGATGGATTTAATGAACTCTGAGAAACCACAGATGAAGAATTACTCTCAAACTAATTGTCAATATAATCGACTTTTTCTTGATGGACTTTATTCTTTGTCATTTTCTCAACAGCAGCAGCTCGATATAAAGACGTCACATTCAGAGTCGGAGAGGACGCCACGCTGCCTTGTGAAGCTGTGATACAAGATCAACAGAAGTGTGAAAATACGACTTGGAACTTTGTTGATTCAAGAAACAAAGCAGAAGAGCTGGTTGCACTTGGTCAGGTTAAAAACTCGCCTGACATTCGATCAGACAGACTGAGAGTTACAGAGGACTGTTCTCTGGTTGTAAAGAAGATCACAGAGGAGGATGATGGACGTTATGTCTGTCAACAATACAAAGGAAAAGGTGGACCAAAGATAGGCGAGGACTCTGTAGTTCGTCTACTTGTTAGAGAGAGTAAGTATTTCAATCATGATCTTTTCTAATTCAAACAATAAACTGAAACATTAGAATAATTATAAAGACTCTGATGAAGTTCATTTGTCTCTTGTTGTGTTTCTCTGATAATTTCTCCATCCTCACTTTGGACTGAAAATATTTAAACTTTTTATGGGTTATGAAGTTTAATTTTTATATTAAAACACAAGTTTTGTGCTGAACAGTTTGTAGAGTTGTGTTTATCTTGACTTCAGGTGAGGACACAGGACCACCACCAAGACCACCAACAAGACCACCAACAACAAGACCACCAACAACAAGACCACCAACAGGACCACCAACAACAAGACCACCAACAACAAGACCACCAACAACAAGACCACCAACAAGAAGACAACCACCAACACTATCTCCTGCTCCTGCAGGAGGTAGAGTCTCCTGTTGTCTTCTCCTCTCTGTGTTTGATTCTGATTAATGACAGAAGTCTGCAGCCGACATGCTTCACATATTTTCATTTCTCTCTCAGGCCTGAAATGGTTGTCCGTCCTCGTGCCTGTCGTGGTTTTCACAGCGCTGTTAGTGGTCATCATGAAAGTCAGACGGAAGGGTGAGAGCGACGATGACATTTTCATGCAGAACATTTGAACATGTAGAAGTTTGGATGATCAATGTTTCTTGTTTTGAAGTTAAAGTCCAGCTGTTTGTGTGTCTCTGCAGGAAACAGAACGCAGACGAGTGACGATGTTGTAAGTCCTAAAACGTTTGATGATGATGTTTCTTCTCACTGGCTGCTGAACAAAAAATGCACAAAAAAAACATTTGTTACAAAGTCGCCGACGTGCACACAAGTTTGTAGCCGTATAAATATTCAGACGTGTGTTGGAGACCTTGCATGCCACCCTGCATAAGTCAGGTCCACAGCTGGGCCCCCCAGGTCAGGAGAGTCTGGACACGCCCCTGCAGGCAGACTCTGGATTCTAAGATTTTGAAGCATGCATTAATTGTATTTTTCTCCCTAAGAAATGCTTGCACTGAATCCATGATGTGATGTGTTTTGTCTCCAGGAGCTGACCTCTGACCCTGCAGGGTCTCGGTCTGCTGCAGGGACCAGTCAGGACACGGTGAGCTCACACCTTTTACCCTCTTTGCTCGCTACACGTCACCATATTAGATTCAACAATCCGACCTGAAGGGTTGTTTTAAGATTCAAGTGTGAAAAACAAAAAAAGCTCAGTGTGATAAATCGCCCTTCAGTCTTCAGAGCGTGACAACGAAAAAAAGGGAAGTCTGATGGTGATGCCACTTCAGAGCTGTGACAGAATTTGCTCCAATCAAAAGCCACGGGTCATGATGAAACAGCTGATTTGTTGTCTTCTCTGTGTAGGCGGATCCTGAAGGCGGGGTTTCCTACGCCTCCATCAGATACAACAAGAAGGGAAGAAGTAAAGCTCAGGTAAGCTGTCTGATAAATCAAAGTCATAATGGATGTGAATTACAAAACACGAATCCTGACTAGGCTTGCAAAATTTCAGGAATTTTCAAAGTTGGAAACTTTCCATGGGAATTAACAGGAACCACTGGGAATTTGTGGGAATTAAAAGGAAGATAATTCAGGAATTTACAAATTTGAAGGTTGGCCCTGAACAGGGAACCTACATAGAGATGGGGAAAATATGTTTTTGTTTAATATTGATTATAACCACCAGATTTCATGCATGTACACTTGAATATGTTTTTCCTCAATCAGAGAGCACACTGCACACTGTGAGGCCACGCCCCCTTCATGCCACGCCCCCTACATGCACTGTGCACTCCTCCATCACATGCACGGAGGGTTTCTAGAACCCTGGTCCACACTTTGAGCCCACAGATTATTGGATGTTTTAGCGGGTGGACTACATAAGGGGAAGTCAGTTTTGATGATATTTTGGGAAAATATATTTTAAAAATGTGATGCTAATCTGTTAATATGTTTTTTAATTATAACTGTTATATTTATGCTTGGATATGATACAGTTAGAAGAAATTACCCTCAATTTCCAGTCAATTCCCATAAATCCTCATAATTTCCAAGGAAAGTTTCCGATTTTAAATATTCCCAAAATTCCCAAGCTTAACGTCCTCGGAAAGTTTCTGAAAATTTACTGGAAAATTACAATTTGCAACCCTAATCCGGACTGAAATCTGCATTTCACGACATTATTTTGTAGTATTTAATGCTCTGTGATTTATCTCCAGGTTTGTGGTGACGACGATGGTTCAGTGACCTATGCCTCTGTGAAACCTGCATCTGCTTCTTCTGCTGCTGCCGCCGGAGCCTCCGCTGATCCCAGCGGCCTCTACATCAACAAACCGAAGAAATAAGAACACAAAGTAAAGTCTTTTCAGCTTTTTATACTGAACACTACGGAGCCCCACAAGGCTCAGGTTGGACAAAATAAAAAGCCTTTTTTAAACGCATTGCAAATCAGGGAGCAAAGATTTGTTTTAATGAAGGACAGCTTTTTGTCTTATCTGAGCCTTGCAGGGCTCAGTAGAAAACAGGTACATGTGGATGTATCTGTATGAGACTTTCTGTTGTTTACTTTCAATAGTTATAAGATGCTTATTTTTCTTTCAAAAGAGGGCGCTGTAGGTTTCCTAGTAGCACAAAGACCCAGCATTATACTGTACCTCTACATGTAATGTAAATCTATGGAGATCCCAAAGTCCCAAAAATCTAAATAAATCCAGTTAATATCTTGTGTGCACAACATAGCCTCTTGTACACACAAGTTAAATAGCAAGTGCACAAGATATTTTTATACCTTTTCAGACTTCAGGTGCGCCGTATAAACCAGCTTCAAAACCAGTTTATATACGCTGTAGGCACTTTGATGTGCATGTGTTCATATGTAGTTAAAGGTTTGTACACCTTTTCTGTACCTGTTGTTCATTTAAACATCGCTATCTCTGCTCATCATTCTGCATGTTCTGATCAGCTCGACTGAGTCACATCCAAGAGTCTGCAGAAACCCAAAAATAGCTAAATCGACAGTGTGTGAACTTCATGACAGATAAAGGAAGGAGGAACCAGAAAACAGATGTGGTCTGCCTGCATTAAAGCAACAAGTGTTTGTTGTGTTTAAAAAAAGAAGATTGCTAAACACCATGAGAGATATACACTTCACTAATTAAGGGAAGTTCAGGAACACGTCTATAACAATCCCCTTAATATTTTTAGGGTCACAGTTAAATATTTTATTCAAAGCCTACTGTGTCTCAATAGTGTCACTGGGTTAGGACCTTAATTTCTCAAAATAAATCAAAAGAGCTCTGGAGGAAATTAAATACAGACTTTACTCCATCTTTAACAAAAAAACAAACCAAGTGTCATTGCCACAGAAAAGTCCCCCTTTAACATGCCAGAAAAATGTCCAAGTCCGCTGAAACAAATCCGGAAGGGGAAAAAAAAAAAAAAATCCACAAAAAAAGGAAACAGAAAATGGCCATTCGTTTGGCACTCACTGGTCTGGCGGCCTACTTACGTCTTGGCATACCCCGGGAGAATCAGGTCTCTTTTGCGACATCCGGTCCTCCAAACTCCAAAAAAACCCTGTCCAGGAGGAAACACCGCACCTTCCAAAAAAACGTATTCCATCATCTTCATCTGGGAAAAACCATCTCTCTCCAGCCACACAGTCCACTGCTCACCCCAAACAAAAAAAAATCACCAGCAAACATTTCCCCCTCTCCCTTTGTTCACCTCTGCTCCGCCCCCTTACACACCTGTGTATCCCTGGCTAATTAGGTCCACACTCCAGGTACATAGGCAGGGAGATAACATGCTACACACACACACACACACACACACACACACACACACACACACACACACACAGGGACCTCCCTAACAGTAGTGGCCATTTCACAAGTCTGATGATGCAGCTCCGGGTTAGACGCTTAGAATAAGACAGCGCAGACAGACATGAGGGTTCAATTGTTGAATTGTTTTCTTTCTCTCAAATATTACCATATAAGCTTCATTTTATTTATCCGTTCTTTTTCCTTAAACACAGTTAGTCTGACTTTTATAATAAGACTTGTTGTGTGCAGCTCATTGCGTTCAACTTACGAAGTGAAATATACATGTTTGTTAACGTTTAAATCCTGGAACATATCGAGGCAGCTACGTTTGTGTTGTTAATCTAATGATGTGTTTCCTTTAAAAAGATATTTTGTGTTTGCATTAATGTGAATGATGAGCGTCATTTACCTGTAAGAGTAAAGGAAGAATGTGTGACTGTCCTGACTGTCTACAGTGAGGACGAAGCTGGAGTCCTGCTGGCTGTGTTGTTGTCAGAGCTGTGTTTACATGGACGGGACAGCCGGCTCCTCCCCTTGTGTACAAAAGCTGTTTTAGTCAAGAAGAAGAACATACTCACTGATTATTTAAACGTCACGTTAGCGTGCAAACATTAGCTTGCTAACACAACAATTTGGTCTGCTTACACTTAACTCCATCATGCCTTCGGTACGCTTCGGTATGGAGGAGGCGTGGCCAAACAGAACTTTGTTTTGGTTTCATGCTGGTGCTCAAGGGCGACATCTACTGGTTTAAAAAGTCACACCTTCTTCCTTTATTGTTGAACAGAATCAATTAATGACAAGTTTTAGATCTTACTGAGGTTTTGTCAAATTAACTCTTCATCTCTCTGGAAAGCTTTCGGATAAATGTTTAAAGAGCTCACTGCTTAATAAAGTCAAATGACATAAAATGTTTGTGTTAACGTCATTCAAGGTGTTTTCAGACCGCCGAAACTTGGGGCGTGGTCAGACACAGCTCATTTACATATTTAAAGCTATAGACACAGAAACAGCCTGTTCTGAGCAGGGCTGAAATAGATGAGCTCTGAGACTTTTTTACACTAGATGAAGAGGAGGAGAATATGTGCCCTTTAAAAGCAGAGTTGTAACTAATTTTTTTTTATAAAAAAAAACATGAATCAGCTTGCATAATAAAAATGACAACTTTAATTTCTGTCATGAGATTAAAAAAAACAGGGAGATCATCAGATGAAGCAACAGCCTCCAAGAAACAGAAAAAAATTTATGCACAGTGTTGCTATTTTCTGCTTGTCTCCAGAGGGGGGCAGCAGAGATCCTTCACAGCACAATGAGCTCACTCCATGTATTCATGCTTCTTGACTATCTTCATGACATATCTTCCAGGCAACAAGCACTCAGATCATTATTTTTTGGATAACTCTTACATAGTTTAACATAAGAATTTGATTGACTGTCATGCACACAAAATACAGAACCCTTTTGGATGTACCAGGAAAAAAGATGAAGGAGATGAAAGATCTCTTTGTAAAGAGAGTCCTGAAAAGAGACAGCAGCATAAAATTTTCAGACAGAGAACTGAGACAGATAATAAACCAATATTACTTCATTTAAAAATTCAGAAGCTAATGGAAGTATATCTTTCCTTTTTTTTCTCACGTTGCAGAAAGTTCCTCTTCTGAAGCCTGAGTCAAGTTTATCAAACTCAATGTTAATGGAAGACATTTGACTTAAACGTGCATCTCTTATATCATCTCAGACGGGACAGTAAAACAGAAAATTAATCTCACTGTAGGAGTCATGATGTGTATTTTACCTCTGGTGATTATTTAATGCTTCCCTCCTTATATGGGTTTAATATCATTTGCAGTGGGCGTAGTTTTACTTTATTATACCTGTTCGAATTTGAATATTTTCTAATGATTTCATGTGATGTTCAGCAGGTACTGTCAGGTGGGGCCACCTTACAGAGGTTTCCTACTGACACTGTAAAATTTGACTTTAACTCAAAAGTTAAGACGCTTTTTAGATGCACTCAGGAGTTTTTGGAGAGGAATGTGAAAGTTGGAGAAGTGTACAGATTCTGTGGTAAATGTTTATAACTGTAAACACAAACTGTCCTCAGAGGAACATTTCGTCAATGAAACACTGTTTGAAGATACGAGAAGTTCAGTGAAGCCATAACTCTCCTGGTTGCTTTTTTATTTATAGCTCCAGACAGAGTCCAGAGAGCCATTTTTAACCTCTAAATAACGTTCAGAAAATACAGCATATAATTGTTTGGTCGGGGAAATCCTCTAGTTATATACTTGTTCAACTACATTTTAGTGGTCCATGTGTCCATAAGAAAAGTGACAGTAGCCCCCGAAGGGTCCAAACATGAGAACATAAAAATGACACCTGTCGAAAATCCTGCGAATGTGCCTGAAAGCACAAGAGAAAACACTTTTGCATGAACCCCCCAAAGAATCAAGTCAAGTCGATGCTAATGAGTGACTTCAAGGTGTTTTACAAATAGGTACTGTCTCTTTAAATCACCTGCAAAAGACGACATGGTCTACAGCAACGGATGCAAGTGGTCTAATAGAGCAACGTAAACTTCTGCTTCCTTTAATGACAACAGAACAAACGTTCCTCTATAGAAAGCTCGAGGTCAGGCATGACACTTCCACTATACATTTACCCTGTGTGAGAAACACACACACACATTTGTTAATTAGTGTGTGTGTTGAGCATGAAGGAATTGCAGTATAGGAGGGGGTTGTTAATGCATGTTCAGGACAAAGAGCTGTCAAACAAAGTGATTCTGCTTCACTGACGCTCCCTACAGGACACATTCCTCACAGCAGACGCTCGGCCCGTCGCTGACAGAGGATTAAAAAGTTACTAAAACACACACATTAATAAGCTCCTGCTGTCACTGAAAAAAAACTTTCCTGACTGTTGTAAGGAATAAAAAAGCCAACTTCAAGCTCCTTTAGTAGTAGCTCCTGCTCTTTCTGTCGTTTTAAATCCTTTTGTTTCTGATAAATATTGATTAAACCTTTGATATCGTACAGTATGAGGGAAAGCTGCGTTATCGGTGTTATCATTACGAGCACTATGTTGGTCAAGGTGCTCGACATGTGAGTAAAAATACATTAAAATCAAGACATGTGGATAGTTTGTGCGCTCTCTCTCTCTATCTCTCTCTCTCCCTGATTTCGGTCCTGTGACTCCAACAACGGCATCAAAAAGTCCAAAAATGATGATTGATGATGATGAATGATTTAGAACAACATCTCGAGCTGATCTGACAACAGTTCAACTACCAAACTAGTTTATTTATTTTTAAAGACAAACTGCTGTGATGATTGTATTTAAAAGTCCTGTACAGTATAGTTCTGTGTGCTGTCACTCTGGGAAAGCCTTTCATCCAATCAGAACGCTCAGTCAGGACTAAATGTTGTATTTTTTACGTTTTTTGATTTGCAATCATTTTTGTAATTTGTTGAATTTTAAACTCAAATGAAATCAGTCAAGCCTTTAAAATCTCTTTATATTTACACATTTGTTCATAAATATCCTACGTTTTATTCATTCCCTCTGTCATCTGAATCTTTTTACATTTATTTATTTAATGATCTGTTTTTTTAGTGACATTTTTATTCCTACAACTCTGTAAATTACAAAAAAGAACTTAAATTTTAAAGACACAGAAACACACACATTAAGTGCCTAAAATTAAATGTGTTTAAAACACAACTAAACAAAATGCAAAGGTGAGATTTATTAAAGGAACATTTATGAAGCTCATAAAAGTGAATTTTCTTTGTCTTACAAACTCCAAACTTCATCCCTTACAAACCCGAGTGACACCCGTAAAGCAGAGTAATTACATCATTACTCCCACAAATGAGCTAATTTAAGTCTTTTCTCTAAAGGGGTCCCTAAGACCGTGACCCAGTTCAAACCTCCAATTAAAACTCAGAGAGAATCTCCTGAGCCAATGGACTGCATGGCTCCGCCCACCTTTGATGCATACTAATAAGCAAGAGAATAATAACTCCAGGGGGGGACACTTGCAGAAGCTGCAGCCTGCTCACTTCACTTTGGACATTACTCTGCCTCTCTGCAAACCGCCACCATGGTCGACGCCTTCTGTGCCACTTGGAAACTGATCGACAGCGAGAACTTTGATGAGTACATGAAAGCTCTCGGTGAGTAAAAACATTTCATTTCTTTTTCTGTTTTTCTTTAAATTGACCTGTAAAGACAATAAATCCAGGCTGAACTCTTCATGTCCAACCCTGAAGACGCTTTCTTGAGATGTTCAGAGATTCTGGTCAATAACAACCAACTTTTTTTTCACCCATGTTTTTTATTTTATATTTTTTTGCACCAGGTGTTGGTTTCGCCACCCGACAGGTTGGAAATGTAACCAAGCCCACCGTGATCATCAGCCAGGAGGGCGACAAGGTGGTGGTCCGCACCCAGAGCACCTTCAAAAACACAGAGATCTCCTTCAAGCTGGGAGAGGAGTTTGACGAAACCACCGCCGATGACAGGAACTGCAAAGTAAGAGGACACCTGAAGCCTTTATTCTAGTTTGTTTCTCATTAAAAAAAGATCACTGACGCAGAAGAAGGAGAGACCAAACAAAGCATTTACATGTTTGATGTAACTACAAGATCTGTCACAGACCAGTTTGGGGATCATCTGCTGCTAAAGTTTGCTTTAATGTTAAACTTCAGTTTCATTAAACTCATTAAAATGTAAAGTTTGTGTTTATACTGTAGCAGATTGTAATTTTAGAAGCACATTTTTCTGAATGAGGTTTTTGCACAAACCTGCCGTCTGATTGTTCGGGGGTGTTTCTTTGTTTCCATTATTGGGGTCATTGACAGGATTTGGCATCTTCACGATCTCCGGAAATGGAACCAGCGTTTGGCAGCCTCATTACGCGCAAATTTTCCACCTCGCTTGGTCGAAATAAAAATACGCTTTTCTTTTGTCTCTCAGTCCACAGTCACAATGGACGGAGACAAGCTGGTCCACGTCCAGAAGTGGGACGGCAAAGAGACCAAGTTCGTCAGAGAGATCAAGGACGGCAAAATGGTCATGGTGAGACGAATGCACTCAGATCACACAAACACACACACACAAACACACTCACACGATTCTCTGACTTCTGTTTAGTTTGAGCAATATGCGTGATTTAAAATCAATAGAATAAATACAAATATATACATAATCTTACAACTTGACCCTGAACAAAAAATACAGCAGATTAAATCCTCATTTTGACAATTTGAGGAGCTCTTTTAATGTTTAATACAACTTTTTTTTCCTTCTCAAATATCATGGTGAGTCCAAAATATAAAAGTGTTGTTGTGAAGAAAAAAATCTGTTTCTGTATGCCGTGGGGGAAAATGTATTATTTCCTCTCTTTTTTCAATTCCCTTCACGACTTCAATTCTATTTAGAAACCTTTTTTTTTATACGGTCTCTTTTGGGACAAAAAAACAACTCAAGGCCGATTTTCTTATAGCTCTTATAGTAGCCAGATAGAATCAGTTTGACTCTATTTTCTTACCACGTATTATTTTCTACAATTTAACAGTCAAAATAGATTATCTATAATTACTAATGTACAGATTATAACAAGTTGACCGACAAGGATAACCAACCTTCTTTTACCTCCCTATTGATAAAGTATATAACCCCGCCCCCACCCCCCAAAAAAGTAACAATAATAATATCAAATAGAAAATAATGCTGCAAAAAAATTGCCATTACATGAAATTTGCTACAAATGCAAAAAAAATGATGCAAAGTCCAAAACACAGGCCGTCACTTCAGATGATCTGCAGGCCTGCCGCAGTGCTCAGGGGAACCCTGTTGGTTGTAAAAGTTAGCTATTTGTTCCAAAAGTAAGCATGTTTGTGAATCCTTTCCTCGCTGCCATGGTAACCGTCTCCTCTCCTCTGCAGAATCTGACCTTTGAAGACATCCACGCGGTGCGTAGCTACGAGAAGGCATGAGAGCTCTGACTGATGGCGTCCAAAAACCGGCCAAGAAGTGTTGATTTTATAATTAATTATTTGACTGTATGCTTCCTCTTTGCACTTCATCATCCTCCACATGTGCGCCCCCTGCAGGCTGCAAATGTTTTGTAAGATTTTTTTTTTTTACATGAAAGCATTTCTGTCGTGATGGATGGATCATCTTTGATACTTTGTGTGAAAACATGAAATAAAATAAAAAAAAACACAGAGTAAACACTTGTCTCGTTTCTGGTGTTTCTCATACGTTATAACTACTCCGTCATTCATCATGGTGGAGAAGAGATACACAGCTGAGACCATTTAAAAGTCTTGTCTAGTCTATCTGGTCCGACCTCTGACCTTACGAAAGGAGGGCGACATTAACTCTCTCTGCATGTGACCTTAAAATGACCCACTCCTCTTATTCTCTATCACCATGGAAACAAACGAAAGGTCACAAATTGTACCCACCCTACCCCTGACATAGTTGTAAGGACTTCTGCAGTCCTCATTTGCTCCATTACTAAAGTTCTTAAAGAGGTCATTAGATATCTTTTACCGCACTGAGCAGCTCCTTCAGCAGCAGACCGAGACGTCCACCATGCAAGAACTCAACTTTATTTATAAAGCACTTTACATCCAAAGTGCACAGAAAGAACAAAACAAACGTCAGAAAGTAACAGACAAGAATAAAAATAGTTATGTACAGTGTAACAGAATTATCACTACAGACAAGTTGAGTGAAAAGTAACATGGTATGTCCACTCAGGGCTTCCGTTGGAGTCCACAGGTAAAACTCAAATTGAATAAAGACAGTCAAAATATTACATTGATAAAAAATAAGTACATAAAAGCCTGTTTATGTGTTATTGTTTGGTCAATTAATTGATTATGAGTAAGCTATACAACTGCTTGAACTTTGAATACTAAATTTAAGCAGGCTCTTTGTGTTAAAATAAACTACAGTCGCCGGCTTCCTCCAAAATACTTTGATCTGTTAAGCCCCTCCCCCTCCTGTGCTTACGTAATCACCTCAAACACTTCCTGTTTACATCAGAGGGGAATGACACCCAGTGGTTTGAGCTTTACTTCATATCTTGGCTGTGTGATACAGCACATTATTTTAACAGTCAGACATGGAAACACTTGTGAGTTTGTTGTTTCTGCTGCTCGGAGCGGCTCTCCTGCACGCGGCTCCCGCTGGAAGAAGCTACCTGCCGGGTACAGGTGAGTACAAACTCCCGCTGATGACAGCTGACATTCACAACCCACCGTGTGTCTATCCTCTGCAAAAGACTCGCTTTAACACACCGGGGAGGTCCGCTTCATCCTCTAAACGTCATAATCAGTCTGAATATCGTGAAACATGCTTTGAGATACAGATGTTTAAATCGATATTTTCATGAATGTTATTCGTGTTTGTGGTTTTATTATTGGCCGAATTAACCTTCAGATAAAGAGAATTAATATTAAGTTAAATAGTGAACCTTTTAAAGTTACAATGTGCTGTAAATTATATATAAAAAAGTAAATTTAGAGTATTTCAGACAGAGTTCGGCCTCACACGCTGTTTATGAGTTTTTCTTTTTTTTCTTCAAAGAAAGTAGAGTAGTTTCTTTACATCATCATTAGTAGAGAGGTAGTATTTAAATTTATTCAAGAAAATATACAAACAAGCATGACTAATGTTAGTAACAACAACTAGAAAGAGGAGGAGAATATGTGACCTTTAATGGTGACATATTATTTTCTTTCCCTCCGTGTATTCAGGCCGGTTCTGGCACATCACCGACCTCCACCTGGACCCCACCTACCACCTGAACCCAGACCCCACCAAGGTGTGCTTCTCCTCCAAAGGAGTCCCCACTACCAAGGCCGGCGTGTACGGAGACTTTCTGTGTGACTCTCCCTACCGCCTAATCCAGTCAGCCTTCTCTCACATGGCTCCGCTCACACAGCAAGACGACTTCATCATCTGGACCGGGTCAGTATGCTAATGGTGGTGTTGAGTCCAAACACAGAATCATTTACAATTTGTTGCATGTAATTGATCATGCATCTGGTGAGCTCAGTTGGGCAGTAAACTTGGTGTCACTGTTACCGTTTCATTTCCTGTTCTTTAAGCGGACGTGAAAACTTGTAAACTCTTATTGCGTAAGTGTGAATGTTTTTATATATCATCATCAAACCACACAAGAATGAGGAAGTGTCCCCTCTTGAATCTTCCCCACTTCCTCCTGTAAGTACTTTGTGGTTCAGCCGCACTGAAAACAAGCTGTTAAAGCAGTGATAACACTTCACCACAGGATGTTTTGGATGAACTTGTAGAAACCGCCTCGTATCATGTAGCAACACCAGACTTTTACAGTTCAGGCAAAGGCGAGTTTATTTGTATCGCACCTTTCAGACAACGGCCGACTCAAAGTGCTTTACACAGCATATTTTTTTACCATGCACAATTTACACAAATTAGACACGCATGTCCACGCACACACAGCAGCAGGCCGAAAATCAATCAATCAATTAATCATTATTTTTAAAGCACCAAAACAGAAAGATCACATGGGGATTATCTGCAGGATGGATTTCTCCTCTGTGTTCCTCACGGTCCTGCTGTCCACGCTTCCTCTCTGCTGAGGTGGAGGTCGGAGCACGGCGTGCATGCATGAGGACGCCGGTGTTTGTGGGGGGCGACTCGGTCCGAGCGGGCTGAAACAGTTGGACAACAGTTTGGGTGAATTTACAAAGATAGTCAACACAATGACAAATCAAACTTTTATTTTTTATATATTTTTTTTATTTATTTGAATTAGGACTTTGCATATTCACTAACATGTCAGCATAAAGCAGAAATGTAAAAAATGCCGGAGTTAGCACAATTGCTAATTTTCACCCGTAGTGCTAATTCTAGTTCTATTAAACATTGAGTGTGATCTGAAAACGCAGCTCGGACACAGACTATCTCCTGTCGCTGCTGTTAGCATAGTTTTGACCTTTGAGAAGCTTTTGCAAAACATGTTTGTTTGTTTTCTACCAAAAGTGGCAGCGTAGAAGAAGAACTTGCGTTTGACTGTCGGTCTCTGTGTTGTTTAACACTGTGTGCGTGTTGTTGTTGTGTTGTCTCTCCCTCTGGTTTTATGACAACGGATGAATGTTGTTTCTGATTGGCCGTTCCAGACGTGACGTTCACGCCTCTGTGGCGTCTCATCTTCACTGGGAAATGTCAGGGACATGACTCCTGTCTCTACAGAGGAGAGAGTGATGTCTGCTGGGAAAACTCGGGGGGGCGGGGCTTATTGCATTTAAAGAGACACACACCAAAACGGAGCGTTCTGAGAGAGCTGGTTTCTACAGGCTCACAAACCTCCTCTGCTGCTTGACTCATGTTATATTTGGACCAAAGCACAGAAACACACGTTTCATTTAGAGCACAGGGGGGGGGGCTGTTTGAGACGGGGGGAGAAAATGTCCCCTTTAATGTCATGATGATGGCCGAGCTTGGATGTGAACTTGTTTCCCTGTAAAAGTACAGAAGTGTGTGTCAGCAAGTTTACAAAGTTCCACTTCCCCGTTTGTTTCTCTTTTACTGAACCGGAAATCAGCAGAACAGGATCCGAATTCATGGTTTAATTAAAAATGCTTCATAGCACGACTCAGCACTTAATCCTTCACTGCAGGGAGTGTTTAAGTCAGTGTGCGAGCAGATCTGTACTTTGTTCAGGGTTCTTTGTAGCACCGGTTTGCTTTTCCAACCAAAAGGGGAAATCCATCATAGACTGGAATTAGCTTCATTTCTGCAACGTAACAGAAACTCTGACATGAGAACAGAAGGGTTTTCCTGGACTTCTCCAGTGACTGTAACTCATGACTCTGCCTTCGATGTAAACACATCAAGATCTCACATTCAGCACACGAGCATGGTGACGTGGAAGTCGTCTGTCTATCCAGAGACGATGATGGGATGTCTGAGAGTCTGACAGCGTTGTTTTCTTTCCCGTGTGTTACAGAGACAGCCCCCCTCATGTCCCTGCAGGCGAGCTGTCCACAGAGCTGGTGATCCAGCTGATCAGTAACATGACCCTGAGCATCAGACAGAACTTCCCCAACCTCACCGTCTATCCCGCGCTGGGAAACCACGACTTCTGGCCTCAGGTAACTTTTTATTCTCCGCCCTCGAAGTTTGTAAGAAGTTATAAAAAAACACGACGAGGGAAGAATATGATGATGTGATATGTGAAACTGCAACAATAGACTTCAGAATAAGAGTGAAAGACACGACATGATGTCAACATCATCTCAGATCAAAGAGCATTTTTCATCTAATGCTGAGATGAGCTGTGAGATGTGAGCTCAGGTAGCTGGGTCCATCGTGCAGGACGCAGGGTCATCAGGCTTCACTGATGATTCTGGAACATCAGGAGCTGAACTGCTAACAGCAGATGTGGAACCTCCCCGTTAAGGAGCGTTGATCGATCTTCCTTCCCCGGTTGAACGGCTGTATTTTCATTCGAGACATGTAATGCTAGTAGTGGGTCTTTAATTCTGCAGACTGCTGTCTGGAGGAGGGAGGTAACATGATCCCTGTAGGCCGTGTAGCTGGGAGTCCATGATCGGACACACTCATCTCTGTTGTATTTTTCACTGTGTTTCTGCTTGGACTTCTTTTCCAGGACCAGATGCCGGCCACCACCAATGCCATCTACAAAGCTGCTGCTCAGCTGTGGAAAGTCTGGCTGCAGCCTGAAGCTCTGCTCACTCTCTCACAAGGTGGCATCTCACACACACACACACACACACACACACACACACACACACACACACTGGGGACTGTGCAGAATTGAGATCACATATTAACCTGTGCAGCACTCAGTTGGAAGACAAGCAGGGTTGTTTATAGCAGCTTTAAAGCATCAGTCTGTAAAGGGTTAAAAACGCTGTTTCTGTCACATGCTCCTCGTTTCATATCGCCAGAACTCTTCTATCTTCACCTCACACGTTGCTGTTTGAATGTTTAGCAGGTGAATATTTAATGTTGTCTTTTATTTTTTTGATATAATAAAAGTGTAAACCGGAGACACTGCATGATCTCAGCTCTGCAGCACAAACAGGAACTGTCGGTTGTTATTCTAACATGAAGATCAGACCCCGGCCCTCCAGAACAAGATGGCTTATGGTGCTTTGGGTGTTCTGGATCCTGCAGGTGGTCCCGGGTCAGATTATGCATGTAGCTAACATGATGTGAGTCACTGTTGTCATTTGAAAGCCTTTTTTACTGATAATAATCCCCCCCCCAAAAAAAAAAAAATAAATAAATAAATATATATATATATATAATTTGCATCCAGTCAGATGAGGGTGCAGAAATCTAACATGAGGGTGCAACGTAAGAACTGTAGAACCGGGCCTGCTGCCAACTGCTTCCCTGCTGCATTTAAAGGGGAAACGATAGAACCGACACATTGAAGCTGAAGCATGTTCTGCTCACGCTCCTCTCCCTTTGTTCCTTCCCTGCAGGAGGTTTTTACTCCCAGCTGGTGAAGCCCGGTCTGAGGGTCTTGAGTCTGAACACCATCCTTTACTACGGTCCTGATAAAGCCACCGAGAACATGACGGACCCGGCGGGACAGTTTGAGTGGCTCGAGAAAACTCTGGAGAAATCCGCTCAGAACCTGGAGAAGGTCTCTCGCACGTCTCCGTCTTTATGTCTCACATCCTGACGTTACAGGCCGCCATGTTTGATCGTTCAGGTCGTTGTCTTGTCCAATCCAGGTTTACGTCATCGCCCACGTTCCTGTGGGCTTCCTCGCCTTCGCCAGAAACACCACTGCTATGAGAAAGATCCACAACGAATGGCTGGTCGCCATCTTCAGGAAGTACAGTCACGTCGTCGCCGGACATTTCTACGGCCACACACACCGAGATAGCGTCATGGTGCTGCTGGACCTCCAAGGTAAGAAACCAAACCAGCTGAAGGATGCACGTCGAGCACGATGACAGCCGGGAGGTTGCTGGTTCAACTCCCCGTCAGACGGGAGCATGAATGTCGGGTGCATGTGTGGGTTCTCTCCGAGTGCTCCGGCTGCCTCCTACAGTCCAAAGACATGCTCCTTATCTTAACTGGTCGTCTGCACCTATGTGTCAGTTCTGTGATTGACAGGCGAACGGTCCAGGGTGTAGCCCCGCCCCCTCGCCAAATAACAGCTGGGATTGGCTCCAGCCCCCCTCCGATCCCGAACATGAAAAGCAGATAATGGATCGATGGATAACCATAAATTGGCCCAAGTCTCTTCCTAATTAATCACATTTTTATGTCAAAGACTTCGAGCTACAAGTTTCTAAACATCGTCGATTCATTCATGAAAAGAGAATCTGAAGGACACAGAAGTTAAAGCAGATCAACAACCATTAAGAGAACATGAGAAAGTATAAAATGTGCCTGAGTCGGACTCGTCGATCGGTGCGTCTGAGTGATGTCATGTGTTTTGTGCTTCCTGAAGGTAAACCTGTGAATTCTCTGTTCGTGGCTCCGGCTGTCACTCCCATCAAACACGTCCTGGAGCCGTACTCCAACAACCCGGCCTTCCGCGTGTACCTGTACGACCCCGAGGACTACGGCGTGATGGTGAGGAGCGACGTGTGTGTGTGTGTGTGTGTGTGTGTGTGTGTGTGTGTGTGTGTGTGTGTGTGTGTGTGTGTGTGTGTGTGTGTGTGTGTGTGTGTGTGTGTGTGTGTGTGTGTGTGTGTGTGTGTGTGTGTGTGTGTGTGTGTGTGTGTGTGTGTGTGTGTGTGTGTGTGCGTGCTGATTTTTACAGAGAGAAGACTTTGAGATTATTCTGTCTAGTTTCTCTATAATTCCTGCCAGAGGAGATTAAAACAACGCTGCAAAAAATAGACTTTATTTTATTTAAAAAAAAAAAAATGTCAAGCCCAAATGTTCAACTTTTTAAAATGAAGAAACAAGATTTAGTTTGTGTCCTGGTCGGTTAAATCTCTGGATAATTAATGTCAGATTTTAAGGACACGATTTTTTAGCATCTGAGGAGATCTTGAGTTTGTCAGAATAAATAAACATAAGAGGGTGGAGTCAGCTTGTAAACGCATCCAAACTAGGCCCCGCCTCCTGAAGTGCACACTCGCTGCAGGATGTAGGCTACAAGCTTGTACCTCCACAGCAAGCTAACGCGTGTTAGCGCAAGCTAAGCGCTAGTGTAGGCCAACTCCACATCCCCGGGTGAAAGCCGACACATGGCGTTTTCCATCACTGTGATTATATTTTCTCTTCTCTGAGGCTTCGTCAACATCCGTCATGTTTGCTAGCTTAAAACTTACTGAATCGTATCCCTCATCCTCATTGGCTGGAGGAAGCGTCAATCAAAACAAACCCAAAAAAAGATAGCAAACTCCAGTCACGACTCAACGACCTCACGTCCGTATAAGTCTGTGTTTATATTTAAAGATAAAGCTACTGACTCCATCTTTAAGAAGATAAAAATAAAAAGGAGTGCTTCCTGGAACTTTTCACAATACAATCTGAAAAAGTTCTGCCCAGACTCCGATCAGCGACAGAAAGAAGAAAGTCTCTCTTGATGATTAATCACGCTGTCAGTCAGGAAACAAAAACAGCTTTTCTGCCATTCAAAAACTCTTTTCTCTCTCTCTCTCTCTCGTCCTTCTCTGGTGCTTTTCCTCTCCTCCTCTAAAGGATATCTGGCAGTACTATCTGAATCTGACGGAAGCCAACGAGAAACAAAGATCCGACTGGCGGCTTGAATACATCATGACTGAAGCTTTTGGACTGACTGACCTGCGGCCGCTGAGCCTGCTCCAGCTGGGGCTGAGCTTCAGGCTGCCTCAGAGCAAAGCCTTCGATACGTACTTCACTCACTACATGGTGGGATATAACAGCAGCATCAGCTGTGAAGGGGACTGTAAGCTCAGCCAGGTGTGTGCTGTGCTCTACCTGGACCAGCTGTCCTACTCTGAGTGTGTGGGACAGGGAGAGTGGTAGGACATCTTCATGTCAGGGGAGTCGGATTTTTCTCAGGATTCTGTTTTTGTTTTTTTTTGTTTTTTTAATTCCCACTTTGCTGACTTCATAAAAAGACTGAAATTCTTTTATTTTTATCTTTAATGTTACTTTCTGGTATCCAAAGTCATCCAGACGCGACCAAAAAATAAATAAACTGAACTACCTGAAATAAGAACTTGAGATAAAGAGGAAATGACCTGTAACCTCTGCTTGAGAACATAGACTGTATAAAACATGGACGTCATCCATTTTGGGTATCTGAAAAGGCAAAGTGAAGCCAAATGTTGGACTCGTCCAGATGCAGGAAAAGAGGCGGAGCTTAGGCAGGACTTCCTGTCGACTCGACCACACCTCCTAATTATGCAAATATAGAAATAACTTTTAGACCAGGAGGACATTTATTACTTTGAGTGCAATTTTTACTCATGTTTGAGATTTGAACATTTTTAATTCAGGTAAAAAACATCAAAGGTCCCTCAGGTCAGTACGAGGGATGAGCAGCTAAAACAGTTTTTTTTGACATCATCAGCACTCTTCTCAACCAGCCAATGATTTTCCGCATGTTTTTAATCCTCTACTGATCAGCTCGTGGTCATTTCTCCGGAAGCCATGATGGCGGCGCTGTCTGTATTTTTCATCATCAAAGTAGGATGGCTAGTAATCCCACCGTTTGATGCAAATGTAAAACATTCAGGGAACAACCAAGCTCTGCGGCCGTTGTCAAGAGAGTGTTACCATAGCGACCGTTGTCATGGAGACGAGGCACGTGTGCGTCGTTTTCTATTCTCAGTGTTCAACCAACTTCCTCCGAGCGCTCTGTTTGCGCACAGCCAGCGTTTTTTTTGTTTTTTGTTTAATATACCACAGCCAGTCAGCAGGGGGAGCTCTAAATATTTTGGCTTCACTTTGAGTCGGCTGTCGATCAGTCTGTCTTTTTTTTTTTTTTTTTATACAGCATTTTTCTAAATACCAAATAATAATGAAGTCGCTTCTATGTCTTCCATGATGTGATTTATTTCTTGTTAACAACTTTGTTAAGTTTGCACGTCTGTAGAGCTCATGAATTCTGTTGAGTTTAAATGAAATGTGACTTCCATGAGTGATTTTTTGAATATAAGATTCAGATCTTGCTGCAGTGTTGCTGTGAACTACGAGGTATGCATCAAACGTGAGAAATGTCAAGCGGAGGTAACATGCAATAATTGTTTTGTCTGCAGATGTTGTAGAAATATGAACACGGACAAAAATGACGCAGCATCTCAAAGAGGCTCTCTTAGTTTGACTTTTACAGATTATTTTTCTACTGAATAAAAATCTCGATTAAGTCAACGTGTTGAAACCACGTCCTTTGTTTCAGAGTATCTGACTCTGAGTCCAGGGTGAAACTCTGTGCAGGCTCGTTTGTCTCTGCAGGAGGAGGAGGAGGAGGGGGACGGGAACCACGACAACCTCATCTGACCCTCTCACTTCAACCCTCCCACCTTCATCCCCCCATGATCGTATTCTTCTCCTGTTCAAACTTTCTACAAACTCCTCTCGTTTCTCGGCCACCACCTCAAGCATTCCCTCGCTCTCCTCCTCCTCCTCCCTTCTATCTCTTTTGTCCCCTCCAATCACTCCCCAAACAGAAAAGGCCTTTAAACAAAAAAGTCACTACAGAAACTGGTCATGTTTTGCTGAATTTATCGTAAATGAGAAAAAACCAAAACACGCTATAAGCAGAATGTTGACTGACACAGCGGTTCCCAACCTGAGGTAAGGGCTCCATCTGAGTGCTTCAAAGAGGAATTTGTGGGTCCCTAAACTTGCTGACAAGACAAAATTGTCTTTGCTGTATTTGTTGTACATGAAATTATTAGTTAAAGGAATAATATGTAACTCTGACACCTGAGTATAAACTGCTATGTGATAGAGAGCTTTCAGAGATTTGTGGCTAAGGAGTGAGGAGTCATCCGAGGGGTTATTGGGTTCATTTTAGAGTCCCTGAGAAAACTTACAAGCTGAAAAAGAAGCAGGAAGAAAAATATTTTCACAAAAGAAAATATCCAAGTTTAACACTTTTTTTAAATCATAAAAAAGGATAACTTGAACATAATTTGTGCTGTATGTATCTGTCAGGATTGGAGGCTAGTAATGGTGGGAAGCTTCTCCAGAGAAGAAGAAGAAGGAGTCGAAGTTTTTGCATTTAAACATTCAAAGTGTAACAATAACTGACTTATATCATAAAACATGAAAACAGAAAGTTTAGAAAAGTTTCTTTGAGCACTGAATCTCTGCTTTCTCTCTCTCTGTGTGTCTGTAAGAATCTTTTCCCCTCATTTGCCCCCTTTGCTGTTGTTGTTCCCTCTAAGCCTCCGTCCAATCGGTGCCTGACAGAACGTAACCGTGGAGACGGAGTCGGCGGCGTGCATGGTGATGGAGAGGACTCCATCGCCACAGTAACGGCAGTAGAGCTCCAAAAACCTCCGACTCCACCTCTGAGGTCACCGTTAGCTGCTCTTGTTTAGTGTGTGTGTGTGTGTGTGTGTGTGTGTGAGTGCACAAGGGTTTCAGATTTGATTATATTTCAACTTGTCTAACATCCACAGTGAAAGCTTTTCAACCAAACCTCATTCAAAATGGAAACTCTTTTATAAATGCTACGGCGTGACTGATCGTGCAGATTTGTGTCCTTATATTCAGACTAAAGTTTTGACTAATTATAAAGTGTGTTGTCTGTGCGACAATAGTGCAACAGAAAGGTGGTGAAAAGTTAAATAACTCAAAAACGTCACTTTCAGTTTGATAAACGGACTCTTGTGTTTTTCTCTCACACCTCACGACAGCTAAATATTATTTCATCTAAGCATGAAATAGCGTCGGATACACTCATCACACTACAGACTTTGCATGCTCAGTTTGATAATCATGATACAGAAACAAATAAGGGGGACCTGGGTTTATTATGTACTTATTGCACATTTAGATTTTATAAGTGTAAATATTATTTATCTTATTTTACCTACGTTGCACCGAGGGGAGGGGAGAAACGTAATGTCGATTTCACTGTATGTCTGATATAATTTGGAATTGATAAAGTAAACCTTGAACCTTGAACCTAAACTTTGAACTTCTTCTCCAAATAAAGAAGGAAATCATGTTTGTTTTTCTTAATGTTTTTTACATTAATCAAGAAAATGTTTGCGTCAGTGGCCTAGCGGTCAGTTAGCGGTCAGTTAGCGTGCAGCGTGTGTGGAGGCTGTTCGTCCTGGGATCGATTCTTTACTCTCTCAGTCCCTGGTTTCTCTGTTCACTCTCCTGTGTCTCAAATAAAAGCATAAAAAGACCCCGAAAATAAAATCTACATTGATCTTTGTGTCAATCTTTAAAAAAAAAAAAAGAAGAAGAGGTTGTTACTGCCTGTAAGCTGACATGCATCCATCCTAACTCACCCTGAGTGAGCGGGAGGGGCCCGTGACGCCAGACTGACCCTACACTGACTGACTCGAAAGATCTCCACGTGACGGGTACGATCTCTGTGAATGCAATAAAACTGCTTCTTATGTTTTCTGTTCTTTCCCACTCTCTTCTTGATATTGCCTGAACGTGTCACACCGACAGGTAGCATTAATATAAAAGGCCCAAACTCCACGCAACGCCACTTCACATCTTTGTTCAGGCAGTTTGGTTTTTAAGGTTTTACAGCAACTGAGAAAGGATGTGGTCACTGAAGGAGTAAAATTAAAAAACAGAAGAAGAGACTGAAAACCTTCAGACACACCACGATAAGCTGTGCGCTGGTTGCTCTGTTGCCCCGTCTCTCTAAATGTCCGTCTCTGTGTTTGTGTGGCTGACCCTCATGTTCAGGTCTGCATACATTTCTCTGCTTTTGTTCCACTTGGCCGGCTGTCTGGCTGACTGTTGGCTGACTGCTGGAGCCCCACAACCAGTTAATCTGAGGATTACTGTCAGGACAGTACAGCCATCCAACGGCCCTCTCCTGGGGAGCTGGAATCTGTGTGTGTGTGTGTGTGTGTGTGTACCCCTCAAGCATGCAGCTCACTTAATCCCATTTAAACTTCTTTGAGTCGTAGACACCGTCCCTCTCTTTAATTGTCTCATCTCCGTTGTAATGAGAGTCATTGCTTCAGTTTCAGAGTTATTCTTTCATATTTACCAGGTGAGTTTAGCATTAAGTGAAGCCCCTGTTGGTCCCATTAATCTATTCACTGTGAAACACCAAGAGTTTCTTGGTCATGACTTGAAGTTAAAAGCTCTTGGAGTCCTTTTTGCGCCTGGTAAATTTGACCATGTTAGTTCATTCGGGTCTCCCGTGAGCCTTTGCTAATAAGATGGAGACACATCGTGACTTTCTAGCCTGCGATGCTAGTTAGCATGAAATCACTCACACAAGAAAACTGTTTGAAACAACAGAAACGTCACGTGCGAGACGCCATGATGTTTTTTCCCCCTGACTCTGACCCTTGACCCTATGCTGTATGTCATATCTTTGTTCATTCATTTAGATCCTGCACTGGTGTAATATTGGATCCCCAGTCTTTGATTTCATGTTGCATTACATCAGGAGCTCCACATACACACAAAGACATGCACACACACACAAACACACACACACACACACACACACACACAACACTGTTCTTCCCCTTCTGATAGCAGAACAGAGGTGCCCTCACTTCGTCTTCATATTGCAACGAGCTGAGACGTCACAAGTGCGTTAATATCGTGCCTCAGATGTTCAGTGTAAAAGGAAAGGAAGTGGGAGACGTACACAGGTCACAGGACCGAGGAGTATCGTAAAGTTCACCCAGAAGGATAACCACAAAATCCCAATTAATATATTGGGAAGTGAGAAAAAAACAACAAGAAATGGTATAAATCCAAAACTAGCTTCCTGAACTGAATATTGAACCGAAAAAGGAGCGAAACCATGCGGCTACCAAGCAGCTCACACGAAATTAAATTGTTCAGGAGAGCCAGAAAAAAAACGATTATTTTCATGGATGTGATTGGTCATGTCGAGGCCAACGTGATTAGAAACCTGAGCTCACAGATATTTAACTCATGACTCTTTTGCAGGTTTTTTTTTTTTTTTTTTGGGATGAATCTTGTTTTTTTTTTGTTTTAGTTTTATTTGTTTTGGGACTGTGTACATTATGTGCCAGTATTGATTGAACCAAAGTTAGCTTCGAGCTAACTCTGGTGTTGTGTGTTTTTTCAGCACACATTGGGTCGTCTTGTTACTTTTTCAGATAAGAAGATCAAACCGTAACCTTAAAAGCTGTGTATTAACCTCACCCTGTGTTAACCTACAGATTAAACCCTCATGTCTAACTGTGACTGTTTACACCACAACCTTTCCTTCATTCACATATAGTGACGTGTTCGTAGTGAAGAGAAGCATTTCAAATCTGTTTTAAAAGAGCCTCCGTACAGCAGGATTCTTATTTTAGCGATTTAACAATACCTGATAACTGCTCTCATATCTGGCAAACTGAGGGGCGTCCAAAACGGCCTTCAAAGCCCCGCCTACCTTCTCTGGTCCAAACAAATCCAGAGCACTCAGGAGCAGAATCTAAAGTTAGAAGGAGGACATACTGGCTGCTGTATTGTTGTCAAAGGAGCCCTGAAGGTTTTTTGCGTTGATAGTGGTCATGTTGCCTCACCAGCAGGGTCAGCAGTGGGCTGTGACCTCAGGTGACCTCATCCTTCTGGACCTCAGCTAATCCTTTTTGGGTAAAACCGACACTTAACTTTGGAAGTGATTAGAGCTCGATCATTAAAGAATCTGCGTTTTATTCCTACCTGCCAACATTAACAGCGACCTCACTTTGAATGTCTGTGCAGGTGAAGGCTATACACCATTCCCATTTTCTTTACTGAATACTTCATTAAACAGTTTCCTTCTTGCATTAAAAAAAACAAAGTACCCTCCTTACACCCCACACACTCCTCACACACACTCATATGTGGACATTGCTCGCTAATCTGATCTCATTAAGAGATCTCTCTGGGTAAAGAAAAGCTTAAATCTGTCTCCTTTCTATGTTGTAGAAGTAGTCAGAAAAGATCACAGGAGGACAGAATCTATCAGACGATAATCTCGATCTACTTTCAACTTTTGTTTTTGGTAAAGCTAAAGTTTAAATTTAGCCGACACTAACATCTGTGTTATGGTTTATTGATTATGATAACAACTATATCAGTGGATGGATGGATGAATAGATGGATGGATGAATAGATGGATGGATGGATGGATGGATGGATGGATGGATGAATAGATGGATGGATGGATGGATGGATGGATGAATAGATGGATGGATGGATGAATAGATGGATGGATGATGAATAGATGGATGGATGGATAGATGAATAGATGGATGGATGGATGAATAGATGGATGGATGGATGAATAGATGGATGGATGGATAGATGGATGGATGATGGATGAATAGATGGATGGATGGATGGATAGATGGTTGAATAGATGGATGGATGATGGATGGATGGTTGAATCTATAGTTGGATGGATGGTTGAATAGATGGATGGATGGTTGAATAGATGGATGGATGATGGATGGATGGTTGAATCTATAGTTGGATGGATGGTTGAATAGATGGATGGATGGTTGAATCTATAGTTGGATGGATGGTTGAATAGATGGATGGATGAACGGATAGATATCGGGCCCTTACTGTATTTGGGAACTTAAGAATACATAATAAACATTGAGGCTCCGACAGTAACCACATCTGAAGTCACCTTTTCACTACACCTGCTACAGCACGGACTCCAGGTGCTCCAGTCTGCACCCCGCTGCTCTATTCTCACTCTCTCACTCTGTCCAACTGTTTTTTACTTTGTATGATTAAATTTAGAGTTTTATTTATTATGTATTTCACTTTTGCAATTTCCCCTCAGGAATAAAATAAATCCCACCTACAACAGATCGTAATTTTACTTAGTCATACTTATTATCCCCCCCCCCCCCCCTTTATTTTCATTGTTTCTCTGCAGCCCACATAAAAGCTCTTTCATAATCGAGCTCTCCCGTGTGATATTGTCTCACACCCAAGTCTCACACACAGTCTATAAAGGAGGCAGAGACACAGGCGGAGGGGTGGGGGGTCCTTTCAGTCTCATGCTTCAGTAGTGATTTGTCAGCAGCATGAATGGACTCCTTCATCAGGGAGTGGAGACAGCAACAAGCTGTGTGTGTGTGTGTGTGTGTGTGTGTGTGTGCGCGCATCGTGTATATGTGTGTGTGGACACTAGTGGGGGGGGGGGGGGGGTCCAATTTAGCTCTCAAGCCTCCTTGCTCCCTCGTATGGGCCCACCGTATGCAGTTCTCCCAACAGCCAATCAGAGTCCAGAGATCTCATTACCTCACTCTCTGATGGGGGCCGTGCCAAGCTGGACCGAATCCACCCAACAAAAAAAAAAAAAGGCACATTTTGAAAGAGCAGGACAAAGACGAAGCAAAGTGCCAATCTGTTGTTTGAAAAAAGTCAAGTTTTACAGCTTTTAAAAAAAACGTTAGGTTCTGACCATAACTTCAGCAAACAGGTTCATAAAATAAGGAATAATAAAAAAGTAATTTATCAACGTTAATTTAGCTTTGACTCCAACTTCTCCCAACCAAAGATATATGAAAGTTTTATGTATTTAACAGTAGATAAAGAAACACAATCTTACAAACTCTTAAGATTAATAAGAGATCTGAACATAAAAATGTTAAATATTTAAATATAGATAGAGCTGCTGTCTAAGAAGGTATGTGCTGTTTTTGTGTCTGTATTTGTGTGTGTGTGTGTGTGTGTGTGTGTGTGTGTGTGTGTGTGTGTGTGTGTGTGTGTGTGTGTGTGTGTGTGTGTGTGTGTGTGTGTATGAGTGAGTGAGTTGGAAAGAAGCCAGCCATTGACATCCTGGCTGCACGGTTGAGTCTCCTCTTCCAATTAGAACTTCACCCAGAAACGGGACTTGGATACTTTTCCCACTGGAGTAGATCTATTGTCCGAGGAACACAAAGCTGCGATTATTGTGGCCGTCATGAATTTATGAATGGGCACAAAAGATGGCATCCTCTGAAAAAAAGAAGAAAAGAAAGCGCTCATTATGTCGTGGAATGTCTTTTTGCGTGTGTAAAACTGCGTTACAAAAACAAGGATGGTGAAATGAAACCTTAAAAAAAATGTCTGAACGGACACACCCAAAAAAAAAAAAAAACATCGACAGCACCAGAAAAAATAAGTTCTCTCTTTCGGAGCGCGTTCACACTAAACAATCTGTACCGCGCCCAAAAAACGCTTCCCCCTCGATTAGTGTGAGCGCTCCGATCCATGCTTAAGAACAGCACACCTGGAAGAGGTGTGCGTCTGCATGTTACAGTAGCTCACGCACATGCAAGGCGCCTCAGGAGACAAGACCTGATCCAAGACAGTGGATGAAACGACTTCTGGCACAACAACCTTTTTTACGCCTTGCAACAAACATGGCGGACTTCCTCCTTCCAGACCCTGATGATGACACGTCAATGAGCGACCAGTGTAATCTTTTTCACTAAACACGAAGCGTTGATATAAAGGCAGAAAACTGTGCCCTCTGTCTGCCATCTTGGATTTCCACTGCGTATTACTTGGACGGTGAAAACCTCTCAATGTGCAGAGTAAATGTGAGGAAGAATCTCAGGAAGGTTTCAGGGCCGGCCTGTCTCAAAAAAATGTTTGCACGTTTTCAGATGTGCACTCGTGGAAACAGCTTCAGACAAAGTTTCACTTCATGTGGCCTTTACGGACTACATCTCAATTTCAAGTCATACTATATCCGGCAAATATTAAAAAACATAGAAGCCACCAACACCTTCAAACAACCAACAAACATGGGGTGCTGGTGGCTTTTTTCCTGCAGTGCCATTTCCCACTCTCTCTTTCTCTCCCTGATTTCCATCACTGCCCACTGACTCTGTCTCTCCAATAAAGGCACAAAAGGTCCAAAAATAATTCTCAAAAAGTCAAACAACCAACACGCTTTAAATTGGCATCCTACATTCTTACATGCACAGAACTTTATTTTCCTTTATTAAGAGACAGAATAAACACCTGTTAACCCGTCTGCTGTCCTTTTAGTCCTTCTCTGTCCTGCACAGACCTGTCATAGTGCAAAGACGGAAATCCAGGAGGTTAATCTGCCTGTAAATCTTAATCTCTCTGTTCTTTCCTCCATGCATCCTCCTCGCCATCCACACACACACACACACACACACACACACACACACACACACACACACACACACACACACACACACGCACCCCACCCTCATCCTCGTCCTGTCTGCTGTGCTTACAGGGTCACTGAGTTTGCCCTCCTGTTACAGGCAGAGAGGGGTTGAGGGGCGGGGCTTGTGGACCACTGTCTTTGATCACTATGGGGGTTACAGCCCCTTTTATTCCACCTGATCAACACTTTACTGACCCTGCGCTCCCCCGACCCCCAGCGGAGGCACAAATGCATCGGGGGCGGGGCCTAGGGGAAGCTCTGCAGAGGTTCTGTCTGTTGCCATTTTGTCTTGTCTTTAATTCCTTTTCCTCGTTGAAATTAAAGACTAAAAATGTTTCTTAACTTCTTTTTTAGTTTACACTGCACAAGACAAACATTTATATCCCATTCATTCGTCTCACACAAGTCTCAGCAGAAACATTTGATTTCTGTTTGAGATATAACAGACATCCATTCTTAGATCTTTTTCCACACTTTGCTCACTTTAGTTCAAAACCAAATCGAGTGCATGAGGGAGTCAAGAGAATTTTCTTTTCTTTTTTTTTAACAACATTTAAAAGAATGAGAAAATTTAGCAACAAATGACGTCATGGGACCGTGGAGAAAACGGATTGCAGGACTTCATAATCAGATAGAAATCACCATCCGCTGGCAGGTGCATCAAGGTGTTTTAATACCTGCATCAATGCTGCCATCTGCTGGTACTTCTGTAGTGTTGCCTCTATGCTTCAATGATACCAAACCTACAGTATATAACCTGGAAGAGTGGTTCTCAAACTTGTCAGCATATGCAGAGATGCTACAGTAGGTGTTTCTTGAAGAGGAACTATTGACAGAGAATCACGCACCAAGGCGTTATTTACTCTTATTTGTTAACAAATTATTCCTCAAATTCCTCTGATTAGTGTAACGGCCCTCTTCGGTGATATTTGGTTCTCTTGCTGTTAACTAGAATAACACATAAGCATAAGTACATGTATCTTTGGGTGTGGGTGAAGAACAGCACAGGGACACTTTCAACTTCTAACACTTTTTTAATGTCCGTTATTTTTACAGTCTATGGTCCGTTGCAAAAGCTCCAACGTAACCATGGCAACCTTAAAGGCAAAGTGCCTCACATTAAAAAGTCACTCTTGAAATGATATAAAAAACATGAACATGAAATAAAATAATGTTTAACATCTCAACCTGAGAAACATAAAGATCTATAAAATAAAACTTCAGGAAAATAAATCTCATCTCCATCTTATATTAGTAAAGTATATATTGAATCTTTTTTTTTTCCTTTACACACAAATAACACTTGCTGCTGTTATGTGGGCAGACCACACCTGCCTTCTGCTTCCTCCTTCCTTTATCTGTCATGAAGTTCAGAACATGCAGAATGATGAGCAGTGATATCGATGTTTATATGAATGCAGGTCAAAAAACAACAGATACAGAAATAAAAACAAAAAAAAGTGTACACATTTTTAACTACTACTGAACCTCTGCACGTCAAAGTGCCTTTGTACACAAATTAATATCCTGTCTGAAAAAGGTTAGGGGAAGAAATCGTCAACGCTCAGACTCCAGCATGTAGTCCAAGGTTATTCTGATGACCAGTCCTCCATATAATTATAATATAATGTGCCCACAAGATATTAACTGGAGTGCCCAAGATTTTTATTTTTATTTTTGGGTCGTCAGGGTCTCCATAGATTTACATTTCATGCAGAGGTCTAATGCTCAGTCTTTGTGCTACTATAGGTAGGAAACCTACAACGTCCTCTTTTAAAAGAAAAAAAAAACATCTTACAGAAATAACTCTTGAAAGTAAGCAGAAAGTCTTAAAACACATCTATCTTTACCCTGCAAGGCTTAGATAAGACAAAAAATAAAAAGCTGTCCGTCATTCAAACAAATCGTTGCTCCCTGATACAATCCATGAGCACGAATTCTTAAATCGTGCACTCAGATTTTAAAACGATGTGCACAGTAAAATAAACTGGAAGTGTCCCTGCAGATTGCAAATCCATAGACACAGTTTATAAACAGTGCACGCAGATTTGTAAACTGAGAAAAGAGTTTTAAAAAAGGGCTTTTTATTTTGTCCAACCTGAGCCTTGTGGGGCACCGTAGTTTTCAGTGTAAAAAGCTTTGTTGATGGTGGCGTAGAGGCTGCTGGGATCAGCGGAGGCTCCTGCAGCAGCAGCAGAAGAAGACGAAGATGAAGGTTTCACGGAGGCATAGGTCACTGAACCATCGTCGTCACCACAAACCTGGAGATAAATCACAGAGCATTAAATACCACAAAATAATGTCATGAAATACAAAGTGCACGTTGTGAAAAGTTACGAATAAAGTAACGCAGAAATTTGAAGAATGAAGTGTAAATGTAAACACACTGTTAGCACATTTTTGTGACTTTAATAAAGACATATCTTTAAACTCACATCCATCCTGATTTTAACCAATCAGACAGCTTACCTGAGCTTCACTTCTTCCCTTCTTGTATCTGATGGAGGCGTAGAAAACCCCGCCTTCAGGATCCGCCTACACAGAGAAGACAACCAATCAGCTGAAAATGTTGTGAAGCAGCTTCCTGAGGTTGTTTGATCTCACTCTTCTGGGTTTATACGTAAGTAACATTTATTTATGCAGCCCCCGCAGAACCCTGTGGCATCCCACATAACAGTGAAGGAGACTCAGAGACGGCATGTTGCTGGTGCTCTGATGTTGCGTCACCATCACCTTTATCGTTGTCAAGCTCTGAAGACTGAAGGGAGTTTTATCAGACTGATCTAAGGAGATGATAAGGCTTTGATGAATATTTATTTATTTTTGGCATTTTGGTTTCTGCTCTTAAGAAAAACCCGTCGCCTCTGTGCTGCTGACTTCCTGAACCTCCCACGAGTGGACAGATAAAATCAATGAGATCAGTGTAATGGAACGAATGAAACCAGAAAATGTTTTTTTAAACTCTGAATGTGCACGGTGAAATATCTATAAGGCTCGTATGATCTTAATTCTTCACTCCTCTCTGTGTTTATCTTCATTTACATCCAAGTCCGTCTAAAGACACTATAATGTAAAAATAAAGACAAATCCTGTTGTGTTTTTTTACACTTGAATCTTAAAAGAACCTTTAAGGTCGGATCGTTGAAGAATGTAAAAAAAAAGACTCTAATATGGTGACGTGTAGCGAGCAAACACAGGAGCAAAGAGGGTAAAAGGTGTGAGCTCACCGTGTCCTGATTGGTCCCTACTGCAGACCCTGCAAGGTCAGAGGTCACCTCCTGGAGACAAAACACATCACATCATGGATTCAGTGCAAGCATTTCTTAGGGAGAAAAATACAATTAATGCATGCTTCAAAACATCTTAGAATCCAGAGTCTGTCTGCAGGGGCGTGTCCAGACTACCTGACCTGGGGGGCCCAGCTGTGGACCTGACTTATGCAGGGTGGCATGAAAGCTCTCCAACACACGTCTGAATATTTATCTGGCTACAAACCTGCATGCACGTCGTCTATACTTTGTATTTTACATTTGAAGCAATTCATCACATGTCCCTCTTAAATGAACAAATTCAAATGACATATTAACCGTTGTAACTTCTGTTGTGTTTTTATGCTTTTGGAGTTACGAGAGTTTGATGGGAGAATAAGCAATAATAATCTTAAAGTGCTACAAGTACCATAAGAAGAAAATTAAAGAGATAAAAACATCCTCCAGGACCGTTATTGCTTCTTAACAAATGTTTTTGGTTTTTTTTGCATTTTTTGTTCAGCAGCCAGTGAGAAGAAACATCATCATCAAACGTTTTAGGACTTACAACATCGTCACTCGTCTGCGTTCTGCTTCCTGCAGAGACACACAAACAGCTGGACTTTAACTTCCAAACAAGAAACATTGATCATCCAAACTTCTACATGTTTTAATGTTCTGCATGAAAATGTCATCGTCGCTCTCACCTTTCCATCTGATAACTTTCATGATGACCACTAACAGCGCTGTGAAAACCACGACAGGCACGAGGACGAACAACCATTTCAGGTCTGAGAGAGAAATGAAAATATGTGAAGCATGTCGGCTGCAGACTTCTGTCATTAATCAGAATCAAACACAGAGAGGAGAAGACATCAGGAGACTCTACCTCCTGCAGGAGTTGTTGTTGGCGGTAGTCTTGTTGTTGGTGGTCTTGTTGGTGGTGATGGAGTTGTTGGTGGTCCTGTTGGTGGTCTTGTTGTTGGTGGTCTTGTTGTTGGTGGTCCTGTTGGTGGTCTTGTTGTTGCTGGTCTTGTTGTTGGTGGTCTTGGTGGTGGTCCTGTGTCCTCACCTGAAGTTGAGATAAACACAACTCTACAAACTGTTCAGCACAAAACTTGTGTTTTAATATAAAAATTAAACTTCATAACCCATAAAAAGTTTAAATATTTTCAGTCCAAAGTGAGGATGGAGAAATTATCAGAGAAACACAACAAGAGACAAATGAACTTCATCAGAGTCTTCATAATTATTCAAATGTTTCAGTTTATTGTTTGAATTAGAAAAGATCATGATTGAAATACTTACTCTCTCTAACAGATAGACGAACTAAAGAGTCCTTGCCTATCTTTGGTCCACCTTCTCCTTTGAAATGTTGACAGACATAAAGTCCAGCATCCTCCTCTGTGATCTTCTTTATAACCAGAGAACAGTCCTCTGTAACTCTCAGTCTGTCTGATCGAATGTCAGGCGAGTTTCTAACCTGACCAAGTGCAACCAGCTCTACTGGGTTTCCTGAAGTAAAGAACCAAGTCGTATATTCACACTTCTGTTGATCTGGTATCACAACTTCACAATGCAGCGTGGCGTCCTCTCCAACTCTGAATGTGACGTCTTTAAATTGAGCTGCTGCTGTTGAGAAAATGACAAAGAATAAAGTCAATCAAGAAAAAGTTGATTTTATTGACAATCAGTTTGAGAGTAATTATTCATCTGTGTTTTCTCAGAGTTCATTAAATCCATCATGTTAAAAAAAGGTTCAATATGTGATATAAATGTTCTTACCAGCAAACTGAAGCAGCGCTGTGAGAAGTAAAGAAGTTTGAATCCATTTGAGCTGGTTCATCCTGATTCTGCGTCTCTGTCCTCCCGTTGTCACGCTCCGAACTGTCTGACTTTCTTCAGTAGTGCTTTTTTAGAGAGACGCTGCATCTACTTCCCTTTCATAGGATGATGTCACTTCCTCATTTGGACTCAACGCCTGCTTTAAGTGTTAATTTCTATGAATGTGTCATAGTTATTAAAACATGATGAAATATGTTTAAGTTATCATAAAGTGATGATCATGAAGACAAGCTGCATTGATCAGTAAAGGACAAAAATAGATGAAGAGGACGGAGGAAGTCAAAGGTGTGAAGATTGTGAGTTCAGATAAATGTCTGAAAGTGCAACGCTCCTCTTTAGATGTTATTTCTAAATAAAATGATTTTTTTTTTTTAAACTCGGAGGGTCAAACTCGTCGTCCTCCTGAATACAACTGTGAATGTCCGTCGTGTTTGAGGCGACAGAGATCAGATTATTTTTGTGGTCTGAGATGTGTTAACACTTATATCTGAGTCTTTTCTGAGAACTGAAGGGGAAGTCGTTTACTGAGAATGTGGGCATCGTCATCAGTAGAAGCACCCTGGTTAAAAAAAACAACAAAAAAAAACACCTAACCACGCAAAGGTCTTTGATATATTTATAGTTGATGATTTTTGGTCAGAGAGACGAGCTGCAGCAAATATTTTAACATTAAAGAGTCTCAGACTGAAGTCTGTTTCTAGAAGTTTCAAGTGTTGATTAAAAATAATTCAGATAGTCTACTTTGGGACATAACCCAGTTTTTTTTCCCTCTGCTCACATTAACGTCATGAAAAAGTCTGAACGTGCTCGAAAATAAAAGTTTACTTGCAACAGAAACAAAAAAAATATTCCATGATTAAAAACAAATTAATTTGAGGAAAAAGTTGTGACCAGCATCGCCCACCTCTTCAGTTTACTATGCAAACCTAAATATAGACAGCTGCCTTTAATGTCCAATCACAGCAGTGTTTAAGCCTCTCCTGCACAATCACTCCCACTCCTCTTTGAAATGTGTCCACTAAACCTCTGACAGGTTCCTGACATATCATTCCTCTTTATGATGATTCCTATTTAATGGTACAACACCTGAAATATTCGACTCAGTTGATCTTTGGTGCTTTTCTCTGTATTTGGACTCATTCTAGTTCTATGGTCAACAAAGAGCTTTTAAACCCACCAGAGGGAGAAACAACTCAAGAATGACGGATACCCCAAAAATAAAGGAAGGAGAGAAAATGTTCTTTATATGCAGATGACATTTTAATATGATTTAATAAAGACATGATTATTACAGACTGAAAAACATGAAAAGAGATCTATAATGCTGATCCATATTTAAATATATACATATCATGTTACCATGTTGGATGTCCATACTAAACCTGGTCAAAGTGTTTTTAAACACAAGATACTCAGATGTTGGTGTAATCCCCAGACGTGGTTTCCTGCTGCTCTGAACGAGACGTTGTGAGACTTCAGTCGATGTTTTAAAGTCAAACAAGGAGCAAAGCTGAAGGACATGCCCATCCTGCCAGCTCTTTTCAGGACACGCCCACTTTGAAGCTCATTGGTTCTGCCCTCAGAAAGCTTCCAAAAAGCTGACCAATCAGAGAAAAGGGGGCACATGTGGGGAGGGGAGTTCTTAAAGAGACAGCAGCTGAAATGAACCGTTTCACACAGAGGCTGATATGAGGGATTTTTACTGACATAAAGGAGGTTTTTTGAGCTCCACCTCTCACAGTGCTGCTCAACAGGTGTCCCAGACTGACATGATTAATGGTGAAAGTCAGGATAATAGATCTCCTTTAAGTAAAACATACACATCCAATCAAATATATTGAAGCAACAATCAGACATGAAAGTTAATTTGACAGACAGATTATATTTTGGTCATAATAACATTTAAAGGCACTCAAAAATATGCAAAACTTTATAAAAATGAAGCTATCTACAAAACATTGTTTCTGTCATTTTGACAAAAACTGAAGATTCACCAAAGCGATGCTCTCTCTCTCTCTCTCTCTCTCTCTCTCTCTCTCTCTCTCTCTGTCTCTCTCCTTGATTGTCCCTCCTCCTTCACCTGCTGCTCACCTGAGTTCTTTGATTACTTGAAAGCGTGAAAGCGGGGGATTAATGTGTGTGCTGAGTGGATGTTTGTGTGGAAGTTGTTGATCAGCGGAGTCTGACAGAAGCAGAAGGTTCTCCATCATTTTCATAGTACACTGAGCCTTCACCTACATCATCATACTCCTGTGAAAACATGAAAACATAGAGTTAAAATGGAGATCAGAAATGTTTGTTTTCAACATGAAGACGGTTCATATGAGGCTTTATTTCCAGCTCACAGTGTTGTCATCAGGTGGTCTCTGGTTCCCTGAAAAATAAAGCACACAGAAACATTTCAGCTCTGACTTTAAGGTTGGTGGTGATCGCTGTGAATAAAAGTTGGTGTGAGTGTTTCTCACCTCGAGCTCTGAAGAGAAGAACAGTGATCACAGTGATCAGGAGGAGTTCAGCCACACGCAGAGCCAACATGACCAAGTCCAGACCAGAACAACCTGAAGAACAGGAACCAGAGGTTTATCACATATGTCACTTTGGTAACAATGGAGTTTTCAAAAAACATAAAAATCTTCCACTGATAATAAATTCGAGTTCTTGAGAGGCCATGATGAATTCATAGAATTTAACATGACACAAATGAAGCTTAGCGAAAGTTCAGTAAGGAAGACTTTAAGTGATCCACAATCAGGTTTCTCAGTCACCCTTTTCACGCTATCTCATTTCTGCTGTCATTCTCGAGCTGTCAGTTTGGGCCGTCCGTGGGTTAATCAGCTGTTCTGTCACCGGACCTCATCTAACCAATGGTGCAGTGTTCCTCCTTTGTTTTCGGCCTATCATCGTTCAGCTTTCCTTTTAAATATGATCCTTTTTCTTCCCTAGTTCTTTCAAGCTGGCTTCGTGCGCCCCTCCACCTCCCCATCACTGCCATCTTCAGAAGCAGAGTCAACTCCCATCAATTCTTCTCCAACTCGGTCTCATCAAATCCTCAGTCCTCCACCACCAGGGTCTGGACTCCATGGGGGGATCTATCCTAATGACGAGTAGGACTTCATCACTAAATCGCATCTTCCACCCCATAGAGTCCAAGCGCCAAAACATTCTGTCAAATCTCCTTCTGTCAATCCCTTTTTCACTGTAATAAATTCATTGTTAATATCACTTGTCTCTCCTGATTGAACTATATTTAGCATCGCGTGCTGTAAAACTGTTACATTCAGGTTATCAGGATTAGTCACATTTCAAACTGGTTAAGGATGAAAACATAAATGAAGAGTTAAAGAGGACGGTAGTAATGTGAAATGTTTGAGGTCATTTGGTGGATTTTACTTTTGACTCGTCGTCTGAGCCGTCTGGGAGTTTGTTAAAGTGAAACGAGACATTCAAAGACACAGAGGTGTCGTTCTTTTTCATCACTGAGTCTACACGGAGACACTGCTGTCACTGTGGTGGTTCAGTTACTGTGGGACTGAAGGGATCAGATATGGATCAATGCGTCCAACAAGCATGTTGGCTGCAGACTTCTGTCCTGAATCAGAATCAAACAGAGAGAGGAGAAGACATCAGGAGACTCTACCTCCTGCAGGAGTTGTTGTTGGTGGTCTTGTTGTTGGTGGTCTTGTTGGTGGTCTTGTTGGTGGTCTTGGTGGTGGTCTTGGTGGTGGTCTTGTTGGTGATCTTGTTGTTGGTCTTGTTGGTGGTCTTGGTGGTGGTCTTGGTGGTGGTCTTGTTGGCGGTCTTGTTGGTGGTCTTGGTGGTGGTCTTGTTGTTGGTGGTCTTGTTGTTGGTGGTCTTGGTGGTGGTCTTGTTGTTTGTGGTCTTGTTGGTGGTCTTGGTGGTGGTCTTGGTGGTGGTCTTGTGTCCTCACCTGAAGTTGAGATAAACACAACTCAACAAACTGTTCAACACAAAACTTGTGTTTTAATATAAAAATTAAACTTCATAACCCAGAAAAAGTTTAAATATATTCAGTCCAAAGTGAGGATGGAGAAATTATCAGAGAAACACAACAAGAGACAAATGAACTTCATCAGAGTCTTTATAATTATTCAAATGTTTCAGTTTATTGTTTGAATTAGAAAAGATCATGATTGAAATACTTACTCTCTCTAACAGATAGATGAACTCTGGAGTCCTCGCCTATCTTTGGTCCATCTTCTCCTTTGTACTGTTGACAGGCATAACGTCCATCATCCTTCTTTGTGATCTTCTTTATAACCAGAGAACAGTCCTCTGTAACTCTCAGTCTGTCTGATCGAACGTCAGACGAGTTTCTAACCTGACCAAATGCAACCAGCTCTACTGCTGGGTTTCTTAGTTCAAAGATCCAAGTCGTATATTCACACTTCTGTTGATCTTGTATCACAGCTTCACAAGGCAGCGTGGCGTCCTCTCCAACTCTGAATGTGACGTCTTTAAATTGAGCTGCTGCTTTTGACAAAATGACAAAGAAGAAAGTCAATCAAGAAAAAGTCGATTATATTGACAATCAGTTTGAAAGTAATTCTTCATCTGTGGTTTCTCAGAGTTCATTAAATCCATCATGTTAAAAAAAGGTTCAATATGTGATATAAATGTTCTTACCAGCAAACTGAAGCAGCGCTGTGAGAAGTAAAGAAGTTTGAATCCATTTGAGCTGGTTCATCCTGATTCTGCGTCTCTGTCCTCCCGTTGTCACGCTCCGAACTGTCTGACTTTCTTCAGTAGTGCTTTTTTAGACAGACGCTGCATCTACTTCCCTTTCATAGGATGATGTCACTTCCTCATTTGGACTCAAATCCTGCTTCAAGCGTTCATTTCTATGAATGCATCAAAGTTGTAAAATCCTGTTAAACTGTCATCAGGGTTTGAAGAGGATAAAAAAGTCTCTTGTGTTTATTTCTGAGGCGGTCGAATGAAGGGGAGAAAAGTCTGTCTTAAACATTAAAAGTAAATGGACTTGAGCTTGTACATTTCTACTGAAAGCTTTTTCACACCGCAGGTAAAACCCACACGTTCCCACATTGATGGTCGAGGCTGCTCTTAGGAGAGGAAGTCAAATGTGATGGTTTCAGATAAACATTCAGATGGTGTAACAGCAAGAAGAGAACAACAAAGAGAGGGCGTCTGAATGTCTGTCATGATAACAGAGCGCAGGTGTCATTTTAGTGGTGGGAGATGTGTTGACACCTAATTCTTTTCTGAGAAGTGAAGGGGAAGTTAGTTGGTGAGGTCATTTGTTTTCCGTGAGTGAGACGAGCTGCAGCAAACATTTGATCATTAAAGAGCGTCCTGACTGACGCCTGTTTCACGACAACACTCCTAACCTAAACATTATCCAGCTCAGAAATGGAGCTCAGCGTAAGTTCAGACAGGAAGACTGGTGTTTTTCTTTCATTCATTCACCTCTTCATTTATTCTTAAACCATACCCCCTACTACTACCTGTATCTCTCGCTGGTAAGCAGCTGATCATGGGCATGTATCATCCTGGAATTAACCAACCAGACACTGCCACGAACTTTCTCTACCAATCAATGGCTTGCTGTCAATAGTTTAAAAACTCTCTCTCTTCCAGTCATCCTGTAGCTGCAGGCATACGCCGCAACCCTCCTCCACCCCAGTCACCTCCTTCCAGCTCGGCAGAGTCCAGGCCCCGGCTGAAACCCACTCCTCTTCTCAATCAATCAATCAATCAATCAATGTTTATTTATATAGCGTCAATGTTTGGGCAGGCCATCCTCACCAACAGTCCCAAGGAACCTAAGAGAACTCAGGAGCTCCCAGAAAAGGGAGAGGTTAGAATATAAAGATGGTGACAAGCAGTAATAAGATATGAAAGCTGGGAGAGAAAGAGGGAGAGAGAGATAAGAGATCCTGGTGCCAGTTCCCCCGGTAGTCTAGGCCTATAGCAGCATAACTATGAGCTGGTCCTAAGCCAGCCCTAACTATAAGATTTATCAAAAAGAAAAGTTTTAAGTCTATTCTTAAAAGTACCTTGTGTGTCTGCCTCACGGACCCCGACTGGTAGACAATTCCAAAGGAGCGGTGCCTGATAACTAAAGGCTCTACCTCCCATAGTACTTTTAGAGACTATAGGCACCACAAGCAGGCCTGCATTCTGGGAACGTAATGTTCTTGTCAGATAGTACGGTACAATTAACTCTTTAAGATAGGATGGTGCCTGACCGTTAACAGCTTTGTAAGTGAGCAGAAGGATTTTAAATTCTATTCTAGATTTTATAGGGAGCCAATGGAGAGAAGCCAATACAGGAGTCATGTGGTCCCTTTTCCTCGTTCTAGTCAGAACACGAGCTGCAGCGTTTTGGACGAGTTGAAGGGTCTTTAGAGATTTACCATAGCACCCTGCTAAAATAGAATTACAGTAATCCAACCTGGAGGTAACAAATGCATGAACTAATTTTTCAGTATCATTTTGTGACAGGATCTGCCTGATCTTAGAGATATTACGAAGGTGAAAATAAGCTGTCCTTGAAATTTGTTTAATGTATGAATCAAAGGACATATCCTGATCAAACAGAACTCCTAGGTTCCTAACAGTGGTACTAGAGACTACGCTAATACTACTAAGGGCCGTCATATCGGCAGAGAAAGTCTCTCTAAGGTTCTTAGGTCCAATCACTATAACTTCAGTCTTGTCTGAGTTGAGCAGTAAGAAGTTTCTGGTCATCCAGGTCTTGATGTCCTTGAGGCAGGCTTCTAGTATACGAAGCTGGTTGGTGTCTTCTGGCTTCATTGATATGTAGAGCTGAGTATCGTCTGCATAGCAATGAAAGTTTATGGAGTGTTTTCTCGTAATACTACCTAGAGGAAGCATATATAATGTAAATAGAATCGGACCAAGCACTGATCCTTGAGGCACTCCATGGCTAACTTTGGTGTACATAGAGGACTCATCATGAACATGCACAAACTGAGATCTGTCTGATAAATAGGATCTAAACCAACTCAAAGCAGTCCCTGTAGCTCCAAGCAATTGTTCTAGTCTCTGTAACAGAATCTGATGGTCAATTGTGTCAAAAGCAGCACTAAGATCTAACAGGACAAGCACAGATAGAAGTCCGCTCACAGATAGAAGTTTTCATCCATTGTAATGTATTATGAGTCCTACAGTACCACGTATATCCCAGCTTACCTTAACTAGAGTCACTTTTTATATTCTGTTTTTAACTGTGCGCACTTTCAGGTGAAGCCAAGTAATCTGTGTTCAATCTGTATAATGACAACAAAGGCATTCTATTCTATTCATTTTCACTTGGTAATGTAAGTAAGTGGATGTTGTTAAGGCCACTCAGACATCAGGAGACTCTACCTCCTGCAGGAGTTGTTGTTGGTGGTCTTGTTGTTGGTGGTCTTGTTGGTGGTCTTGTTGGTGGTCTTGGTGGTGGTCTTGGTGGTGGTCTTGTTGGTGATCTTGTTGTTGGTCTTGTTGGTGGTCTTGGTGGTGGTCTTGGTGGTGGTCTTGTTGGCGGTCTTGTTGGTGGTCTTGGTGGTGGTCTTGTTGTTGGTGGTCTTGTTGTTGGTGGTCTTGGTGGTGGTCTTGTTGTTTGTGGTCTTGTTGGTGGTCTTGGTGGTGGTCTTGGTGGTGGTCTTGTGTCCTCACCTGAAGTTGAGATAAACACAACTCAACAAACTGTTCAACACAAAACTTGTGTTTTAATATAAAAATTAAACTTCATAACCCAGAAAAAGTTTAAATATATTCAGTCCAAAGTGAGGATGGAGAAATTATCAGAGAAACACAACAAGAGACAAATGAACTTCATCAGAGTCTTTATAATTATTCAAATGTTTCAGTTTATTGTTTGAATTAGAAAAGATCATGATTGAAATACTTACTCTCTCTAACAGATAGATGAACTCTGGAGTCCTCGCCTATCTTTGGTCCATCTTCTCCTTTGTACTGTTGACAGGCATAACGTCCATCATCCTTCTTTGTGATCTTCTTTATAACCAGAGAACAGTCCTCTGTAACTCTCAGTCTGTCTGATCGAACGTCAGACGAGTTTCTAACCTGACCAAATGCAACCAGCTCTACTGCTGGGTTTCTTAGTTCAAAGATCCAAGTCGTATATTCACACTTCTGTTGATCTTGTATCACAGCTTCACAAGGCAGCGTGGCGTCCTCTCCAACTCTGAATGTGACGTCTTTAAATTGAGCTGCTGCTTTTGACAAAATGACAAAGAAGAAAGTCAATCAAGAAAAAGTCGATTATATTGACAATCAGTTTGAAAGTAATTCTTCATCTGTGGTTTCTCAGAGTTCATTAAATCCATCATGTTAAAAAAAGGTTCAATATGTGATATAAATGTTCTTACCAGCAAACTGAAGCAGCGCTGTGAGAAGTAAAGAAGTTTGAATCCATTTGAGCTGGTTCATCCTGATTCTGCGTCTCTGTCCTCCCGTTGTCACGCTCCGAACTGTCTGACTTTCTTCAGTAGTGCTTTTTTAGACAGACGCTGCATCTACTTCCCTTTCATAGGATGATGTCACTTCCTCATTTGGACTCAAATCCTGCTTCAAGCGTTCATTTCTATGAATGCATCAAAGTTGTAAAATCCTGTTAAACTGTCATCAGGGTTTGAAGAGGATAAAAAAGTCTCTTGTGTTTATTTCTGAGGCGGTCGAATGAAGGGGAGAAAAGTCTGTCTTAAACATTAAAAGTAAATGGACTTGAGCTTGTACATTTCTACTGAAAGCTTTTTCACACCGCAGGTAAAACCCACACGTTCCCACATTGATGGTCGAGGCTGCTCTTAGGAGAGGAAGTCAAATGTGATGGTTTCAGATAAACATTCAGATGGTGTAACAGCAAGAAGAGAACAACAAAGAGAGGGCGTCTGAATGTCTGTCATGATAACAGAGCGCAGGTGTCATTTTAGTGGTGGGAGATGTGTTGACACCTAATTCTTTTCTGAGAAGTGAAGGGGAAGTTAGTTGGTGAGGTCATTTGTTTTCCGTGAGTGAGACGAGCTGCAGCAAACATTTGATCATTAAAGAGCGTCCTGACTGACGCCTGTTTCACGACAACACTCCTAACCTAAACATTATCCAGCTCAGAAATGGAGCTCAGCGTAAGTTCAGACAGGAAGACTGGTGTTTTTCTTTCATTCATTCACCTCTTCATTTATTCTTAAACCATACCCCCTACTACTACCTGTATCTCTCGCTGGTAAGCAGCTGATCATGGGCATGTATCATCCTGGAATTAACCAACCAGACACTGCCACGAACTTTCTCTACCAATCAATGGCTTGCTGTCAATAGTTTAAAAACTCTCTCTCTTCCAGTCATCCTGTAGCTGCAGGCATACGCCGCAACCCTCCTCCACCCCAGTCACCTCCTTCCAGCTCGGCAGAGTCCAGGCCCCGGCTGAAACCCACTCCTCTTCTCAATCAATCAATCAATCAATCAATGTTTATTTATATAGCGTCAATGTTTGGGCAGGCCATCCTCACCAACAGTCCCAAGGAACCTAAGAGAACTCAGGAGCTCCCAGAAAAGGGAGAGGTTAGAATATAAAGATGGTGACAAGCAGTAATAAGATATGAAAGCTGGGAGAGAAAGAGAGAGAGAGAGATAAGAGATCCTGGTGCCAGTTCCCCCGGTAGTCTAGGCCTATAGCAGCATAACTATGAGCTGGTCCTAAGCCAGCCCTAACTATAAGATTTATCAAAAAGAAAAGTTTTAAGTCTATTCTTAAAAGTACCTTGTGTGTCTGCCTCACGGACCCCGACTGGTAGACGATTCCAAAGGAGCGGTGCCTGATAACTAAAGGCTCTACCTCCCATAGTACTTTTAGAGACTATAGGCACCACAAGCAGGCCTGCATTCTGGGAACGTAATGTTCTTGTCAGATAGTACGGTACAATTAACTCTTTAAGATAGGATGGTGCCTGACCGTTAACAGCTTTGTAAGTGAGCAGAAGGATTTTAAATTCTATTCTAGATTTTATAGGGAGCCAATGGAGAGAAGCCAATACAGGAGTCATGTGGTCCCTTTTCCTCGTTCTAGTCAGAACACGAGCTGCAGCGTTTTGGACGAGTTGAAGGGTCTTTAGAGATTTACCATAGCACCCTGCTAAAATAGAATTACAGTAATCCAACCTGGAGGTAACAAATGCATGAACTAATTTTTCAGTATCATTTTGTGACAGGATCTGCCTGATCTTAGAGATATTACGAAGGTGAAAATAAGCTGTCCTTGAAATTTGTTTAATGTATGAATCAAAGGACATATCCTGATCAAACAGAACTCCTAGGTTCCTAACAGTGGTACTAGAGACTACGCTAATACTACTAAGGGCCGTCATATCGGCAGAGAAAGTCTCTCTAAGGTTCTTAGGTCCAATCACTATAACTTCAGTCTTGTCTGAGTTGAGCAGTAAGAAGTTTCTGGTCATCCAGGTCTTGATGTCCTTGAGGCAGGCTTCTAGTTTACGAAGCTGGTTGGTGTCTTCTGGCTTCATTGATATGTAGAGCTGAGTATCGTCTGCATAGCAATGAAAGTTTATGGAGTGTTTTCTCGTAATACTACCTAGAGGAAGCATATATAATGTACATAGAATCGGACCAAGCACTGATCCTTGAGGCACTCCATGGCTAACTTTGGTGTACATAGAGGACTCATCATGAACATGCACAAACTGAGATCTGTCTGATAAATAGGATCTAAACCAACTCAAAGCAGTCCCTGTAGCTCCAAGCAATTGTTCTAGTCTCTGTAACAGAATCTGATGGTCAATTGTGTCAAAAGCAGCACTAAGATCTAACAGGACAAGCACAGATAGAAGTCCGCTCACAGATAGAAGTTTTCATCCATTGTAATGTATTATGAGTCCTACAGTACCACGTATATCCCAGCTTACCTTAACTAGAGTCACTTTTTATATTCTGTTTTTAACTGTGCGCACTTTCAGGTGAAGCCAAGTAATCTGTGTTCAATCTGTATAATGACAACAAAGGCATTCTATTCTATTCATTTTCACTTGGTAATGTAAGTAAGTGGATGTTGTTAAGGCCACTCAGGCAGTTTAATAAGAAAGGAATATAGATCGTTTATTAAGATGCTTGCATGAGTAAGTTGATTGATTCAAAACTGACCTTTGAGAAAAACTGTCTGCAAGAAGAGGAATCAATGTTTGTTTTGTCTGAGGAAACTTTACAGATTTCATGTCGACAAACCCCTGATGATTTAGTTTTTACACAGCAGTTATTCAATCAGTCCTGTCTTTTTCTCGTGTTTCAGGGTTTTTGGAAACATGACTCTCAAAAACAAAAACACTCTCGATGAAATTGATCAAGTGGGCGAGCAAACTCATAGGAGAGTTTCAATCCAACCTGATGGATCTGTGTTCTGTACAGCTGCAGCTCTCATCCTTCGAACGGGGAGTTTCAGCTGCTCCCTGAATTTCCCTCGGGATCAATAAAGTATCTATCTATCTATCCATCTATCTATAAGTGTAAGGAAATAAATTCATGCAGAAATATATAAAGACATCGAGTGATTGAAAACAGATTCAGTCTGGAGGATTTAAAACATTTTAAAAATACATTTTTGTCAAAAACCTTTAAAATGTGCAGATATGTCTGCCAATATTTATGAATCTGTCATCTACATGTAATGTCTATCAAAAGATAATGTATGTGATTGACTGGTTATACCTGTTGAGACCTGAAGGGGGAGCTCTCAGCCTCATTCTGCATGAAGCTGACGGAGGGAGCATCGTGTCTGGAGTCCTTTCATTCATTTGACCATTTTTCAGGTAAAAGGATAAAATATATATCTGCTTCTCTACAAAATATGTTTCTAGAGAATTTTTTTTGTTTATTTTTAGAAACCTAAAGAAAGTTTGAAACTTCCAGGTCAGCTCTTGTATGTCATGTTGGCGTGAGCGCGTGTACATGTCTGGATGTGTGTGCATATTAAGATGAAGAATTTGAAAAGTGTTTTACAAGAATAGTCATGGTTGAGTTTAATCGTGTCAGTGAGCAAATACTTTTTATGTTACGAACAAATTGTTCAACAGAAGAACGATAAATTAAAGAAAGAAATGTGAAGCGAAGTGGGAGTCAGGATATATTTGTTTGGATTTTCGACACAGTTTATTTTATTGTACTTACCTGTTATGGTTAATATTTGCCTGTGAAAAGAAATGTTAAAATAAAGAAACACAGTGACTATATGGATTATTTTGAAAATATCAATTATATTATATATTAAAACTTCAGAATGACAGATACCCCAAAAAATAAAGGGAGGAGAGAAAATGTTCTTTATATGCAGATGACATTTTAATATGATTTAATAAAGACATGATTATTACAGACTGAAACACATTAAAAGAGATCTATAATGCTGATCCATATTTAAATTCATACATATCATGTTACCATGTTGGATGTCCATACTAAACCTGGTCAAAGTGTTTTTAAACACAAGATACTCAGATGTTGGTGTAATCCCCAGACGTGGTTTCCTGCTGCTCTGAACGAGACGTTGTGAGACTTCAGTCGATGTTTTAAAGTCAAACAAGGAGCAAAGCTGAAGGACATGCCCATCCTGCCAGCTCTGTTCAGGACACGCCCACTTTGAAGCTCATTGGTTCTGCCCTCAGAAAGCTTCCAAAAAGCTGACCAATCAGAGAAAAGGGGGCACATGTGGGGAGGGGAGTTCTTAAAGAGACAGCAGCTGAAACCGTTTCACACAGAGGCTGATATGAGGGATTTTTACTGACATAAAGGAGGTTTTTTGAGCTCCACCTCTCACAGTGCTGCTCAACAGGTGTCCCAGACTGACATGATTAATGGTGAAAGTCAGGATAATAGATCTCCTTTAAGTAAAACATACACATCCAATCAAATATATTGAAGCAACAATAAGACATGAAAGTTAATTTGACAGACAGATTATATTTTGGTCATAATAACATTTAAAGGCACTGAAAAATATGAAAACTTTATAAAAATGAAGCTATCTACAAAACATTGTTTCTGTCTATTTGACAAAAACTGAAGATTTACAAAGGCGATGCTCTCTCTCTCTCTCTCTCTCTCTCCCTCTCTCTCTCTCTCTCTCTCTCTCTCTCTCCTCTCTCTCTCTCTCTCTCTCTCTCTCTCTCTCTCTCTCTCTCTCTCTCTCTCTCTCTCTCTCTCTCTCTCTCTCTCTTTGATTGTCCCTCCTCCTTCACCTGCTGCACACCTGAATTCTTTGATTACTTGAAAGCGTGAAAGCGGTGGATTAATGTGTGTGCTGAGTGGATGTTTGTGTGGAAGTTGTTGATCAGCGGAGTCTGACAGAAGCAGAAGGTTCTCCATCATTTTCATAGTACACTGAGGCTTCACCTACATCATCATACTCCTGTGAAAACATGAAAACATAGAGTTAAAATGGAGGTCAGAAATATTTGTTTTCTACATGAAGACGGTTCATATGAGGCTTTATTTCCAGCTCACAGTGTTGTCATCAGGTGGTCTCTGGTTCCCTGAAAAATAAAGCACACAGAAACATTTCAGCTCTGACTTTAAGGTTGGTGGTGATCGCTGTGAATAAAAGTTGGTGTGAGTGTTTCTCACCTCGAGCTCTGAAGAGAAGAACAGTGATCACAGTGATCAGGAGGAGTTCAGCCACACGCAGAGCCAACATGACCAAGTCCAGACCAGAACAACCAGAACAACCTGAAGAACAGGAACCAGAGGTTCATCACATACTTAACATTGGTGAAAATGGATTTTCCAAAAAACATACAAAATTTCCACTGACAATAAATTCGAGTTCTTGAGAGGCCATGATGAATTCATAAAACTTAACATTACACGACTGTATTTAGCATCGAGTGCTGTAAAACTGTTACATTCAGGTTATCAGGATTAGTCACATTTCAAACCGGTGGATTTTACTTTAGACTCGTCATCTGAGCCGTCTGGGAGTTTGTTAAAGTGAAACGAGACATTCAAAGACACAGAGGTGTCGTTGTTTTCCATCACTGAGTCTACACGGAGACACTGCTGTCACTGTGGTGGTTCAGTTACTGTGGGACTGAAGGGATCAGATATGGATCAATGCGTCCAACAAGCATGTTGGCTGCAGACTTCTGTCCTGAATCAGCATCAAACAGAGAGAGGAGAAGACATCAGGAGACTCTACCTCGTTCATTCAGAGCAACTTTGTCTGCAGTCGTTGAACTGATGGTTCCTAAAGTCACTTTGTTTACAGGTCTTGTTGGTGGTCTTGTTGGTGGTCTTGTGACCTCACCTGAAGTTGAGATAAACACAACTCAACAAACTGTTCAGCACAAAACTTGTGTTTTAATATAAAAATGAAACTTCATAACCCAGAAAAAGTTTAAATATTTTCAGTCCAAAGTGAGGATGGAGAAATTATCAGAGAAACACAACAAGAGACAAATGAACTTCATCAGAGTCTTTATAATTATTCTAATGTTTCAGTTTATTGTTTGAATTAGAAAAGATCATGATTGAAATACTTACTCTCTGTAACAAATAGACGAACTCTGGAGTCCTCGTTTGTCTTTACTACAGTTTTTCCTTTGTACTGTCGACAGTCATAAAGTCCAGCATCCTTCTCTGTGATCTTCTTTATAACCAGAGAACAGTCCTCTGTAACTCTCAGTCTGTCTGATCGAATGTCAGAGTTTCTAACCCGACCACTTGTAACCAGCTCGACTGTGATTTTTGAAGTAAAGAACCAAGTCGTATATTCACACTTCTGTTGATCTGGTATCACAGCTTCACAAGGCAGCGTGGCGTCCTCTCCAACTCTGAATATGGCTACTTTAAATTGAGCTGTTGCTGTTGACAAAATGACAAAGAATAAAGTCAATCAAGAAAAAGTTGATTATATTGACAATCAGTTTGAGAGTAATTCTTCATCTGTGGTTTCTCAGAGTTCATTAAATCCATCATGTTAAAAAAAGGTTCAATATGTGATATAAATGTTCTTACCAGCAGACTGAAGCAGCGCTGTGAGAAGTAAAGAAGTTTGAATCCATTTGAGCTGGTTCATCCTGATTCTGCGTCTCTGTCCTCCCGTTGTCACGCTCCGAACTGTCTGACTTTCTTCAGTAGTGCTTTTTTACAGAGACGCTGCATCTACTTCCCTTTCATAGGATGATGTCACTTCCTCATTTGGACTCAAAGCTGGCCTTATATGTTCATTTCTATACATTTTTCATAGTTATTAAAACATGATGTACCATGTATAAATGATCATAAAGTGATGATCGTGAAGACGAGCTGCATCGATCAGTAAAGATGTCAGAGGTCGCAGCAGAGTATGAGGACTTTAAAGTTCAGATCTTTGGTGCGGTCTTTACAGAGACGTGTTACGACATAACTAAATGAAGAGGACGGAGGAAGTCAAAGGTGTGAAGATTTTGAGATAAATGTCTAAAAAAAGTGCAACACTCCTCTTTAGATGGTTTTTCTGATGAAAAAGAGTCAGGTTTATTAATAACGTCTGACAGCTAAAAGTTGACAAAATTCTGCTCTTGTCGTCATTCTGACAAAAACAAGTAAGAGTTGAAAACCACCTCCTCCACAAGGTTTCCAACTGCTATCCGTCACATTCTTATTTGATCACCTGCAAATCACCCACCGACCAAACAAGGACATTTTCGAGTGAATATGTAATTTAACACTCTTTACTCTGTATCTTAGTAAATAAGGTCCTGAATGTCCGTCGAGTTTGAGTCAACAGAGATCACATTATTTTAGTGGTCAGAGATGTCTTAACACTTCATTTATTTTGTGAGAATCTGTGTATCATGATCAGCCGTTAGCCCCGGTAAAAAACATCCTAACCACGTGAAGGTGTTTTGGATATTTACAGTCAATGGTTTTTGGTTGGTGAGGCGAGTTGGAGCAAACATTTGAACTTTAAAGAGCTTAAAAAAGATATGTTGAACACAGTCTACTTTGGGACATAGCCAAAGCAGAAAACAGAGTCTCTGTCTGACAGTAAATGTCATCCCAGCCTTTCTTCCTCTGTCCACAGTAACGTCATGAAAAAGTGTCCTGGGTCGACCCCGAGGCCTCCTCCCGGAGGGACATGCCCGGAACACTTCCTTACGGAGACGTCCAGGGGGCATCAGGAATAGATGCCCGAACTACCTCAACTGACTCCTCTCGATGTGAAGGAGTAGCGGCTCTACTCCGAGCTCCTCCTAGGTGGCCCCCACTCGTGAACAAGACCCCGAGACTCCTCCACCTGGGGCAAACATTCCCCACCGACCCGGAGAGGGCAAGCCACCTTTTTCCGGTCGAGAACCATGGCTTCAGATTTAGTGGTGCTGATCCTCATCCCAGCCGCCTCACACTCGGTAGCGAACCGCCCCAGTGCATGCAGAAAGTCCGGGTTTGATGGAGGCAACAAGACCACATCATCCGCAAAATGCAGAGACGACACCCTGTGGTACCCGAACTGGACCCCCTCAGGCCCCTGGCTGCACCTAGAAATTCTGTGCATAAAAGTAATGAACAGAACCGGTGACAAAGGGCAGCCCTGCCGGAGGCCAACGCGCACCAGGAATAGGTCCGACTTACTGCCAACAAATCGAGCTAGACTCCTGCTCCGGTCGTACAAGAACCGGACCCATACTCTTGGAGCAAGCCCCACAGGACGCCAAGAGGAACACGGTCAAACGCCTTCTCCAGATCCATAAAGCACATGTTGACTGGTTGGGCTAACTCCCATGAACCCTCAAACACACACTGGAGAGTATAGAGCTGGTCCAGTGTTGCAAGGCCAGGACGAAAAACCGCATTGTTCGTCTTGGATCCAAGGTTCGACTAACAGCCGGATCCTCCTCTCCAGTACCCTGGAATAGACTTTCCCAGGGAGGCTGAGGAGTGTGATTCCCCGGTAGTTGGAATACACCCTCCAATCCTCCTTCTTGAAAAGAGAGACCACCACCCCGGTCTGCCAGTCCAGAGGCACTGTCCCCGACCTCCAGGTGATGTTACAGAGATGTGTCAACCATGACAGCCCCTGCGCATCCAGAGACTTACGGGCAGATCTCATCCACCCCCGGTGCCTTGCCACCAAGGAGCTTGCAAACCACCTCGGTGACTTCGGCTTGTGTGATGGACGAGTCTATCTCTGAGAACTCGGCCTCTGCCTCCTCAGTGGAAGACGTGACGGTGTGATTGAGGAGATCCTGGAAGCATTCCTTCCACCCCCGACTACATCCCCAGTTGAGGTCAGCAGCTCCCCACCTCCACTGTAAACAGTGTTGGTGAAGCACTGCTTCCCCCTTCGTTGCCTCAGGAGGTTTCATGTGCATTTTCTTTATTTTTTTACTTTGTGTCCAACACCATGCGTATGCTCAACCAACCTGGTATCATGCCAAAGCGTGTAATTACTCCCAAAGATTCTTCTCACCCTGCCTCTGACTATCAGCCGTCACAACCTCATCAGTTAAATGACATATTGGAGCATGATCACAGCAGCCATCTTTAACGTGCCGTACTCAAACACAACTCAGGGTTGAAGCGTGCTTGGGCACAGTAAGGTTTGCCAGTGTGACCACACCCTTAGACTCATTTCTCTGTATTTGGACTCATTCTAGTTCTCCGGTTAGAAAACAGCTTTTTAACCCTATAGAGGGAGAATTAACTCAAGAATGACGGATACCCCAAAAATAAAGGAAAGAGAGAAAATGTTCACTTTCATGAAGACTCTGTGATTTAATAAAGGAGTCACAAAAAGCACAAAGTAGAATGAAGCGATTAAAGTTTCTTTATATGCAGATGACATTTTAATATTATTCAATAAAGACATGATTATGACAGAATGAACAGTGAAAAGCCTTGGTTTAATTATTTAGCTTAATGAAGCAGTAAAAAATATCAACTTCATATTTCAGCACATTAAATCAAATCCTCACTCACGATCTCAAATGAAACGTGGATCCATGTTTTTAAGCTCAAGAGTACGATATAGAAATGTGTGAAAGCGGTGGATTAATGTGTGTGCTGAGTGGATGTTTGTGTGGAAGTTGTTGATCAGCGGAGTCTGACAGAAGCAGAAGGTTCTCCATCATTTTCATAGTACACTGAGGCTTCACCTACATCATCATACTCCTGTGAAAACATGAAAACATAGAGTTAAAATGGAGGTCAGAAATGTTTGTTATCTACATGAAGATGGTTCATATGAGGCTTTATTTCCAGCTCACAGTGTTGTCATCAGGTGGTCTCTGGTTCCCTGAAAAATAAAGCACACAGAAACATTTCAGCTGTGACTTTAAGGTTGGTGGTGATCGCTGTGAATAAAAGTTGGTCTGAGTGTTTCTCACCTCGAGCTCTGAAGAGAAGAACAGTGATCACAGTGATCAGGAGGAGTTCAGCCACACGCAGAGCCAACATGACCAAGTCCAGGCCAGAACAACCTGAAGAACAGGAACCAGAGGTGGGCGAAGTTCATATTTAAATTAGATCACAGATTTTGATTTTATTCCATTGAAATCACAACATTTCTCTCTGAGCTCTTCTTCAGGTGATCATTTTTGAACAACGGAGGGGGGAACACTCATTTATATAGATTTTAACAATAGGCTGATAGGCAGTATGATGGGAGGTGTGGTCAAAGAGTTTCTTATTGGTACACTGCCTCCATGTTTTGTCTTTGTGCCAATTTTAGAAATTCAGACATTTAAAAACGCTGACTCACCGCCATGTTGAACTGTTGCATCAGGGATCATCGACAGCGTCACGGAGGTTCCTTCTTTTAGGATGTTGGATGTTGCTGTTGGTGGTGGTGGTGGTGGCCATGTTGGGGGTGGTCTTTGTGGTCTTGGTGGCGTCAGCGGTCCTCCTGGTCCGTTTCCAGCTGTATCTGAAGAAGACATAAACACAACATAACAAACAGTTCAGCACAAAATGTGAAATGACATCAAATTCAAACTTCAAATCAAAAAGAAATACTTTCATAATTTTATCAAGATAAGTTGATGAACATCACATCTTTTAGACTCCAGGCATTTCAAAGTGCTTCACACATGTTCAGTTTGTCACAAACAGACATTCACTCCTCGTATAACACTAGGTAAGAGTTTGCAGAATCACAAAGTTCAAACTGATGAATGCAAACGGTGGTGACTCCTTTAGTCTATCTTCCTGTCTAATGTGTTCGTCCAGTGTTGCTCTCGCCATCGATTGGATGGATTTGGGGATATTTGTTCAAAGTCCAAAATGGACACACACAGTCTAAACACTGTGAGAAATGAAAGCCTGAAAGCACCATGGATGGACACGTGGCCATGTTGACTTGTGACAGTGGTCACTAGTCTGTCATCAGGATGTTGGTGAATGTCTATTGATACATACCTACCAGGATAAACAATTAATCTATCTGTAGTCCAATCACAGTACTCGTCAAAAAAGCATAAAGATGATGTGAATCAGAAGCTGTCTGCTCCGGTTACATCCAATCACACCCTTCAATCTGCACTACTGTGATTGGCTGAATAGAATGGAGACTTCTGATAGGCTACAGACAACTTCCTGCTGACAAACATGTGAACCAATCCACAGCTGGAGAGTCTTAAATCCTGCAAACATATGCAGCGAGGTTCACACAAAACAAAACTGTTTATATCAATGTAACAAGATCCAAATGTGTTTTTGATGGAAAATAAAAACAATCATCTGTTTGTGGATTTTTATCACACATATATAAAACAATAAATAATCCTTCGAAAATCAGAAATGTGTTTGTGAACCTTATTTTTGTTTTTTAGATTTAAGTACAATGATTAATATTTGTGTGTGTATTTTTTAACAAGAACATCTGAACGAAGAACATTGTGGTGTAAAAACTCACCTCTAATCACATTGACATGAATAGAAGAAGGAGGATAACGACTCAGTCTGGGTGGTTCCTGTCGACATCTATAATCACCAGCATCCTCCTCTGTGATCTTCTTTATAAGCAGAGAACAGTCCTCTGTGAGACTCAGTCTGTCTGCTCTAAGTCTAACCTGACCACGTTTCACCAGCTCGAATTCGCCTCCCGAACTATAGATGACCCAAGTCGTATTTTCACACTTCTGTTGACCTGGTCTCACGCCACCACATCCCAACTTGACGTCCTCTCCAACTTTAAATGAGGCGCTCGAAACTACAGCTGCTACATTTGAGAAAAAGACAAAGAATAAAGTCAATCAAGAAAAAGTCGATTATATTTACAATCAGTTTGAGAGTAATTCTTCATCTGTGGTTTCTCAGAGTTCATTAAATCCATCATGTTAAAAAAGGTTCAATATGTGATATAAATGTTCTTACCAGCAGACTGAAGCAGCGCTGTGAGAAGTAAAGAAGTTTTAATCCATTTGAGCTGGTTCATCCTGATTCTGCGTCTCTGTCCTCCCGTTGTCACGCTCCGAACTGTCTGACTTTCTTCAGTAGTGCTTTTTTACAGAGACGCTGCATCTACTTCCCTTTCATAGGATGATGTCACTTCCTCATTTGGACTCAAAGCTGGTCTTATATGTTCATTTTTATAAATTTTTCATAATTATTAAAACATGATGTACCATGTATAAATTATCATAAAGTGATGATCGTGAAGACGAGCTGCATCGATCAGTAAAGATGTCAGAGGTCGCATCAGAGTGTGAGGACTTTAAAGTTCAGATCTGTGGTGCGGTCTTTACAGAGACGTGTTACGAAACAATAAATGAAGAGGACGGAGGAAGTCAAATGTGTGAAGATTGTGAGTTCAGATACAGTGCATTGCACAAGTGTTCATCCCCCTTTGCTTTTTACATATTTTGTTAAATTACAACCTGTATATTTAATATTTTTAGCCTGAATTTTATTTGATTGATCTGCACCAAATAGTATAAGTTGGTGAAGTAAAATGAGAAAAATATGTTTTTTTCTTTATTTTCTTCAATGAAAAAGTGCAAATTAGTGAGTGCATAAGTAATCACCCCAAAGGTTCTGGTGCAACCAATTACCATCAGGAGTCACATAATTAGTGGAATTGAGTCCACCTGTGTGCAATCTCAGTGTCACATGATCTGTCAGTACAGTATATGAACACCTTTTCTGAGAGGACCCAGAGACTACAACACCACTAAGCAAGAGGCACAACTAAAACAAACAAACAACAACATGAAGACCAAGGAGCTCTCCAAACAAGTCAGGGACAACTTTGTTGAAAAGTACAAGTCAGGATGGGGTTACAAAAAAATATTCAAGTCTTTGATGATCCCCGGAACCCCATCAAATCAATCCATCATTATCGAATGGAAAGAACATGGGACCAAAACAAACCTGCCAATAAACCTACCAACGCTCACAGACCGAGCATGGAGGGCATTAATCAGAGAGGCAACACAGAGATCAAAGGTAACCCTAAAGGAGCTGCAGAGTTCCACAGCAGAGACTGGAGTGTCTGTCCATAACATCACAATAAGCCGTACACTACACAGAGCTGGGCTTTATGGAAGAGTGGCCAGAAAAAAAAGATGAAAAGAAGAACGTTTTTGACTTTGTCAAAAGGCACATGGGAGACTCCCCAAATGTATGGAGCAAGGTGCTTTGAGTCTGATGAGGCTAAAATTCAACTTTTTGGCCACCAAGGAAAACGCTACGTCTGCAAAGCTTATCACCCCAAGAACACCGTCCTCACAGTGAAACATGGTGGTGGCAGCATCATGCTGTGGGGGGTGTTTTTCAGCAGCAGGGACTGGGAGACTGGTCAGAATAGAGGGAAAGATGGATGCTGCTAAATACAGGGACATTCTGGAGCAAAACCTGTTTCAGTCTGCCAGTGATTTGAGACTATAGGATGGAGGTTTACCTTCCAGCAGGACAGTGACCCTGAGCATACTGCTAAAGCCACACTGGAGTGGTTTAAAGGGGAACATTTGAAGGCGTTGGAATGGCCTGATCAAAGGCCAGACCTTCATCCGATTGAGAATCTGTGGTCAGACTTGAAGATCGTCACCGGAATCGTCCAATTTAAAGGAGCTGGAGCAGTTCATGCCTTGAGGACTGGACAACAATCTGTGCGACTCGATGTGACGAGCTTAAAGAGACTTATCCAAAGCGACTGGCAGCTGTTATTGCTGCAAAAGGTGGCTCCACAAAGAACTGACTTCAGGGGGGTGAATCATTATGCACATTGAAGTTTTCAGTTATTTTGACGTGTTGTTTGCTTTTCAATAAAAACATTTTTTTTTTTAAAAATCACATCTTCAAAGTTGTAAGCATGTTCTGTAAATGAAATGATGCAAACTCTCAAACAATCCATTTTAATTCCAGGTTGTGAGGCAACAAAACACAAAAAATGCCAAAGGGGATTAATACTTTTGAAAGGCACTGTACATGTCAAGTGCAAGTGCAACACTCCTAGATGGTATTTCTAATATAAAAATAGGAAAAAAAGAAGTCAAAGGTATCTTTATTTTCCCCCTCAGGAAAAGTTGTTTGCACCCGGAGAGATGCAAAACATAACAACACTCATTAACAATAATAGTCAGGTTTAGTATGTCCTCGAGCAAAACTTGGAGGGTCAAATCAATCAATAAATCAATCAATCAATCAATCAATCCTTTATTCATCTCGCAACCGGAGAAATTACAGAAAAACTCCTACTGGTCATCTCCTCGTTCTCCTGAATACAGCTCTGAATGTTCATCGTGTTTGAGACGACAGAGATCGGATTATTTTAGTGCTCTGAGATGTGTTGATACCTGAGTCTTTTCTGAGAAGTGAAGGGGAAGTCGTTTAGTGAGAATGTTAGTATCTACATCAGCAGTAGGGCTAAAAACAAACTTTTCCTCCTCATCTCCCACGTCTTCAAACTCCTCTGCATGTCGAACTCCTGACAATAGAAACACCTGAGACGAGCTCTCACTCTGCAGCAAACATAATCAGGAAAATCTCCCTTAAATCACAAGGACACCGATAATGTGTGCTCCCTTTCCCCTCCATGAAATCGTGTCATTCACTCCTTCAATGGTCAGAAATGACTCGGCCTTCACAGACGGTGTTACACCACTCACCACTCGCTTCTTTCTTTCCTCTGGTCCTAAGACACACATCAGCAGTGCTTTTTTTTTTCCTCTTTGCAAATTTTCCATAAACGTGTGGATCCTTAAAAATCCTCCACATAAAAGCCCAAATAAAAGTTTTCCCTAAGTGTAGTTTACGTGTAATAAATTCATGCAGAAATAAATAAAGACAGTGAATGATTGAAAACAGATTCAGTTTGGAGGATTTAAACCACTTTAAAAAAAAATGTTTTGTCAAAAACCTTTAAAATGTGCAGATATGTCTGCCAAGATTTATGAATCTGTCATCTACATGTAATGTCTATCAAAAGATAATGTATGTGATAGACTGGTTATACCTGTTGAGGCCTGAAGGGGGAGCTCTCAGCCTCATTCTGCATGAAGCTGACAGAGGGAGCATCGTGTCTGGAGTCCTTTCATTCATTTGACCATTTTTCAGGTAAAAAGATCAAATACACTACCGTTCAAAAGTTTGGGGTCACTGAGAAATTTCCTTATTTTTGAAAGTGAACTTCTCTTTTCATATTCAATTGAAAACTAAAATGAACATTTTCATATTTTAGACGAGTTTATTTATAAAACATATTTCAGACTTCAGAGAAGTCAAGGTGCTTCACACAGACACTAAAAACATTTCAAACATTTCATAAGATGATAATTAAATTCAAAAAACTGAAGGTAAAAAACACAGATTAAAAAAAAAAAAAAAAGAATGAATATTTATTGAGTTATTGCAAAATAAAAACAACGTTTTCCACTTGAAAACATCTGAATGTCAAAGAAAGTAAAGCAGGTCAAATATCTGTGATAATGGACATGGTGTTTTACTCCAAAGATACTTTGAAGTGTTTGGATATAAGAAAAGTAGAGTCCAAAGTGAGGATGGAGATATTACCAGAGAAACACAACAAGAGACAAATGAACTTCATCAGATTATAATTATAGCTAGAGAATTCCTGCAGAAATTGTGAGGGTGGTTGCCGTTTGTCTGTGTATGTGTTTGAGTGTGAGACTGCAGTAAGCGTGTTGAACTGTAGTCAGCTAACAGCTAAAACAATGTCATCACTCTAACTGTGAACACCTGCTGCTCACTGATTGGTTGACATTCAGCTTTGATCTGCCAAACTGCCAGAACATTCCATCAATGTATCAGAATGGGCTTCCCACTGCTCGCAAAACCTCAAATATCTTAAAAACTAAAAATGGTATCACCGTTCCGTTTGGACTGTGAGCTACAAAACAAATAGACGCACGTTTCGATGTATTTTATTTTTATCTAACATTCAGACTGGGACCACAGTGGCGATTGTAAAACATGAGTGGAAACTGGGAATAAGAGGTCAGTTTGAGCAGGGTTTCTTAACCTTTGAAGGGCCGCGAGCGCCACCTGCAGGGCCGTGAGGGGATAATATGTTTGCATCTGTGGGCCGTAAGGGCCGTGATCGTTGGCCTGCAATATACTCTCCGACCACCAGAGGCAGTAATGCGCCAGTTAGAAGTAGGCCTACATGGCGAGAAGGAGAAGAATATTTAGTTTAACGTCTACGGAGAAGTCTCAACTCTGCTAGGTGACTACCCTGAGGCCCCGTTTACACGGAGACGCTGTGACAGAAATGCATCGAAACGACCGCACTCCAGATTGGAAGTACAGACCGTCTACACGGCAGTCTTGCCTGAGTGAAAACGATGTAGTTCTCACGCCCGGCCAGTAGTGGGCAGTGGAACTTTACAACGCGACACTCACCAGTACAACTACTTTCTCCACAACATCCTCTCTGGCAGCTAGTTCTCCCAAGTCTTACCCAAATGCTGCGTATGGTCGCCCTGTGCTCGGGTAAAGGTTGAACTGTTTGCCGCAAGTATTTGATGCTCTTTCGGCGGCGACATACACAATGTATCATATCAAGGTTCTGTTTTAAGAGACTATACAACGCGAATAGCTGCTGAAGCACATAGCCGCCGCCATTGTTTATGTTTGTTCTCGACTACTGCGCATGTCCAAATGTATGGGGGGAGGTGTGATGAGGTCATCGCAGCCAGAGAGTTTGCTCCGTTTCGTTCACATGGCTGCGATACGCGCCCCGTATCAGTTTCACTCCACCCTGTGGAGGTCGAATTCAAAAGCTTGCGTTTTCACCCCCCGGGTCTGAATCTGAATGGAAACGTAATGGAGAGGTTCTTAAAACGAAAAAATAATGACAGCAACGGGGGCAGCGCTATACAAAACAGAATGCTCTTTTTAATTTCAACAAATCTACCTAACTTCATTGAGCACCTTTATTGCTTTTATTGCTAAGTTTATATTGTGTTACTTTTTTGACAAACGAGCACTTAAACATGGTTTTATATGAGCAAAATTAATTACATGATCTTGTTAACTTGTGCAAGGTTTTATGCATAATTAGCCCATGTATATGTTATATATTGATTAAAAAACATACAAATTAAGAACAGTCTTCATTATTACTACATAGTGACACAAATAGCTATTAAATAAAAATGACCGCAAAAGTTAAATCAGAACCATTTACTCGATTGGGCCTCAGACTACCTTGCCCTGAAAATGTTGGGCCCCAAGGTCAAAAAGGTTTAGAAACCCTGAGTTAGAGTGAGAGCCCAATGTGTGTGTATGTGGTGCGTGACTGTCAAACAAATGCCTCCCCTGGGAGACTGAAACATTTTATTTTTTTATTTTTTGGCTTTATGAGTGAGAGGACACTCAGAGCTTTCTTCTTATGTATTTTGATTGTATATGCGAGGAACAATGACTTTTGGAGGGCGATTTACAAATATGTTTGCAAAACTGAAATTTTTGGCAGTTACACTCTAGGATTTGAATTTTGCCATCCACTTTGAATGGGCAAATTTTGGCCAAATTTTTGTCACTTAAACTCGATTTGTGTTCAAACCGTGTGCCCGAGGTTTCCACAAAGTAATAGCACACTTTTTGGGGCCGAGCCGGTCGTTTATAATAAAGGAAGGAGAGAAAATGTTCACTTTCATTAAGAATCTGTGATTTAATAAAGGAGTCACAAAAAGCACAAAGTAGAATGACACGATTAAAGTTTCTTTATATGCAGATGACATTTTAATATGATTTAATAAAGACATGATTATTACAGACTGAACAATGAAAAGCCTCGGTTTAATTATTTAGCTTAATGAAGCAGTAACAAATATCAACTTCATATTTCAGCACATTAAATCAAATCCTCACTCAGGACCTCAAATGAAATGTGGATCCATGTTTTTAAGCTCAAGAGTTCGATATAGCAATGTGTGAAAGTGGTGGATTAATGTCTGTGCTGAGTGAATGTTTGTGTGGAAGTTGTTGATTGTCTGACAGAAGCAGAAGGTTCTCCATCGTTTTCATAGTACACTGAGCCTTCACCTACATCTTCATACACCTGTGAAAACACGAAAACATAGAGTTAAAATGGAGGTCAGAAATGTTTGTTTTCGACATGAAGACGGTTCATATGAGGCTTTATTTCCAGCTCACAGTGTTGTCATCAGGTGGTCTCTGGTTCCCTGAAAAATAAAGCACACAGAAACATTTCAGCTCTGACTTTAAGGTTGGTGGTGATCGCTGTGAATAAAAGTTGGTGTGAGTGTTTCTCACCTCCAGCTCTGAAGAGAAGAACAGCGATCACAGTGATCAGGAGGAGTTCAGCCACACGCAGAGCCAACATGACCAAGTCCAAACCAGAAGAACCAGAACAACCTGAAGAACAGGAACCAGAGGTTTATCACATATGTCACTTTGGTAACAATGGAGTTTTCAAAAAACATACAAATCTTCCACTGACAATAAATTCGAGTTCTTGAGAGGCCATGATGAATTCATAGAATTTAACATGACACAAATGAAGCTTAGCGAAAGTTCAGTAAGGAAGACTTTAAGTGATCCACAATCAGGTTTCTCAGTCACCCTTTTCACGCTATCTCATTTCCCCTGTCATTCTCGAGCTGTCAGTTTGGGCCATCTGTGGGTTAATCAGCTGTTCTGTCACCGGACCTCATCTAACCAATGGTGCAGCGTTCCTCCTTCGTTTTCGGCCTATCATCGTTCAGCTTTCCTTTTAAATATGATCCTTTTTCTTCCCTAGTTCTTTCAAGCTGGCTTCGTGCGCCGCTCCACCTCCCCATCACCGCCATCTTCAGAAGCAGAGTCAACTCCTATCAATTCTTCTCCAACTCGGTCTCATCAAATCCTCAGTCCTCCACCACCAGGGTCTGGACTCCATGGGGGGATCTATCCTAATGACGAGTAGGACTTCATCACTAAATCGCATCTTCCACCCCATAGAGTCCAAGCGCCAAAACATTCTGTCAAATCTCCTTCTGTCAATCACTTTTTCACTGTAATAAATTCATTCTTAATATCACTTGTCTCTCCTGATTGAACTATATTTAGCATCGCGGGCTGTAAAACTGTTACATTCAGGTTATCAGGATTAGTCACATTTCTTAAGGATGAAAACATAAATGAAGAGTTAAAGAGGACGGTAGTAATGTGAAATGTTTGAGGTCATTTGGTGGATTTTACTTTTGACTCGTCATCTGAGCCGTCTGGGAGTTTGTTAAAGTGAAACGAGACATTCAAAGACACAGAGGTGTCGTTCTTTTCCATCACTGAGTCTACACGGAGACACTGCTGTCACTGTGGTGGTTCAGTTACTGTGGGACTGAAGGGATCAGATATGGATCAATGCGTCCAACAAGCATGTTGGCTGCAGACTTCTGTCCTGAATCAGAATCAAACAGAGAGAGGAGAAGACATCAGGAGACTCTACCTCCTGCAGGAGTTGTTGTTGGTGGTCTTGTTGGTGGTGGTCTTGTTGGTGGTCTTGGTGGTGGTCTTGTTGGTGGTCTTGTGACCTCACCTGAAGTTGAGATAAACACAACTCAACAAACTGTTCAACACAAAACTTGTGTTTTAATATAAAAATTCAACTTCATAACCCATAAAAAGTTTAAATATTTTCAGTCCAAAGTGAGGATGGAGAAATTATCAGAGAAACACAACAAGAGACAAATGAACTTCATCAGAGTCTTTATAATTATTCTAATGTTTCAGTTTATTGTTTGAATTAGAAAAGATCATGATTGAAATACTTACTCTGTGTAACAAATAGACGAACTACAGAGTCCTCGCCTATCTTTGGTCCACCTTCTCCTTTGTATTGTTGACACTTATAAAGTCCATCATCCTTCTTTGTGATCTTCTTTATAACCAGAGAACAGTCCTCTGTAACTCTCAGTCTGACTGATCGAACGTCAGGCGAGTTTCTAACCTGACCAAACCATACCAGCTCTACTGCTGTGTTTCTTGAATCAACAAAGTTCCAAGTCGTATTTTCACACTTCTCTTGATCTTGTATCACAGTTTCACAAGGCAGCGTGGCGTCCTCTCCAACTCTGAATGTGACTCCTTTGTATCGAGCTGCTGCTGTTGAGAAAATGAAAAAGAATAAAGTCAATCAAGAAATCAGTTTGAGAGTAATTCTTCATCTGTGGTTTCTCAGAGTTCATTAAATCCATCATGTTAAAAAAAGGTTCAATATGTGATATAAATGTTCTTACCAGCAAACTGAAGCAGCGCTGTGAGAAGTAAAGAAGTTTGAATCCATTTGAGCTGGTTCATCCTGATTCTGCGTCTCTGTCCTCCCGTTGTCACGCTCCGAACTGTCTGACTTTCTTCAGTAGTGCTTTTTTACAGAGACGCTGCATCTACTTCCCTTTCATAGTGTGATGTCACTTCCTCATTTGGACTCAAAGCCTGCTTTAAGTGTTCATTTCTATGAATGCATCAAAGTTGTAAAATCCTGTTAAACTGTCATCAGGGTTTGAAGAGGATAAAAAAGTCTCTTGTGTTTATTTCTGAGGTGGTCGAATGAAGGGTAGAAAAGTCTGTCTGAAACATTAAAAGTAAATGGACTTGAGCTTGTACGTTTCTAATGAAAGCTTTTTCACACCGGAGGTCAAACCCACACGTTCACACATTGATGGTCGAGGCTGCTCTGAGGAGAGGAAGTCAAATGTGATGGAGTGTGGTTTCAGGTAAACCTTCAGATGGTGGAACAGCAAGAAGAGAACAACAAAGAGAGCGTCTGAATGTCCGTCGTGACAACAGAGCTCAGGTGTCATTTTAGTGGTGGGAGATGTGTTGACACCTAAATCTTTTCTGAGAAGTGAAGGGGAAGTTAGTTGGTGAGGTCATTTGTTTTCCGTGAGTGAGACGAGCTGCAGCAAACATTTGAACATTAAAGAGCGTCCTGACTGGCGCCTTTTTCACGACAACACTCCTAACCTAAACATTATCCAGCTCAGAAACAGTTTCATCCAGTGTGTCCGACTCCTCATGACTGCAGGTTTCTCTCTCACCTTTCCTCTGGCTGCCACCTCTTCAGTTTACTATGCAAACCTAAATATAGACAGCTGCCTTTAATGTCCAAACACAGCAGTGTTTAAGCCTCTCCTGCACAATCACTCTCACTCCTCTTTGAAATGTGTCCACTAAACCTCTGACAGGTTCCTGACATATTCGACTCAGTTCATCTTTGGTGCATTTCTCTGTATTTGGACTCATTCTAGTTCTCTGGTTAGAAAAGAGCTTTTAAACCCACAGAGGGAGAAACAACTCAAGAATGATGGATACCCCAAAAATAAAGGCAGGAGAGAAAATGTTCTTTATATGCAGATGACATTTTAATATGATTTCATAAAGACGTGATTAATACAGACTGAAAAACATTAAAAGAGATCTATAATGCTGATCCATATTTAAATATATACATATCATGTTACCATGTTGGATGTCCATACTAAACCTGGTCAAAGTGTTTTTAAACACAAGATACTCAGATGTTGGTGTAATCCCCAGACGTGGTTTCCTGCTGCTCTGAACGAGACGTTGTGAGACTTCAGTCGATGTTTTAAAGTCAAACAAGGAGCAAAGCTGAAGGACATGCCCATCCTGCCAGCTCTTTTCAGGACACGCCCACTTTAAACAGCTCATTGGTTCTGCCCTCAGAAAGCTTCCAAAAAGCTGACCAATCAGAGAAAAGGGGGCACATGTGGGGAGGGGAGTTCTTAAAGAGACAGCAGCTGAAATGAACCGTTTCACACAGAGGCTGATATGAGGGATTTTTACTGACATAAAGGAGGTTTTTTGAGCTCCACCTCTCACAGTGCTGCTCAACAGGTGTCCCAGACTGACATGATTAATGGTGAAAGTCAGGATAATAGATCTCCTTTAAGTAAAACATACACATCCAATCAAATATATTGAAGCAACAATAAGACATGAAAGTTAATTTGACAGACAGATTATATTTTGGTCATAATAACATTTAAAGGCACTGAAAAATATGAAAACTTTATAAAAATGAAGCTATCTACAAAACATTGTTTCTGTCTATTTGACAAAAACTGAAGATTTACAAAGGCGATGCTCTCTCTCTCTCTCTCTCTCTCCTCTCTCTCTCTCTCTCTCTCTCTCTCTCTCTCTCTCTCTCTCTCTCTCTCTCTCTTTGATTGTCCCTCCTCCTTCACCTGCTGCACACCTGAATTCTTTGATTACTTGAAAGCGTGAAAGCGGTGGATTAATGTGTGTGCTGAGTGGATGTTTGTGTGGAAGTTGTTGATCAGCGGAGTCTGACAGAAGCAGAAGGTTCTCCATCATTTTCATAGTACACTGAGGCTTCACCTACATCATCATACTCCTGTGAAAACATGAAAACATAGAGTTAAAATGGAGGTCAGAAATGTTTGTTTTCGACATGAAGACGGTTCATATGAGGCTTTATTTCCAGCTCACAGTGTTGTCATCAGGTGGTCTCTGGTTCCCTGAAAAATAAAGCACACAGAAACATTTCAGCTGTGACTTTAAGGTTGGTGGTGATCGCTGTGAATAAAAGTTGGTCTGAGTGTTTCTCACCTCGAGCTCTGAAGAGAAGAACAGTGATCACAGTGATCAGGAGGAGTTCAGCCACACGCAGAGCCAACATGACCAAGTCCAGACCAGAACAACCTGAAGAACAGGAACCAGAGGTGGGCGAAGTTCATATTTAAATTAGATCACAGATTTTGATTTTATTCCATTGAAATCACAACATTTCTCTCTGAGCTCTTCTTCTGGTGATCATTTTTGAACAACGGAGGGGGGAACACTCATTTATATAGATTTTAACAATAGGCTGATAGGCAGTATGATGGGAGGTGTGGTCAAAGAGTTTCTTATTGGTACACTGCCTCCATGTTTTGTCTTTGTGCCAATTTTAGAAATTCAGACATTTAAAAACGCTGACTCACCGCCATGTTGAACTGTTGCATCAGGGATCATCGACAGCGTCACGGAGGTTCCTTCTTTTAGGATGTTGGATGTTGCTGTTGGTGGTGGTGGTGGTGGCCATGTTGGGGGTGGTCTTTGTGGTCTTGGTGGCGTCAGCGGTCCTCCTGGTCCGTTTCCAGCTGTATCTGAAGAAGACATAAACACAACATAACAAACAGTTCAGCACAAAATGTGAAATGACATCAAATTCAAACTTCAAATCAAAAAGAAATACTTTCATAATTTTATCAAGATAAGTTGATGAACATCACATCTTTTAGACTCCAGGCATTTCAAAGTGCTTCACACATGTTCAGTTTGTCACAAACAGACATTCACTCCTCGTATAACACTAGGTAAGAGTTTGCAGAATCACAAAGTTCAAACTGATGAATGCAAACGGTGGTGACTCCTTTAGTCTATCTTCCTGTCTAATGTGTTCGTCCAGTGTTGCTGTCGCCATCGATTGGATGGATTTGGGGATATTTGTTCAAAGTCCAAAATGGACACACACAGTCTAAACACTGTGAGAAATGAAAGCCTGAAAGCACCATGGATGGACACGTGGCCATGTTGACTTGTGACAGTGGTCACTAGTCTGTCATCAGGATGTTGGTGAATGTCTATTGATACATACCTACCAGGATAAACAATTAATCTATCTGTAGTCCAATCACAGTACTCGTCAAAAAAGCATAAAGATGATGTGAATCAGAAGCTGTCTGCTCCGGTTACATCCAATCACACCCTTCAATCTGCACTACTGTGATTGGCTGAATAGAATGGAGACTTCTGATAGGCTACAGACAACTTCCTGCTGACAAACATGTGAAGCAATCCACAGCTGGAGAGTCTTAAATCCTGCAAACATATGCAGCGAGGTTCACACAAAACAAAACAGTTTATATCAATGTAACAAGATCCAAATGTGTTTTTGATGGAAAATAAAAACAATCATCTGTTTGTGGATTTTTATCACACATATATAAAACAATAAATAATCCTTCGAAAATCAGAAATGTGTTTGTGAACCTTATTTTTGTTTTTTAGATTTAAGTACAATGATTAATATTTGTGTGTGTATTTTTTAACAAGAACATCTGAACGAAGAACATTGTGGTGTAAAAACTCACCTCTAATCACATTGACATGAATAGAAGAAGGAGGATAACGACTCAGTCTGGGTGGTTCCTGTCGACATCTATAATCACCAGCATCCTCCTCTGTGATCTTCTTTATAAGCAGAGAACAGTCCTCTGTGAGACTCAGTCTGTCTGCTCTAAGTCTAACCTGACCACGTTTCACCAGCTCGAATTCGCCTCCCGAACTATAGATGACCCAAGTCGTATTTTCACACTTCTGTTGACCTGGTCTCACGCCACCACATCCCAACTTGACGTCCTCTCCAACTTTAAATGAGGCGCTCGAAACTACAGCTGCTACATTTGAGAAAAAGACAAAGAATAAAGTCAATCAAGAAAAAGTCGATTATATTTACAATCAGTTTGAGAGTAATTCTTCATCTGTGGTTTCTCAGAGTTCATTAAATCCATCATGTTAAAAAAAGGTTCAATATGTGATATAAATGTTCTTACCAGCAGACTGAAGCAGCGCTGTGAGAAGTAAAGAAGTTTGAATCCATTTGAGCTGGTTCATCCTGATTCTGCGTCTCTGTCCTCCCGTTGTCACGCTCCGAACTGTCTGACTTTCTTCAGTAGTGCTTTTTTACAGAGACGCTGCATCTACTTCCCTTTCATAGGATGATGTCACTTCCTCATTTGGACTCAAAGCTGGTCTTATATGTTCATTTTTATAAATTTTTCATAATTATTAAAACATGATGTACCATGTATAAATTATCATAAAGTGATGATCGTGAAGACGAGCTGCATCGATCAGTAAAGATGTCAGAGGTCGCATCAGAGTGTGAGGACTTTAAAGTTCAGATCTGTGGTGCGGTCTTTACAGAGACGTGTTACGAAACAATAAATGAAGAGGACGGAGGAAGTCAAATGTGTGAAGATTGTGAGTTCAGATACAGTGCATTGCACAAGTGTTCATCCCCCTTTGCTTTTTACATATTTTGTTAAATTACAACCTGTATATTTAATATTTTTAGCCTGAATTTTATTTGATTGATCTGCACCAAATAGTATAAGTTGGTGAAGTAAAATGAGAAAAATATGTTTTTTTCTTTATTTTCTTCAATGAAAAAGTGCAAATTACTGAGTGCATAAGTAATCACCCCAAAGGTTCTGGTGCAACCAATTACCATCAGGAGTCACATAATTAGTGGAATTGAGTCCACCTGTGTGCAATCTCAGTGTCACATGATCTGTCAGTACAGTATATGAACACCTTTTCTGAGAGGACCCAGAGACTACAACACCACTAAGCAAGAGGCACAACTAAAACAAACAAACAACAACATGAAGACCAAGGAGCTCTCCAAACAAGTCAGGGACAACTTTGTTGAAAAGTACAAGTCAGGATGGGGTTACAAAAAAATATTCAAGTCTTTGATGATCCCCGGAACCCCATCAAATCAATCCATCATTATCGAATGGAAAGAACATGGGACCAAAACAAACCTGCCAATAAACCTACCAACGCTCACAGACCGAGCATGGAGGGCATTAATCAGAGAGGCAACACAGAGATCAAAGGTAACCCTAAAGGAGCTGCAGAGTTCCACAGCAGAGACTGGAGTGTCTGTCCATAACATCACAATAAGACGTACACTCCACAGAGCTGGGCTTTATGGAAGAGTGGCCAGAAAAAAAAGATGAAAAGAAGAACGTTTTTGAGTTTGTCAAAAGGCACATGGGAGACTCCCCAAATGTATGGAGCAAGGTGCTTTGAGTCTGATGAGGCTAAAATTCAACTTTTTGGCCACCAAGGAAAACGCTACGTCTGCAAAGCTTATCACCCCAAGAACACCGTCCTCACAGTGAAACATGGTGGTGGCAGCATCATGCTGTGGGGGGTGTTTTTCAGCAGCAGGGACTGGGAGACTGGTCAGAATAGAGGGAAAGATGGATGCTGCTAAATACAGGGACATTCTGGAGCAAAACCTGTTTCAGTCTGCCAGTGATTTGAGACTATAGGATGGAGGTTTACCTTCCAGCAGGACAGTGACCCTGAGCATACTGCTAAAGCCACACTGGAGTGGTTTAAAGGGGAACATTTGAAGGCGTTGGAATGGCCTGGTAAAAGGCCAGACCTTCATCCGATTGAGAATCTGTGGTCAGACTTGAAGATCGTCACCGGAATCGTCCAATTTAAAGGAGCTGGAGCAGTTCATGCCTTGAGGACTGGACAACAATCTGTGCGACTCGATGTGGCAAGCTTAAAGAGACTTATCCAAAGCGACTGGCAGCTGTTATTGCTGCAAAAGGTGGCTCCACAAAGAACTGACTTCAGGGGGGTGAATCATTATGCACATTGAAGTTTTCAGTTATTTTGACGTGTTGTTTGCTTTTCAATAAAAACATTTTTTTTTTTAAAAATCACATCTTCAAAGTTGTAAGCATGTTCTGTAAATGAAATGATGCAAACTCTCAAACAATCCATTTTAATTCCAGGTTGTGAGGCAACAAAACACAAAAAATGCCAAAGGGGATTAATACTTTTGAAAGGCACTGTACATGTCAAGTGCAAGTGCAACACTCCTAGATGGTATTTCTAATATAAAAATAGGAAAAAAAGAAGTCAAAGGTATCTTTATTTTCCCCCTCAGGAAAAGTTGTTTGCACCCGGAGAGATGCAAAACATAACAACACTCATTAACAATAATAGTCAGGTTTAGTATGTCCTCGAGCAAAACTTGGAGGGTCAAATCAATCAATAAATCAATCAATCAATCAATCAATCCTTTATTCATCTCGCAACCGGAGAAATTACAGAAAAACTCCTACTGGTCATCTCCTCGTTCTCCTGAATACAGCTCTGAATGTTCATCGTGTTTGAGACGACAGAGATCGGATTATTTTAGTGCTCTGAGATGTGTTGATACCTGAGTCTTTTCTGAGAAGTGAAGGGGAAGTCGTTTAGTGAGAATTTTAGTATCTACATCAGCAGTAGGGCTAAAAACAAACTTTTCCTCCTCATCTCCCACGTCTTCAAACTCCTCTGCATGTCGAACTCCTGACAATAGAAACACCTGAGACGAGCTCTCACTCTGCAGCAAACATAATCAGGAAAATCTCCCTTAAATCAGAAGGACACCGATAATGTGTGCTCCCTTTCCCCTCCATGAAATCGTGTCATTCACTCCTTCAATGGTCAGAAATGACTCGGCCTTCACAGACGGTGTTACACCACTCACCACTCGCTTCTTTCTTTCCTCTGGTCCTAAGACACACATCAGCAGTGCTTTTTTTTTTCCTCTTTGCAAATTTTCCATAAACGTGTGGATCCTTAAAAATCCTCCACATAAAAGCCCAAATAAAAGTTTTCCCTAAGTGTAGTTTACGTGTAATAAATTCATGCAGAAATAAATAAAGACAGTGAATGATTGAAAACAGATTCAGTTTGGAGGATTTAAACCACTTTAAAAAAAAATGTTTTGTCAAAAACCTTTAAAATGTGCAGATATGTCTGCCAAGATTTATGAATCTGTCATCTACATGTAATGTCTATCAAAAGATAATGTATGTGATAGACTGGTTATACCTGTTGAGGCCTGAAGGGGGAGCTCTCAGCCTCATTCTGCATGAAGCTGACAGAGGGAGCATCGTGTCTGGAGTCCTTTCATTCATTTGACCATTTTTCAGGTAAAAAGATCAAATACACTACCGTTCAAAAGTTTGGGGTCACTGAGAAATTTCCTTATTTTTGAAAGTGAACTTCTCTTTTCATATTCAATTGAAAACTAAAATGAACATTTTCATATTTTAGACGAGTTTATTTATAAAACATATTTCAGACTTCAGAGAAGTCAAGGTGCTTCACACAGACACTAAAAACATTTCAAACATTTCATAAGATGATAATTAAATTAAAAAAACTGAAGGTAAAAAACACAGATTAAAAAAAAAAAAAAAAGAATGAATATTTATTGAGTTATTGCAAAATAAAAACAACGTTTTCCACTTGAAAACATCTGAATGTCAAAGAAAGTAAAGCAGGTCAAATATCTGTGATAATGGACATGGTGTTTTACTCCAAAGATACTTTGAAGTGTTTGGATATAAGAAAAGTAGAGTCCAAAGTGAGGATGGAGATATTACCAGAGAAACACAACAAGAGACAAATGAACTTCATCAGATTATAATTATAGCTAGAGAATTCCTGCAGAAATTGTGAGGGTGGTTGCCGTTTGTCTGTGTATGTGCTTGAGTGTGAGACTGCAGTAAGCGTGTTTAACTGTAGTCAGCTAACAGCTAAAACAATGTCATCACTCTAACTGTGAACACCTGCTGCTCACTGATTGGTTGACATTCAGCTTTGATCTGCCAAACTGCCAGAACATTCCATCAATGTATCAGAATGGGCTTCCCACTGCTCGCAAAACCTCAAATATCTTAAAAACTAAAAATGGTATCACCGTTCCGTTTGGACTGTGAGCTACAAAACAAATAGACGCACGTTTCGATGTATTTTATTTTTATCTAACATTCAGACTGGGACCACAGTGGCGATTGTAAAACATGAGTGGAAACTGGGAATAAGAGGTCAGTTTGAGCAGGGTTTCTTAACCTTTGAAGGGCCGCGAGCGCCACCTGCAGGGCCGTGAGGGGATAATATGTTTGCATCTGTGGGCCGTAAGGGCCGTGATCGTTGGCCTGCAATATACTCTCCGACCACCAGAGGCAGTAATGCGCCAGTTAGAAGTAGGCCTACATGGCGAGAAGGAGAAGAATATTTAGTTTAACGTCTACGGAGAAGTCTCAACTCTGCTAGGTGACGACCCTGAGGCCCCGTTTACACGGAGACGCTGTGACAGAAACGCATCGAAACGACCGCACTCCAGATTGGAAGTACAGACCGTCTACACGGCAGTCTTGCCTGAGTGAAAACGATGTAGTTCTCACGCCCGGCCAGTAGTGGGCAGTGGAACTTTACAACGCGACACTCACCAGTACAACTACTTTCTCCACAACATCCTCTCTGGCAGCTAGTTCTCCCAAGTCTTACCCAAATGCTGCGTATGGTCGCCCTGTGCTTGGGTAAAGGTTGAACTGTTTGTTAGTATTTGATGCTCTTTCGGCGGCGACATACACAATGTATCATATCAAGGTTCTGTTTTAAGAGACTATACAACGCGAATAGCTGCTGAAGCACATAGCCGCCGCCATTGTTTATGTTTGTTCTCGACTACTGCGCATGTCCAAATGTATGGGGGGAGGTGTGATGAGGTCATCGCAGCCAGAGAGTTTGCTCCGTTTCGTTCACATGGCTGCGATACGCGCCCCGTATCAGTTTCACTCCACCCTGTGGAGGTCGAATTCAAAAGCTTGCGTTTTCACCCCCCGGGTCTGAATCTGAATGGAAACGTAATGGAGAGGTTCTTAAAACGAAAAAATAATGACAGCAACGGGGGCAGCGCTACACAAAACAGAATGCTCTTTTTAATTTCAACAAATCTACCTAACTTCATTGAGCACCTTTATTGCTTTTATTGCTAAGTTTATATTGTGTTACTTTTTTGACAAACGAGCACTTAAACATGGTTTTATATGAGCAAAATTAATTACATGATCTTGTTAACTTGTGCAAGGTTTTATGCATAATTAGCCCATGTATATGTTATATATTGATTAAAAAACATACAAATTAAGAACAGTCTTCATTATTACTACATAGTGACACAAATAGCTATTAAATAAAAATGACCGCAAAAGTTAAATCAGAACCATTTACTCGATTGGGCCTCAGACTACCTTGCCCTGAAAATGTTGGGCCCCAAGGTCAAAAAGGTTAAGAAACCCTGAGTTAGAGTGAGAGCCCAATGTGTGTGTATGTGGTGCGTGACTGTCAAACAAATGCCGACATTTTTGGCAGTTACACTCTAGGATTTGAATTTTGCCATCCACTTTGAATGGGCAAATTTTGGCCAAATTTTTGTCACTTAAACTCGATTTGTGTTCAAACCGTGTGCCCGAGGTTTCCACAAAGTAATAGCACACTTTTTGGGGCCGAGCCGGTCGTTTATAATAAAGGAAGGAGAGAAAATGTTCACTTTCATTAAGAATCTGTGATTTAATAAAGGAGTCACAAAAAGCACAAAGTAGAATGACACGATTAAAGTTTCTTTATATGCAGATGACATTTTAATATGATTTAATAAAGACATGATTATTACAGACTGCACAATGAAAAGCCTCGGTTTAATTATTTAGCTTAATGAAGCAGTAACAAATATCAACTTCATATTTCAGCACATTAAATCAAATCCTCACTCAGGACCTCAAATGAAATGTGGATCCATGTTTTTAAGCTCAAGAGTTCGATATAGCAATGTGTGAAAGTGGTGGATTAATGTCTGTGCTGAGTGGATGTTTGTGTGGAAGTTGTTGATCAGCGGAGTCTGACAGAAGCAGAAGGTTCTCCATCGTTTTCATAGTACACTGAGCCTTCACCTACAACTTCATACACCTGTGAAAACATAGAGTTAAAATGGAGGTCAGAAATGTTTGTTTTCGACATGAAGACGGTTCATATGAGGCTTTATTTCCAGCTCACAGTGTTGTCATCAGGTGGTCTCTGGTTCCCTGAAAAATAAAGCACACAGAAACATTTCAGCTCTGACTTTAAGGTTGGTGGTGATCGCTGTGAATAAAAGTTGGTGTGAGTGTTTCTCACCTCGAGCTCTGAAGAGAAGAACAGTGATCACAGTGATCAGGAGGAGTTCAGCCACACGCAGAGCCAACATGACCAAGTCCAGACCAGAAGAACCTGCACAACCTGAAGAACAGGAACCAGAGGTTTATCACATATGTCACTTTGGTAACAATGGAGTTTTCAAAAAACATACAAATCTTCCACTGACAATAAATTCGAGTTCTTGAGAGGCCATGATGAATTCATAGAATTTAACATGACACAAATGAAGCTTAGCGAAAGTTCAGTAAGGAAGACTTTAAGTGATCCACAATCAGGTTTCTCAGTCACCCTTTTCACGCTATCTCATTTCCCCTGTCATTCTCGAGCTGTCAGTTTGGGCCGTCTGTGGGTTAATCAGCTGTTCTGTCACCGGACCTCATCTAACCAATGGTGCAGCGTTCCTCCTTTGTTTTCGGCCTATCATCGTTCAGCTTTCCTTTTAAATATGATCCTTTTTCTTCCCTAGTTCTTTCAAGCTGGCTTCGTGCGCCCCTCCACCTCCCCATCACCGCCATCTTCAGAAGCAGAGTCAACTCCTATCAATTCTTCTCCAACTCGGTCTCATCAAATCCTCAGTCCTCCACCACCAGGGTCTGGACTCCATGGGGGGGATCCATCCTAATGACGAGTAGGACTTCATCACTAAATCGCATCTTCCACCCCATAGAGTCCAAGCGCCAAAACATTCTGTCAAATCTCCTTCTGTCAATCACTTTTTCACTGTAATAAATTCATTCTTAATATCACTTGTCTCTCCTGATTGAACTATATTTAGCATCGCGTGCTGTAAAACTGTTACATTCAGGTTATCAGGATTAGTCACATTTCTTAAGGATGAAAACATAAATGAAGAGTTAAAGAGGACGGTAGTAATGTGAAATGTTTGAGGTCATTTGGTGGATTTTACTTTTGACTCGTCGTCTGAGCCGTCTGGGAGTTTGTTAAAGTGAAACGAGACATTCAAAGACACAGAGGTGTCGTTCTTTTCCATCACTGAGTCTACACGGAGACACTGCTGTCACTGTGGTGGTTCAGTTACTGTGGGACTGAAGGGATCAGATATGGATCAATGCGTCCAACAAGCATGTTGGCTGCAGACTTCTGTCCTGAATCAGAATCAAACAGAGAGAGGAGAAGACATCAGGAGACTCTACCTCCTGCAGGAGTTGTTGTTGGTGGTCTTGTTGGTGGTCTTGGTGGTGGTCTTGTTGGTGGTCTTGGTGGTGGTCTTGTTGGTGGTCTTGGTGGTGGTCTTGTGACCTCACCTGAAGTTGAGATAAACACAACTCAACAAACTGTTCAACACAAAACTTGTGTTTTAATATAAAAATTAAACTTCATAACCCAGAAAAAGTTTAAATATTTTCAGTCCAAAGTGAGGATGGAGAAATTATCAGAGAAACACAACAAGAGACAAATGAACTTCATCAGAGTCTTTATAATTATTCTAATGTTTCAGTTTATTCTTTGAATTAGAAAAGATCATGATTGAAATACTTACTCTGTGTAACAAATAGACGAACTAAAGAGTCCTCGCCTATCTTTGGTCCACCTTCTCCTTTGTATTGTTGACACTTATAAAGTCCATCATCCTTCTTTGTGATCTTCTTTATAACCAGAGAACAGTCCTCTGTAACTCTCAGTCTGTCTGATCGAACGTCAGGCGAGTTTCTAACCTGACCGTCTTTAACCAGCTCTACTGCTGTGTATCTTGAATCAAAAGTGATCCAAGTCGTATATTCACACTTCTGTTGATCTTGTATCACAGCTTCACAAGGCAGCGTGGCGTCCTCTCCAACTCTGAATGTGACTCCTTTATATTGAGCTGCTGCTTTTGACAAAATGACAAAGAATAAAGTCAATCAAGAAAAACTTGATTATATTGACAATCAGTTTGAGACTAATTCTTCCTCTGTGGTTTCTCAGAGTTCATTAAACCCATCATGTTAAAAAAAAGGTTCAATATGTGATATAAATGTTCTTACCAGCAGACTGAAGCAGCGCTGTGAGAAGTAACGAAGTTTGAATCCATTTGAGCTGGTTCATCCTGATTCTGCGTCTCTGTCCTCCCGTTGTCACGCTCCTAACTGTCTGACTTTCTTCAGTAGTGCTTATTTACAGAGACGCTGCATCTACTTCCCTTTCATAGGATGATGTCACTTCCTCATTTGGACTCAAAGCCTGCTTTAAGTGTTCATTTCTATGAATGCATCAAAGTTGTAAAATCCTGTTAAACTGTCATCAGGGTTTGAAGAGGATAAAAAAGTCTCTTGTGTTTATTTCTGAGGCGGTCGAATGAAGGGGAGAAAAGTCTGTCTGAAACATTAAAAGTAAATGGACTTGAGCTTGTACATTTCTAATGAAAGCTTTTTCACACCGCAGGTCAAACCCACACGTTCACACATTGATGGTCGAGGCTGCTCTGAGGAGAGGAAGTCTAATGTGATGGAGTGTGGTTTCAGACAAACATTCAGATGGTGTACTCAGGTTTAATGAAAACGTCTGACTCCACTCTGAGGTTTCTAACTCTACCACAGTGTTTCCTGAATCAAAGATCCAACTCGTATATTCACACTGCTTTTCAACCTTTTTTTCACATTTTCACGAGGCGACACGGCGTCCTCTCCAACCAAAACTCTGAATGTGTCTCTTTTATCTGGAGCTACTGGTAAGAAAATGTCAAAGAATAAAGTAAAGAAAATGTTGACTGAATTTACAATCAGTTTGAGAATAATTTGTCTTTCTGTCTCTGTCCTCCTGCTCTCATGCTCACAACTGTTGAGTTAAATATGTGAAGATTGTGTGTTGAGATAAATGTCCGAGAAGAGAAACGTTCCTCTTTAGATAGTGTTCATGAGAACACAGTCAAGTTTCATCACTACGTCTAACAGCAAGAAGAGAACAACAAAGAGGGGGCGTCTGAATGTCCGTCGTGAAAACAGAGCTCAGGTGTCATTTTAGTGGTGGGAGATGTGTTGACACCTAATTCTTTTCTGAGAAGTGAAGGGGAAGTTAGTTGGTGAGGTCGTTGGTTTTCCGTGAGTGAGACGAGCTGCAGCAAACATTTGATCATCAAAGAGCGTCCTGACTGACGCCTGTTTCACAACAACACTCCTAACCTAAACATAATCCAGCTCAGAAACAGTTTCATCCAGTGTGTCCGACTCCTCATGACTGCAGGTTTCTCTCTCACCTTTCCTCTGGCTGCCACCTCTTCAGTTTACTATGCAAACCTAAATATAGACAGCTGCCTTTAATGTCCAATCACAGCAGTGTTTAAGCCTCTCCTGCACAATCACTCTCACTCCTCTTTGAAATGTGTCCACTAAACCTCTGACAGGTTCCTGACATATTCGACTCAGTTCATCTTTGGTGCATTTCTCTGTATTTGGACTCATTCTAGTTCTCTGGATAGAAAAGAGCTTTTTAACCCACCAGAGGGAGAAACAACTCAAGAATGACGGATACCCCAAAAATAAAGGAAGGACAGAAAATGTTCTTTATATGCAGATGACATTTTAATATGATGTAATAAAGACACTGAACATTTGGACTCATAGCCTGCTTTAAGTGTTCATTTCTATGAATATCTCATAGTCTCATAGGCTTCTTCTCATGTTTCTTATTTTTTATTTAAATATATTTTTTATTTCCTGTCCACCTTGATCCTCCTCTTGAACTGGAAGTCGTTTTGTGCCACCATGTTGAAGGCTCTTTTGTGGCTCCAAGAATTGAGGATGGAGGAAACGACTCTCAGGAGCTTCAGTGGAGGAAACAAGGGAGCATCCATACAAGACACTTTTTACTGACAGACACACACCCTTATCAAAAATCACTTGTTGATTGGACGCCGAAGGCGATCAGACTTTAATGACATTTTTCAACATTTGCAGAGTTGCAGAGAGTAAAGTTAGACTCGTCCTCCTCATTACAACTCTGAATGTCCGAAGTCATTTTAGTGGTCCGAGATGTGTTGACACCTTTTCTCAGAACAAAAAGGAGAAGTCAGGTTTTTGGTCAGTGAGACGACTTGCAGCAAACGTTTCAACATTAAAGAGCGCCTGAGAAGTGAAGGGGAAGTCGTTTGGTGAGAATTTAAGTATCTACATGAGCAGTAGGGCTAAAAACAAACTTTTCCTCCTCATCTCCCACGTCTTCAAACTCCTCTGCACGCCGAACCCCTGACAACAGAAACACCTGAGACGAGCTCTCACTCTGCAGCAAACATAATCAGGAATCATAATCTCCTCGTTTCACTCCTTCAATGGTCAGAAATGACTTGGCCTTCACAGACGGTGTCACACCACTCACCACTCGCTTCTTTTTTTCCTCCATCATCAGTGCTTTTCTCTCTCTCTGCTGTTTAGACCATGACACTCAAACATGATTCTGAAAGACTGAGAATCATAAACAGAAGATGTCCTCCTGATGTCAGGATCTGCTGATGTTTTCGAGCAAACATCAACATGACCCACGTGATGAATGTCAAACCTTTACAATGCAGCCAACAGGACAGTTTTATTTTACATGCAGAAATCTGAGGAGTGATGGGAGCAAGTCTTACTTGTATTGCATTTTTCTAGTCTTCTGATTCCTCAACGCCAGCCCCGTGATGGCCAATCAGAAGTCATTTAAGTCATTTAAATGCAATTCGGAGTTAAGTGTCTTGCCCAATCAAACAATGGAAATGTTTCTGCAGGAGCGAGGAATTGAACCCTCGGCTTTTTAGTTGAGAGATGATTGACTCTGCCAGCTGAGCCACAGCCGCCCATGACTAACTCGACACGGGTTCATATGCAAACATCAGGTAGCAAAGTAGTTAAGCTCAAGATGCCACTACCTTTAAAATTGTTACGTTGCATCACTGCCATGTTGCCAGGAGAGGGCGCCACAGTACCTCAAGTGTTTGCTGAACTGTTTCTATCATTTTGTGGACCCTGGACAGGTCTAGAACCTCCTCTCTGTAGTTAAACAGAGCCACTGTCTGCAGCCTCAGTAACCGGGATGAAATGGTCTCTTGAGTCCAGTTCAATCAGACGTGAAGCCGCTCATCAGAGAAAATGACAGCTGTGAAAGCACAGGTCATTTAACACGCAGGTCCACAATTCATTTAATCATTTTTATACCAACTCATTTTAACCCCCCTCCACCCCTCCGCTTCGTCTCAAGAATTGAAACTACGCAGGATCCGTTAACTGTAACTTTTCTTTTATCTTGTCTTTTCTGTTATTGTTTTTCTTCTCATGTTTTCTTTCCTTCCTGCTTTTATACTTTTTTTTCTTCTTTTTAGATCATTCTTCTGTTTCATTTCTCTTCTTGCTTTCTGCCTCTTTTCCTTCTTCTTCTTCTTCTTCACTCTCCTTTCATATCTTTACCTTTCTTTGTTTTCTTATTTTGACTTACAATTTGTCTCTCTTTTCTTCTTCAGTTTCTTTTCCTAATCTCGTGTTTCTCTTTCCTTTCCTTTACTTTGTTTTGTTCCCTCCTTTCTTTTCTCTTCTCCAACTTAGAAAAGAAGAAACACAACCACAGCAGCTTGATTAGTTCCCCTCTTCCTTCCACTTCGTGTACGTCTCAATAACACGTCTGTGGTCAGTTTTATCAGCCAGCAGTGACGTCACTGAGCCGTTTTAAACTCAGCCCTCGGCCGTGTGCTCTGACGCGCTCACGCAGAGCGGAGATAAGTGGACACATAACAATAGAAATTAATTCAGCATGTTTAAGTGCAGCTGTCTGCTCACCACTGAGCAGGTGCTGCCCCCCCCCACCCCTCATGTCACCCCCCCCCCCCCCCCCCCCCCCCGTTGCCATCCCTTCATAGAGCCACCTCTCTGTTTCATGTTGTAATGCAGCTACACGTCATGTGAGCAGCTTTCAGACGCTCTCTAATAAATCAGAGCTGCCGATCAATAAATCATAATCTTAATGACTCATAATCAGGGGGATGCACTTGCAAAAACTTCAATCCTATAAAGACCTGCTCTGCATCTGTTAGCAGCAAGCAGGTTTTACGTGTTAAGTGTCTTGACGGGAGATTCACCTACTCCTTTATAGAGTAAATAAATAAAGTCTGTTTCTGGTATAGAGAGCATTGCGTGATGAACACGACTCCATTTCTTAAAATAGACTTGTCCTCACTTAATGCCTGCAGCGTTTTTTATGCAGGATAAAAAAGGCAACAACAAACCTGAGTCACATGCATGTTCTCCCTGAAATACATCAGTGTATGACTTAACAACTTAATAACCAGGTAAGACAACTTTCCACTAATACATGTCACCATATTTAAAAGAAGTGATACTATGGACTTTACCCACTGCAGCACAGACTAGTTGAATGAATGCTTTGAATATCTCCAGAAGGCAAGAACACATGAATCGTCTGTACATGAACACGTGTATGGACAACATGTCTCGTGTCTACTTGTGGTATAAAATAGTGAAGCCAAAATACTCTCGCGACAGGTGCTCACATCGAGCGCTCGTCAAGTCATTTGGAGACAAGTCATGTGACGAAGGGGGCTGCTGGAACCCAAATGTTAACCTCTGGTGTTAATAAATGAAGCAAATGCAAAATGTGCAAAAAAAAAAAGCTGCAGTTCCTTGATTGTCCACTGGAGGCTGCCTCAGAAAAGCCCAGAAGTCCCCTTAACACATCCATATTAAAATCCTATTCATTAATGATTCATTCAAAATTAGACTCAATGCTAGGCTGTTAAAATTTAAAAGGCCAGAGTTGACTCATGGTTGGAGCGAGCCTCTAGTGGCCACTTTAGAAACTGCAGTTTCTTCAGCGCTTGGCTAAAAATGCACAAATGTGCACGAATCTGTGACCTGCTATTAAAAATGGTTTATGAAAATGTTAAAAGTTAAATAAGACATCATTTGGGAGCACATTTCATGCCAATATTTGAAAGGATAAGCAGGGAAATGGGCGATGAACAGGGGGATATTTAGGCCCCCAGCTTTGCCTCAGGCCTTAAAACCCCAGTCGACCCCCGTTTTTTTTTTTTTTTCTCTCTCTATGCTTCATCTTTAAACCCTCCCCCTCCACCCCGGGGGACTCTCCCTCCTTTCTCCCTTTTCTCCCCTTTCACTTTTTCCTGTCTATCCTCCATCTTTCTGACCCTGTTCCCCACCCTCCCCTTTCCACGCTGACACTTTTTGGCTTTTCATCGCTCTCCTCCCACCCGGTCACCACCTCTTTTTCACCCTCCCTCCTCCAGCCAGTGGCGTCCACACTCCGACCAGAGTGCACACTCTCCTGTTGTCAGTCACATTCCCAGCTTACAGACGGCATCAGCAGCAGCAGCAGCAGCAGGAGGAGCGGAGTCGGTAATCCCCCCCTCCACCCTCTCAGTCCACCCCACCCCTTTATCATAGGAAAAAAAAAAAAAGCAGAACCGGCGGCAGGAAGGGAACAAAACCTCGCGGGACACCTGTGATGCTGGATACCTCTTTTGGGGGGTTTATTGAAGCTGGTTTTGAGTTGAACTCACACCTGAATTGTGGATGATAAAAGTGAGGAGCGTTGGTGTTTGAGAGGGGGATGTAGACGCAGAAACGAGCGAGAAAAATCCACCTCTTTTTCCACGGTGACGGAGCGGTGCACGGCGGCGCCACCAGCAGCAGCAGCAGCAGCATCAGTCGGTCGGCGGATGGAGATGGAGATGGAGGCGGAGGGATGCTGGTGATGTTATAGGCAGGTGCTGCAGGCTCGTGCCGCATTGCCTGGCCGCCGTGAGCGACACCGGGGAGACGGGTGATGCTGTCGTCGTCATTGTGCCAAAGAGAGAGACAGGAGAGGAGAGGCTCTGACATGGAGGGAGTGAGCGGCTGTTTGAGCTCAGGCCGCCCGGATCAGCAGGTTGAATGTGCCGCCTGAAGTCTGGAGGAGCCGAGGCATGACAGACACGGCGGTAAAATCCCAATAAAGTTGATATCTTTACGTTGTAATTGCTCTTGTTCTGTGCGTAAAAGTGATCTGTGCACGTATGATGATTGTGCAACACAGGAGCATCACAGCATCAGCAGCATCAGCAGCAGCGTCTGTGCCAGTTCAGGGTGGATTACAAAGCAGCAGGCCTCCATCTGAAGCCAGCTTCTGATCAGGAGAGAAAAGAAAAGCAGAGAATATTCCTTGCCCTGTTGCTGGAGGTAACAATTGATCGTGCTGTTTCTCTGGCGTGGTCCCCCGTGGAGGGACAGCTGTTGCAAAAGATGACTCACTTGCAGGCTGGCCTCTCTCCAGAGACCCTGGAGAAGGCCAAGGTGGAGCTGAAAGAGAACCCGGAGACTTTACACCAGGACATCCAGGAGGTCCGGGACATGATCATCACCCGGCCGGACATCGGCTTCCTCAGGACAGACGACGCCTTCATCCTCAGATTCCTCCGGGCGAGGAAGTTCAATCACTTTGAGGCGTTCAGGCTGCTGGCTCAGTACTTTGAGTACCGACAGCAGAACCTCGACATGTTCAAGAACCTGAAGCCGACAGACCCGGGGATCAAACAGGCCCTGAAGGACGGCTTCCCTGGTGTGCTCTCCAATCTGGACAGATACGGCAGGAAGATACTGGTGCTGTTCGCAGCCAACTGGGACCAAAGCAGGTAACAAAGAGGGCATTTTACTGCGGGTGACAGGTCTGTGAAGTCTTGTTTTATCTGTTCAGACTTGAAAATAAAAACAGGTGTTCAACAGGAGAGGGCGATGTATGAACTTTGGTTTGAGGAGCTGTCCATTCAGCACCACACAGTCGATCAAAAAAAAGAGAAAAGAAGAATCATGAGCTGCTTTCAGCCTTCGAGATTTTCTCCTTCTAAGAGAAGTCAATAGACAGCTGCACCATTCAGCCATTGAAGCCCTGTAGTCTGGCTTTGTGTAAAGCCACAGGAGTGTGATGGATTAATATGATTAATATCGCACAGAATCATAGAATAGGCTTAATTAAAGTTTTTAAAGTAAAGCAAAAAACAACAACCAGCATCCCTACCTTAGATTTTTTCTAATTCAGGTGAAGAAATCTTCCTAAAATACCTTTTTTAATATGAAGGAGAAGAAGTCTTAACTCTTGGAGGAATGTTTCCTCCAAAAAAAAAAAACAGGGACAGAAGGAGCAGCAGTAAACGGTTACCGTGAGATGTGGAGGTTTGACCAACAGTGAAACAGGTCAGTAGTTTAACATGGGGCTCTGTGGAGGCCAGTCAGTGACTACCAAAGCAAACTGGAGACATGTCAAATCAGTTTGAGTCATGAAAGCAAAAAAAAAGAAACAGAAATCTGAAAATCATCAGGTGACATTTTAAACGACAACAACTAACAGCACTCTGAACAGCTACAAGCCAATAAAGACTCTGACAGCTAAAAACACAATTCATTTCATTTCATTAAGAGGAGATGAAGTAACTCTACTGTCACACAACAGAAACACAGGGCCTCGTAACAATCCTCCAGGAGTCACTGTCCAGATAAGAAATCACTCAGAACACACCTCACACCACACAAGAATCACGCCAGGTAATCTTTCCAAAATCAGCCCGACTGGAAGGAGGGAGCGGAGCCAATCAGCTCACTGCAATCAGGTGTGTGTGGCACTGATTGGCTTTGATTAAGTCCAGGTGTGCTGACTCATTATCTCACCTTCAGAGGGAGTGAGAGGTTCCTTAAGTTGTCTTTGTGTAAATATAAACACAACCTCACATCTTGGATGGTTTAGCTTTGACTCCAGCCTCTCGTGTTATCGACGGTCTCTCTCTCTCTCGCAGCCCTTCCTGTTCGTTTTGTGTTTTCTGGGTCTCCTGGACAATTTTGGTTTTCTGTCAAGTGTCTTAGTTAAGTAAGTAAGTAAGTAAAGCTTTATTACTTACAGTCAGCTACTTTTTTAAAACAACATGTTACCAAGTGCCAAACACAACAAGGAAGTAGAACAAAACAGGGAAAACAAGGAGAGAAAAACAGTTGCAACATGTAGATCTAAACTTTCTGACGCACAGTGACTAAAACACCACACCAGCACATGGACACACACACACACACACACACACACACACACACACACACACACACACACACACACACACACACACACACACACACACACACACATACACACTACACCTGTCCTGATTTAGCAAAACGCCTGTTTATAAAGGTGAGTTTTTAAGAGTCTCTTGAAGCTGTCGATGGAGTCAGATGATCTGAGACTGTTCCAGAAAAGCAAAAGCACGGTCGCCTGTTGTTGATAAATTGGAGCGGGGGATGGATAGAAGGTTGAGGGTTGATGAACGGAGTGGTCGTGAGGTAGAGTAGGGAACTAGCAGGTCAGTTAACCATTATCGGGGGATTGTTTACTTTAGGAAGCCTGTTGTGGCTCTTTACGGTTACGTGGTTTTTTCTTCCCCCTTTTAACGATCTGTCACTTGCAATTTAGCGGTTCTATCCTTCTGGGATAACTTTGAGACACGCCTGGGTCCATCTCGTCCTCACACCTACAGACACTTTTGGTTGAATCCATTTTCTTCAAATCAAGCATTGTTTACCTTTGTATAAGTCCATGAACAGTCATTATGTAAGAGGAAGAATGATGCAGAAAAGGTTTTTTTAATAGTACGGCTGCTGGTCGTAACTCACCTGCTGAAGATCAGGTGTTTCACGTTGTGCTTTTTAATGCATTTTTATACGTCTATATTATTTTAGTACGAGTGGAAACTGCACGTAGAGTTGCATTTGCTGTTGTCCCACTTTGTGCTTGCACTCGTTCACATCTGTTTATCTGCCCATTAAGAAACTTGAGACAGAATATTTATCGTCTGGAGAGGGAGGTGAGAGGTTTCCCGATAAAGAATCAAAGGAACACGAGGAGGGAGACGAGGTAATGAGGGTCAAAGCAAACAGTGGAGAAAAAAACAAAAAAAACAAAAAAACCCAGCAGGATGTAAACCCAGTGAGGCAGAAAAAGAACAACCAGCAGCACCTGGTCCCAGCTGTTTAAACCTGCAAACATCCAGCTGGTGTGTTTATCTCCCAACACGTTAACAACTCAAACAAATGTCTCATTAACTCAGATACACAGTCAAGACAAGTGACTGACTCGCTTCATTTTTAAAATTCCTATCGACCAAAAACATGTGATCAGCTCTGCCCAACGAGTAGAACAATTCTTATCTGATCTTTGGCCTTTTATTTTAGTTTTATTGAACTTCACAGGTTGTTGTCATTTCCACGAAGTTACCACTCTGTCCATCACAACGAAGAAAATTGCTCGTCGTTGCTCCAAACATCGTATCCGATAAGATCTGAGAGTCGAGTTGTTGTGGTTAGTTGGATTATATTTGAACCAGGCTGTAAACATGTCCAATGCTGCTGACCGTTTGGGGATTTAACCTGGTTCTCTTTGGGGGGGATTGACTCGCTTTTGGCGTTACCTTCAAGTGGTCATTTGAAGAACTGCAGTCACTTTTTGGCACATCAGCACTTCTCAATCTAAATGTGTCACTTCTTTACCTCAGATACACCTTTGTGGACATACTGCGGGCCATCCTGCTGTCGTTGGAGTCCATGATCGAAGACCCCGAGCTGCAGGTGAACGGCTTCATCCTCATCATCGACTGGAGTAACTTCACCTTCAAGCAGGCGTCCAAACTGACTCCCAGCATGCTGAGGCTGGCCATCGAGGGGCTGCAGGTAAACGTGCTCTGGATGTGTCGGTGGATTTCACATTGACAGACCTGTCTTTATGAATTGTTTCGGTATACTTGTTTAGGTTTTTTGTATACCTTTTAAAGAATCATCAGTGTCTTTGGGAGCCCCAAACATTGGATTAAACAAAGGTATCGTTTGCACATGAGAGGCGAGTAAAAGCATAAATGGCGAATTCTCTGCTATTCTCTTCACAACATCTTTCCCTTTTATTGTCTGACTTGAAACCAAACTTGCTAAGTGAATTAAACTGGTCTGAATAGTTTTTCTAATTCCCACATTTTAAATTAGAAATGGAATAATTTGGGCTTTTGATTGTTGGTTTTCTCTTGAGAACTTTTCGCCCAAAGCTTTCAAACACGTTGTTGATTGAAGACTGAAGAAAAGGCGAAGTTAGTTCTGCACTAAACGAGTTCACGGTTCTATAATAGATGCAAACCTGCGGTCTTCTCCCTCGTGTTTCCCGTCACAGCTGAGCGGGAAAAGAAAACACAATCTTTGTCCTAAATTGACTTTAAATGACTATTTCATTCTCTAAACCTCCAGCTCCCTCGCCGTCAGCCACTCTGCAGCCAAAAAATGTTCCACTTAAGAACAACTCGTTCACCGCGTTAGAGCCGTGAGCTTGTTTAAAGAGCAATGGAAGGGAGTAATGACTTTTCTATTGTGATTACACGCCGCTGGCTGCTAACGTCAAGGCTCGTTGGGCAGGTAGACGATGCAAAAAAAAAAAGTGAGCTTCAGTGCTCGTCTGTTCGGTTTTCTTCGGGTTCTTGTGGTGTCTGATGAGTGCGTTTCAGTTCAGAGATGAGCGATGAGATGAATTTGGCAGAGCGCATTGGATTTTTATCTGCAAATATTTTTATGCCGCAATTACTGCTGGTAGTCATCAGCACTCCTTAAATGTCATTATTAGCATAAACGGTGAGGATAAGGCTCCTCTGGTAACAGGCCAAACCCAGGAGGAAGTGTCTTTCTAATCTGTGTGTGTTTTTGTGTGTGTGTGTGTGTGTGTGTGTGTGTGTGTGTGTGTGTTTAGGAAGGTGTTTCATTGCATTCTCAACATCCCAGTGAGTCATCTGCCAATTCATGTTGCGCTCCATTAGTCAAATTGAAATCTAACAGGAAGTGTTTCTAAGGGGAAGGAAGCCAGACTTTCAGACTGACGACACACGTTTTGTTTGTTTTGAACTCTTTGCCTTAAATTTGGGGAGAAAAATTCAGTGCGTTTTTTGCACATTTTCTCTTCCTTGCCGTTTCCCCCCGGCTGGTCTGCGTTGACATTAGCGACATCGCTCCGTGCCTGAGCACACATTGTGTATGTGCACAGTCAGATTCAGCAGGTGGCGGCATGCACACAGTTGGTTTGTAAATCCAACAGAAAGCAGAAAGAAAACCATGGCAACCACTCGCAGACCGAGTCCGTCCTGCTAACTGTGGATGTTTTTGTCATCGCTGAGAGTCGCCAACAACGACCGTCTTCTTACTTCCAAATCTACCTGAGACGACGTTACCCGACCCTGCTGAGCGAACACAGCAGCTTTTAAAGAGACAGGAGCCGACACACGCGTCATTGACCTGATATAATAACAGGAACTCTGTGCAAAAACTTTGCTCTCTAGCACTCCTAGTGGTCAAAGTGGTAACGGTGTACCTTTAAATGTTTCTCTATCACTGATGCCTACCTTTACTTCCTGTTGAACGGTGATGTGAGAACGTATTGTTTTGCGTTTGTTTGCATTGCAATAATTTAAAATAACATTCACAGACACAACAGTGATGTTTTACTGAGATATTGACCTTTTCACGCTTTAATTAGTAACCAAAATACTCCGTGCCCCAGGCGTAGAAGAGAAAGCGTATGCAGCTCTTAGAAGAATCGCTTCACAGTCACTTTATCATTCAATTTCAAATACGTCGACTTTGGAAGGATTTTTAAAGCTTTCGACAATCTCCCACTTCCTCCTCGTCCTCCTTTTTCTGCAGTGTCAGCACAGAGACGAGGTGGTAAGTTGGAAATGTAAGGGGGGGGGAGGGGGAACGTCTCCTTTTTCAAACTAAGGGGGAACAAGTTTAAACCGGAGACAGTGCATCACTGAGACGTGTCCATATATAACACATCACAGACGGGTTTCCACTCTCAGATTAGAGGCTGAATTATTGATGGGAGCTATTAAGCCCAGACCTGAGTCTTTTCCAGCCGCGGTGCAACGTCCCAGCATTAGTAGCTGAAAGCAGAAGAAAGAAACATAATGATAGCGATTAAATTTGTTTAGACAAATAAAATGCATGAAACACATTATGGAGGTCATTAAGGATGTGCCAATACATCCAAAGTGTTTTTCTGCAGACTGCAAAGAAGGGAAACTAGTTGTGAGGGCGATAATGAGCTTGACTTCCTCATTGTTTTCAAATTAAAACAAAAGGGGAAAAAAAAAAAAAAACAATTTGAGAAAGCCTGACTGAATCATTTCCTGTGAAATGAAGCCGAACTGTTTGGGATCAAGTGTGCAACATGTGTCCTTGATTTTTTTTATTATTATTATTTTTTTTTTTTAAATTCAAATCAACATGTTATTGAATTTATGTGCAAAGTAGCTAAACCTATTATTATCATTTGTCCCAAAAAGTTTTATACATTTACGTATATATGCATCTCCTGTACAGAGTGTGTGCAGAGAGTGTGTGTGTGTGTGTGCGCAGAGTGTGTGTGTGTGCAGAGAAGGACACGGGCTAATTTAGCTTGACCGATTTCGTTTTTCGTACCAGGCTGTAAACATGTCCATTTCTGAATGGGTGTGTATGTGACTTCAGGGGCTTCTGCAGCCGGCCTCAAGTGGACACTTGTGGAACTGCAGGTTTTTTATAATACCACGCCGACTAGATTTTTCAACAGCCGCTTGTTGCCGTTGGTGACATCCCTGAAAGTGAGATACAGATGCATGCATTAGACGCAGATATCAGCTTTATCGTTCCACCCTATGCACTGCACAAGAGAGATGGAGACTGTTGAATTTGAGTCATTGGTCACACTCGCGACACACGCTGAGGTCTAAATATTGTTAAACAGCCTCAGTGAGTCACTCCATCCTGAGCAGGTCTGCTTCTGAAGCAGAAAACCAGCAAGTGTTTCAAGAGCAGCTGACTCACTCGTATCTGGGGGCAAAGACGGAGTTTTATTCTGCATGAGGGTCTGATGTAGTTTGATGGCTGATTTACACTGAACGCATCACTCAGTTAACTTCTGTCTGCATCAGCTACTTCATATCCTCCACTGCTCCTGCTGCTGCTGCTGCTGCTGCTGCTGCTGCTCTGTCAGGCTCTCATCCCGTGCAGGGCTCTCTGACGTCTCTGTGAAGTGACAGAAATGTGGTAAATTACAAACATGCACAGTCAAGTGTTTAGAGTCTGATCACGTTCTGCTCATATTGATGCAGCAAATCAAGCTCACCTCCGTCGTTCATTTCAATCAGTTCCTTCATGAAGATGTGATTTTAGCGTTCATGCTAATTCCCTACTTTTAAGTGGTTTGCAAACCTGTGGGAATGAAACTTTGGGAAGTTTAATGCACGTAGGACCCTTAATAATACGTATGCTGCAGATTTCAGTTTACAGTCTCTTTAATGTATTTTTTCTCCTTGGTGAAATAAGCCAACCTATCTTTAGTGGGATTTGGGGAGACAACCATGTAATCCGTCTGCACGCTTATTTCTTATCAGCGGAAGAGGAAAGTTGGATATGATACTATGACCAATCGAGATCTAAAAAGTTTTTACTCTGACTCAAATTGGCTTTGACAAAATCATTTATCCTCCATAAGGGGGAAAAAGGGATTTAACCGCCTTCAACAACATAATGAGACATTCCCGCATTGTCGGTTTTTGCAACAAGACGCCATAAATCCTCACTTTTTTTTCTTCCTCTTGTGACTCATCTTCGTGTCTTTCTTTTTGTCTCCTGCGTGTCAGCGCTGCACACGCCGCCTCGATTGTGATTAAATCTTTGTCATGGCAACCCCCGACAATGTTCGTTTGGAAGCAAACACAAACAGCATGTAGGCCGCATGCCTTGGGAGCCAAATTTGTAGCACAGTATGCTGCGCAGATCACAGCAGCACGGAGAGGCTGTTCGTGTGTGGATCCCTGCGAGCAGCCCTGAGAGGACGCACCGGTTATTTACAGCACAGAGTACGCCACTGTTGTTTTCTTTGTTGTTTTTCTCCGGGGTTTTTTTTTTTTTTTTTTTTTTTCGATTCAGTCGAGAGGCGCGAAAGGAAATGTGGGGCTCAGAGATTGCGGAGAACATCGGAGGGATTTTGAGGTCCAGCTTTACAGCTTTCCAATATCTACAGCTGGAAGATAAAGAATAATCAGTCTTCTGTTCTTTATTTATTTAAACTTTAATTAAGCTCATGTCACTTCTCTTCACCGGCTCCCAGCTAATGCTCGAATTTAAAACTTCGCTGCTCGCTCCCAGAACAACAAACACTTCTCCTTACATGAACTCTGTCATCCAGGTCCGCATCTCGACTGCAAACCCTTTCTTTTTTTATTTAAAGATTTATTTTTGGCCTTTTGCCTTTATTATAGATAGAGGAAGGTGGATAGAGTCGGAAATCGGGGAGAGAGCGGTCAGAGACATGCCGCTGCGCCACCAGCGCCCTCTTTCTTTCTTTCTTTTTTTAACAATAAAACCAACAAAAAAAAAATTTAAACTTTAAATAAACCCAAACAGAAGTGTAAAAATATTGAATCAAATAATGTTTTCAGATAGAGAAGAATGGGAGTATAAATGTTTCGTACTTTCAGACAGCCGTCACGAGGGAAAAACGTCTGACAGGCCAGAAAACATCCGCTCGTCTTGACCTCGCCACTCGCAGAGAGTAAAAACAGCTGATCGAGCAGAAATTCATCCTGAAACTAAAAATAGAAAACAACTCAAACCAGCCAAATTCAAACGGATGTCCTGCTCCTCCCGTTTCAGAAAAGTAGATCAAATATATTGAAATGTTTGGGGGTTTTTTTAATCAGAAAACTGTGAAACGCGCTGTAGTGTGTGAGGTAAACATTCAGCGTCCTTTGATCGACCTTCTCTCTCGCTTAACGCCGTGTAGTGTTTGTGCAGCAGACTGTGTTGTCTGGGGTTACTCACGGTTCATACAGCGCAGTACAACACATGCTCCACTTTACCAGATTTATTCTTACACTTCTTTATACTCTCATAAAAGAGATTATATTAAGGGAGGTGAGCCCGTGTGTCGTAATCCTGCAGGATTACAATATAAGAGAGGGATTTAAGTTTTAAGTCTGCAGAACCTTCTTTCAGCTTCTTTTTCTCAACAAGTTTTATGATTTTTTTTTTTTTTTTTTTTTTCAAAAGAGGTTCAGAGCAACAACAAAAAACAAACATCTGTGTTTAAGTGCATTGGGCTCCGCACATGAAAAAAAAAACAGTTTGAGTTCACGAGTTCAGATAACAAACTTACGTAAAGATGATCAAGGCAGAGAAGAACATGCAAAAATATGAATTATTCCTTTAATGTGTTTTACAGTTCAGAAATGAAACTCAACATTGAGCGCCATGAAAGAGTTTTTGAAAAGCTAAAAGTTCAACCAAAAAGATTCTATGCAGCATAAAAGCAAAGTGTTTATTTTTACTTAAAGCTCATTTTATACACATTTCAATCTGCAGAAACAAGTACAAAGATAATAAACCTCAAATAACTGAAAGTGACAATTAAAGAAACCAAGCACTTTGAAATGGTTTCCAAATGAGGCACGTTATCGCCAATCAGTTTAAAATCAAATTAAATCTGTTAGTAATTTATTTCTTTTGACAGATACTTAGAGAAATGTTTCTTCATTCTCTCGTGCGCTCTCGTTGCCGTAGTTGCAGCAATATGTTGCGACCGCTGCAGGTTGGCAACCATTTTCTGCACATCACCCCCCCCCCCCCCCCCCCCCGCTTTCTGCCCTCAACATGTCCTTTACACTGAAGGCAAAAAAAAGACCCCAATAAACTATAAAGGGATCCGTTTCTGTTTTTTTATTTTTTTTTACCGTCATGTCTGTTGGATGAAACACCTGTCAAAAGAGTGATAACTCATCTGTTTCTTTAATGTCAGGGTCAAGTCAACAGTTTTCCAACAGCAGTAAAAATTATGTAATACGGCTTCAGAGCTTTTGATGCTTAAACATCAAACGTCGCTTTAAAAATGTTCATGAAGAAAATTCAAAAAAACTGCAAAAAGAGACACAGACACAGGACAGAGAATAGTCCAGGCATCTCCTCCTCCTCCTCCTCCTCCTCCTCCTCCTCCTCCTCCCTTCTCCGTCCCTGCTGGCCTCCCCACCCTTTTCACTTTTGTTTTCTTTACCCTCCCCCCCCCTTCGCGTCTTTCTTTAACAACATCATCCTCCTCCCCTTCCCCCTTATCTCTCCCCTCTCACTCTCTCTGTTCAGCGTCCAAACAGAGACCACAATGGCCGACAGTTAATCCAGCGTTTCCCTCTTAATAAACAGCAGCTTGTTAATCATCCTTTTGATAAAAAAATAACCCCAATAACCACCTTTTATTATTATATATTTATATATATATATATATAGTATCGATTTGAGGTAATGAACTTTTAGCAAAATTACAGCTCTGTCTAAAAGTAAAAAAAAAAAAGGTTCAAAAACGACCCTCCGTGCGAGAAATCTTCATCAGCTTAAAGGTGATGTAATGATACAATGTGCTTCGTCTCACCCTCCTCCTCCTCCTCCTCCTTCACCCTCCCTCCCGCTACATCCCACCCTGGCCGCGTTGCCACAGCAACACGTTGGCCTGCCGCTCTATCTGCTCCGCCCTCTCCTCCAGATGGGCTCCCTTTTGTTGTGTGTCAGAGTGTGAGTTTGTGACTCAGGCAGACGCACACTTCTCTCTCTCTCTCTCTCTCTCTCTCTCTCTCTCTCTCTCTCTCTCTCTCTCTCTCTCTCTCTCGTTTCTTCTTCTAAGATATTCACAGACACACAGACGGACAGACGCTTGGTCGGTCAGTGAACGCACCACCAAATAGTGCAAGCTTGTGATTATATCTGCAAATGTGTGCTGATTGATGGAGAACATTCATCATATAAACAAAAAAAGATGAATGATAATCAGGTCTGTTATTCCTGACTCACAGATTATAGCACTTAAAGACGACATATTCTCCTCATCTCTTCCACCTTTTCAAACAGCGCCCCCTGTAGTCTAAATGAAACATCTGTGTTTCTGTGCTTTGGTCCAAATATAACATGAGTCAAGCAGCAGAGGAGGTTTGTGACCCTGTAGAAACCAGCTCTCTCAGAACGCTCCGTTTTGGTGTGTGCGTCTCTTTAAATGCAATAAGCCCCGCCCCCTTGAATTTTCCTGATAGACATCCCACCTTCACTTGCCAGAATGAAAATGGCGTACTTATGCAATAGTTTTGCTCGAGGCTGGAGGTGGAGTCCATGGGTGGAGATACCAGAAGAGGGGGAGGGGACTTTTTTTTAACCAGAATCCCACTGTGACATCACAAAGAGAGCACATTTAAAACGAAGCGTTTTCCTCTGTGTTGTAAGACTTATACAGACCACAAACAAAGGACAGGGTGGATTTATTTCACATGTTTCAGAGCATGTCCCCTTTAAACAGGGCTGAGCTGAGTCAACACATTCAAAGGTAGACGATGTGGACATTAGTATTACATTATTTGAGATTCAAACGTTTTCTAATCTATTTCTCAGCATGCAGTGCAACTCCATAAGAAATCTGACTAGTCTCTGATTTGAGCCAGAAAAAGAAACGAGCACAGAGCATCCTTTTTGTATAATTTTATAAAAGTTATTTCAATAAAACAGGATAATAAATAAATCAGTTTTAAACAAAATGTCAAACATTGACCATTTCTACGTATTCATTTGTGATCAGATTTTTAGCAGGAGGCAGTTCTTCCCTCTCTGAATCCATCCTGGATGTCTGCAGATATTTGGAGCATACAGTAGCACAGTTTCAGTCGGTGTCGTCTCCGTGGACTCACTCTGCATTAGCATCGTTACGTAACACACAGACGGCTCCAGAATAACTGGGACTCCGGAGGAAACTGTGCCAACAATGAGTGCAGCGAACACACCAGAGAATCTGACCTACTGTATCTAATATTTTCACTTTCTTTAATCGTGTGCAAAATGCGGCCTCGCTAATGAAGCGGTGTTGTCTGGTCCGAGTCAGATCTGCTAAATCCTGCAGCATCATGCATAATAAATGAAGAAAAGCTCCTGAGCTGCCTTTTTTCATTCAACCATGAAAGACTGCAACTTTATAATACGCTGTAAAACGGGGGGGGGGGGGGGGGTCGGTTTAGAAGAAACGGGTTTGAAAGATGTGCTGAGGTGAGGCGACGACAAAACGACCACGTACTCTGTTCAAGCATTTAACGCCCTGAAACTCCACTTCTGTGCCAAGTTATCGTCGGCGGGAGCATTTTCAAAATGGCGTCAAAATTGATCTAAACTAAGTAACCATAGCAACAGACCACCATCAATACGTTGCATAACGGGCGACATGCCATCATGGTTTTATTTCAAGCGTCAGTGCGAGGTTGTTCTCGTTGTCAGACGCCATCTTGTGGTCATAAAAGGTACTGCAGGGCTTCTTTCACTTCCATCTTATTTATTTTTTTCCATTTCAATCAAAAAGTTTAAAATGATGTTCAGCGTCCTGTCACTGATGGAGCTTAATATTGGCTTGTTTACGGTTTGAGTCCCTTCACATCCGTTGCTATGGTTACTCATTTTACTGTAGACACACGCTGACGAGGCTTTATTGCTTTTCTGAAATGTTACGATCCAAACTTGTAAGAAACCTTTTTTTTCTCCTCCGCCGTCGATCTCGAATCAATCACAAGGACGTGAACGTATCAATCGTGTTTCTTTGATTTTTTCTAACAAGCTGAGAAGAGTTCTGAGGAAACAGGATTTGGACCTGGTTACGACTGGTTCAAACGTTTTTTTTTAATCTTTTATCTCCTCGCTGCAGCTGGAAGAAGAACGCGTTCCGTCGGCCCTCTTCAGAAACAAAGATCACAGCAGGGTTTATAAAGAAGCTCCAAGCAGCAGATTGTTTTTCTCTGCCAATATTCAAGATCTGCTTATTTCATGTCGTCTTGCTCGTGTCCTCACCAGGAGCCAGCAGCGTCGCTTTACTGACATGTGAGGTTGTTGTTGTTGTTGTTGTTGTTGTTGTTGTTGTGCTGCAGTCTCTCATGAGGGATTTGCATCCTAACTCTTCATTGCACCATGACCTCGATCGTTTGCCAACATTAACACCATAGTTGCCTTAACTTAAAGGAGCAGCTCACGAGTTTCACTTTCTGAACGTGTCAGCTTAAAATCGTATCGAAGCAGATGTGGAAGAACGGAGGGGAGGTGAAGGATGTCTGCGAGCTCAGCTGATCGGAGGTTCAGACAACAACACAAAGGTGGATGGATCGCCGGCTGACTCTCTGACTTCGCTCCCTCGAGAAAACGCCTTCCTTCCCTCTCCGCCCGGCGTGAACTGACCCGTGTCCCTCAAACACCCCCTCCCCCCCAAAAAAACTTTTCCACGCACAAAAATAATATTTTGAATGTTGGATTGCAGGACCAAAATATTGTTCCCATAACACACGTGACCGACCTATTTTACTTCTTTTCCTCGCCGGATTTAAGGATTCACATTTAACTCAACTTTCAACATGAACAGATTTATTGGGCTGATTATGATGATGAGCTGTGTGTTCGCTTCCTGCTCTGAAGCTGCAGGAATAAACACAGTGATGAGACAGGAGGCTCTCTCTCTCTCTCGCTCTCTCTCTCTCTGTCGCTCGCTCGCTCTGTGTTTGGCAGGAAGATCAAATCTGCTGAGCTTCAGACAAAAACTGGACGCTGTGTGCACACGCAGGATGAACACGGGGAGTCAGACGCGGGGTAGAAACCTCGCCGTTTTGAGAAGTCCTGCTGTAAAAAGAGTTGATCACAAATCTGAAATATTGTCTGTGATATTCTGCTGACAAACAAGGATCTGATGAAGTTAATCACTGCGTGCACTAAAAGTCCTAAAAACGTCCCCGTGTTCTCAGTTGTGCTGCGTGTGGTGCATGTTGCTTGTTACCTGCAGGCAGCCGAACAGTTTCTGATTTCATGGTGAATATCTCAAGCCAGCCACCTGGCAAAATGTCCGCAAAGGTCAGGATGAGATTATGTATGAAGGCAGCAGGTAATACTCAGCAGGGCCGATGACGTTAGATATCCTGCAGCCCAAACTGCTGTGCACTTAATGAAGCTGCTGGATTGTGTTTCCTCTCCGCTCTCGTGTTCAAACTGCGATTACGTCCAATCACGCGTACGGATGCTGCGGCTTCGTCTGCCATCTCTGCACGCCTTTGTTTTACGCCGGGGTCCGACAGGTGGATCTTCCCGCTGCGAGGGACAGCGTGTGAAAGATGAAAGCTTTCATGTTCAGATTGTTTTTGTTTTTAGTAATGCATGTTTTAAAGAGATGGATGCCAACATCAGAACCTGCACGCATACATTTGAATCCTTTTAATACGTGTCTCAGTTGGAGAGGAACTCGATGCCTCTCACAGCTCCAGCGTGGCGTTGGCACTATTTGAGTATCCTGCGGCGGCTGCAGTTTAATCGATGTGACCTTCCTCTCAGCACGGAGCTGAAACAGGAGAGAAAATATGAAGTCACTTCAAATATGGGAAAGATGTTTCACAGTGCTTTTTTTTTTTTTACCTTATTGGTCATATAGTACATGCAGCACAGATATGACGCTCAGGGTAACACGAAAATGAAAAACTAAAATGCTGCTGAGTAAAAAAACGTAGAAACCTTTTGCTGAAAATGTCCCAATGTTTGAACAAAACTGCAGAAGAAGAGGCTTTGGGTTTGGATGGTCAAGACATCAAGAAGTAGATAAAAATAAAAGCGATGCAGATTCTAAAACGCTGGAGGTAAAGATAGAAAGTCACCGCTGAGATTGATGCAGATTTCTCCTTTTAGGAATGAACTCAAAAGCTGATCTTTGACATTTTTTGTGGATTTTCTGACCGGAAGAGAAGCAGGACTTTTCAGCCGTGAGACACTCTGTTGATTCATCCTTTTTTTCCATTAAGGTGCTTTTTTATAAAGAACAGGCCGGCAGCCAAACAATGACTTCGCTCCAGGCTACACTTTATGTCCTGAGATGGGAAGAGAGAGAGAGAGAGAGAGAGAGAGAGAGAGAGAGAAAATGCACTAAAAAGGAGGTCATCTTTTTATTCCTGAACTCCTTTTTTCTTATTTATTTATTTTTTGCCCCTTTTTAAACTGGAGGTCGCGTTAAGTCACGGTGCTGCGGATGTGAAGTGACAGGAGCAAGGCGGAGGAGGAGGGGGGGAGCTCATCGACCTGATGTGCCGCACAAAGACTGAGGGAGAGAGAAGACGTACGAGCGCAGACTCAGACGCACTCGGAGAGAGGAGCACGGGACACGTCAGATGTTTGTAACATCAGCTGCTCACTGGAGGACTTCTGATGGACTCACTTAGTCCGACCCAAATATCAGAAGTTAAAGCTTTTCTTTTTTTTAATCAAACCGAACTTCACGACACCCAAAACGACTGAATCCATCCTTTTTTCCACACTCGTTTGGTTTGATTTTTCAGGCGCAACGTGAAGCGACGAAAATATATTTTAATACCCATAAGAGTTTATCCTGCGCCATGCTGAAATGTTCAGTCTACTGATTTGGACCCGTAAAAATGAAAGACCACGAGGGTTCAGTCTACTCCAAAAAAGAGTCAAGGATTCAGTTTTCTACACTTCCTGTCTTTTTTTTTTTTTTGTGATAAAATGTTTTTATTTGGACAATGGAGGCATAAAATTATAAATCAAAGAAAACCATTAAGTCTGTTTCCTCCTTTCTCAAACCCCTCCCCTTGGACCCCACCCCACATAGAACCTCGGTACGCATCCAATGAGGAAACGTATATACATGCATACCCAATTACATTTACATGCACACACAATCAATAACAACAAAACAAAGCTAAATGAAAAACGTGCTACATGAATAAAATGGAAGAATCAAACACCAGGAGACGAAAGATTTCACCTCCCTTCTGTCAATAAGTCGGGACTTCCTCCATCACTCGTGTAACCTTTTGAAACCTATCATGTAAAATCGACTTAATGGCTTCGAGGAAGTCTTCTCTTCATCATCACTAATCATTATTGATCCTTTTTAAAAAAAACAAAAACATCCCAATTCGATTCCTCCCTCCATCCATTTTCCTCCGCTTAAGGATGATTTCCCTCAAGCAATGTCCAGCTCGTCCTCGGGGAACCTGAGACGAGATCTGGGTCTACCTCCAAAGGGAGCCACCCGGGATGCATCCTAACCTGAACCACCTCAACGAGCTGCTTTCAATGTGAAGGAGTCTTACTTTAACGCCCGAGCTCCTCCCCCTTTACGTCTAAGGCTGAAGCTAATTTTAGCCGCTCGTATTCTTGACTTCATTCGTCCGGTCACGTCCCCCCCCCTCAAAGCTCCCGACCACAGGTGAGAGAAGGAACGAAGATGAACCGGTAAACTGAAAGCTTCGCCTCCAGGCTCAGCTCGCCTCCTCCCGACAACCAGACCCGCAACAATCCCGTCTGTCAATCTCACGCCCCATTTGACCCTCGCTCCTTGAATCAGGTTCAATTTATATCAAGTAGGGGAGAGAGGCAATCTCACACGAAAGGACTCAAAGGCACTTCCACAGACGTTAGCAGCACTTGTCATGCAAGCATGGGAAATGTGTTCTATCTATTCTTTTGGACCTTTCAGATTGAGTTGTTTTTTTTTTTTTGGGATTTCTTGGTGTAATTTGCGACTGGGACAGGACGGGATGCGGTCTTCACGGATCCTGTCCACCTGCCCTCTTTATTCCTTTTCTGTCATGGCTGCTCATTTGATTAAAGAAACAAATCAAGGAGTCAATCTATTCTCTCTCTCTCTCTCTCTCTCTCTCGCTCGCTCGCTCATGTTGTCGTCCACACTTCCTCTCCTTCCTGTCCCCTGGCTCTGCTGCAGTTTAACTCAGAAGTGTCTGATGGATCTGTTCTTTATCGTGCAGTGAAATGTTTTCACAGCTCGATTTGGTTTTTTATTAATGTGTCCATTGAAATCACTTGATGTCTTTTGGCAGTGTTTTTGGTGGTTTTTAAATTTAGACTCGCCAACTCTGCTGCACTGTAAGCAGACCATCTGTGGGCCAGATTCAGATCGTCAGCCGTCATCATGGTGCTCTTAAAGCCCGTCTGACTCTGGAACTTTATTCACAACATTTGCACGTCTCTCTGTGCAGACTGATTCTGAGATTCAGATTCTGCAGAGGTTGGAGGAGCGCTTTGATTCAGCACAGCAGACAGAGAAGAACATCGGAGGAAGGATATGAGGGAAAGGAGTCGCAGGCCAGACTTGGACCTGTCCCGCCCTCTTGGAGGACCAGAGTCTCTGTACATGGGGGTGTGACCTAACCACCAGGCCATCTGCACCCCTACTTTATGCTTTAGCTTCATCATTGAAACCCGATCATAACCCGGTGAAACACCAGACGTAAGGCTGTTAAAATCTTCAATATTCAAGACGTTCTTCAGAACCATCCGATGAAGCAGTCTGTTATTTTATCCACAGATGCACTAAATCCATCAAAACTGCTGAACGCTGTCTACGTCGCTCAGCTGTGCACACTTTGTGCAGCAGCAGCAGCTGATGATGATGATTGGCCTCCTTCGTCTGTTCTTTCCTTCGGCCGGCGAGGGGAAGTCGACACGTCGCATGTTGTTAGCGCTGAGTGTTACGCTCTCACTCTTTAACCCTCAGTGTTGGTGGCAGCCTGTCGGTTTGTGTCCCCTCTGGATCTGCGAGATTTTTTTTCCCCCCCTTACAGCACGAGAAGCTGCACCGAGGCTGAACTCATGTCGTGGGAAGGGAAAACAGTGAAGCCTAAAATGTAATCTGGGAACGATTGCATGAATACAGTTTGTGCAAATCGTCTTTTTGATCCCTGACTTCTTCCACATATTATCCAGAATTGCTGCTGAAGTGTGTTTGAATAAGTGTGTGTGATGTTGTGTGTTAGGGCTGTGAGAGCTTCGAGCAGGTGCTGCTTCTCTGAGTCTGATAAATGCACAAATTGATGCCAAATTAAATTTGTTTTAACCTTGCGGCAAACTGTAGAGAAATGAAGCTGCAGTTTCTGCAGTGTCCACTTGAGGCTGGCTACAACAGCAAAAAAAAAAAAAACTATCTCACTTATTTATTCTTAAAAACTTCGCAGGGAAATAATTTTTTGGGATAAATCCATACAGATAAATCTGTATGGACTAAGACTTAATATGTCCTCCTTCTAAGTTTAGATTCTGGTCTGGGTGGCGGCTTCGCTCAGAGACACAGAACTGGACGTAGCTGCAGTTCTGAAAAAAACACTTCTGCTGTGTTTATCCTCGTCAGTGAAGCCGCAGGGCGGAGGGAGAAACTTTTTCAAACCGGACGAGCTTCGGTGTGCGAAGTCGTTTTTTTGAAGATGACTCGTCACTCTCGACACGCTGTCCTGCAGATGTTGACAGACTTTTCTGTCACCTTCAATTCTCTTCAACCTTTCACTGGAGCCGAACACGCTCCGCAGAGACCTGCCGTGAGAGGACAGGATACAAACCCCCGACGAGTCGTCGACTTGTTTACCGTCCACATTTGCCTCCAGAAGCCAAACATCAAAGAACGAGCTGAGGGGTGGGGGGGTGGGGGGGGGGGGGGGTTTGTTTCTGGAGCAGGCTGGTTACACATCCTCTGAACGCCTGGATTTCAGATTCACTCGCATGTACTGACTGGTTTTGATTCTTTTATATTTTTCACGTTTTCAAGGAGTGAAAGTTCAAGCAGGAAGACCGTCTCGTCTCACATCTATCCAGTTTTTCTTCATTCATTTAAATTAGCCCCTCCCTCTCAAATCATCCACTGTCAGTTTGTCATTTCACCTCGAGTCCACTTCAGCAGAGTTCAGATACGACCTCAGAAACCCACTCCTCATCACATGCATCCACCACCACAAATTATTATTTTATTTTCATTTTACAGGGACGATGCATATTAAAAAAAGAAATCTGTGAATATATCAGAGTTAGCCAAAAGGCTCATTTTCCTTTGTTGTCCCTGGACAGATTTTACAAACATTTACCCGGATCTATAGACTATGGGGGGGGAGTTGTCATGAAATCTAGTCCCTAAAGATTCTGCACATTTATTTCCTAAACTGTCAAATACATAATTGTTCAATATTAATTAAGTCTCTCTTGATTGAAATTAAACTATATTTTGTTTCCTGTCCAAGACAGGCAGCAAATAAAACCTCACCTTTTTTTTTACGCCGCCAAAAACCAAAGCTGTGGTGTGAAAGTTTAACCCCTCGACGCCTGTTGTCGCATCAAACCGCTTCCGCTCCAAACGCAGCCAAAATAGCGTCCGCATTCCTCCACTGCTGGTTGATGCATTTTCAATACAAAACACACCGAGGAACCTTTAGCAAGCATGAGTTTGTCACAGGATCAGACGGAGACAGAACATCTGTTTGATGTGCTATTATTATGTAATATCCGTTTATGTGCTGTTTTCAAATAAACGTTCTCAACTTAATGTAGCATCGACTTGAAAGCAGAAACACATGTTAACAAAATCTTTAATACTTGGAAATAAATTCAGGCGTCAAAGGGTTAAAAGGTGCTCTGCGTTCCTCTTCCCTTCACCTCCCTGCTCCTGAACATGTTTCACTTCCCCTCGTACGAGTCCGCCTCTCTTTGAACTCTTTCTCTTTACAACTTTTTTTTTTTTTTTTTCCATTTCCCTCAGACATCAGTCGGGTAAGAGCACATCAAACCTTTGGATTCTGTTTCTCCTCCTCCTTCTTCCTTCGCCTTGCGGTCCCTCCGGTGCAGCTCAGGCCACGCGGCGGTTCAAATTCCATTTTGGGTGTTTCATGTATAATGCAGCAGGTCGCTTCATCAAAGTGAACGTGTGAGCAGAGCGCAGGCCGGAGGTCCAGACTCAAAGATCTGACAGACGAGGGGGGGGGGGGGGGGGGGGTGTGTGACGACGGTCGAACCAAAATAAGCTTCTCGGCTCTGAGTTAGTCAGATTTGATCAGGCTGATATTTGTCCACTATCTTTTAATTGGATTCTTGGATTTTTAAACTCAACGTTTGTTCCTCCATTTTGGTAAAATGTTGTTGTTTTTTTTGTGAAAGTGAAGCAGAATAATAATGACTATAACCTTTTTTGGTAATTATTCAGCAAAACATTAAAACGATGAGCTTCAAAAGATGAGGGTTTCTAAATCAACACTCGAGGGCGGAGTCTCATGCATCCCATCTGGTGGTTTATCCCGATCCTTCTTCCTGCATCTTATCTCGTCTCCTGCTCTCCTGTTTATCGAGCCCGGCACAGTTTGGTTTATTTGACATGAATTTGGCTCCGCCCAAGATTTTCTGCCTCTTAAAGGAAGTTTTTTTCTTGCTAAATGTTGCTATGCTAACGATGGATAAACGTTGGGTCTTCTGTAACGTGTATCGGGATAACATTTGTTGTGGATCGGCACTAAAACAAATGAAATTGATTGATTGATTTTTCCCGAAGTATTCGTCCTCGTTGTGTCGGGATTAAACTGTTCACTTGTCTTTATATAAAAGTCTTTTTTACACATCTTTAAGTTTATTCTTCTGACAGCTCCTTCTCGGACATGTTAGACTGTTTAAATGTATTTGTTGGTTTATTTTTTATGTTTTATCTTTTGGAGAGAAAAAATAACTTTTCTTATTATTTTAATTTTTTTATTTCCATTATAATGATGTTCGAAATAGAAAAACTAAACTAAACTCATTGACAAATTATTATTTTAGTCTGACAAAAAAAAGCCCATTAAAGTCAGGTGGGTTTTCATCCAGCCTGCAGAGCCACCTAACATGCATTTCTATTTTATTTAACGACTTGTCGACCTTTTCATTAGCGCTAGTTATTCAGTAATTTTTCTTTAAGAACTTAAAAATGTTCACATCAAATTTGTCTTCACGATGGCTCGAGATGTCTCGACAAAACGACCTCGGTCTGCACAAAAACCATTTGACAGTCTGGTAGCTGACATTGCCGCCAGCTGAGCAAAGCGAGTGTCTGCGACTTTATGATTCGACTCGATCAAACTCTTGATTTACAATCCTGACCTCAAAGACTCTTCTGTGTCTGCGTCTGTTTTAAATGTTCTCAGAGCCTTTTTTCATCAGCCAGACTGTTATATCACAACATGATGTTATACTGATGGACCACGGCCAAAATGTGAATCACACACACACACACACACACACACACACACACACACACACACACTCACACAGAGTGCAGTGTAATTATCATAATTGTGTCCAGTGTTCGAGGAAACACACAGTTTCAGGCCCAGACGACACACAAACACGAACCTGCAGCAACAAGGACTCATCTCCCTCCGGCTTTGTGCCGCGCTGACTCCAAAATAGACTGAACCATTTCCTATTGACGATAAGATTAGAGCCCATTTACAGAACTAATCTAATGCTAAGGGACAGGAAACTCACAGAGGTAATTTTTCACTTGCTGGAAGTCAAAGCAGACCGTTAAAAATCCTCCTGATTGGAACCGACTCGTCGTTTCAAAAGACATAAAAACGGCATAAAGTCTGTGAATCATCTGGTCAGAAAAAGCTTCAGACTCAGGAGGTCGGTTAGATACGAAGGTGATGTAACTGTGGCCTTCATTTACCTGTTTAGCTTTGTGTCTTTTGCCTACAGGACAGTTTTCCTGCCAGATTCGGAGGGATCCACTTTGTGAACCAGCCTTGGTACATCCACGCTTTGTACACCGTCATCAGACCCTTCCTCAAAGACAAGACCAGGAAGAGGGTAAGAACAGAACGTATTACATTAAAAAAAACTACGCTTAATATTTTGTGAATCAGTAACATTATGAAGATTTTCAGTTTTGGGCTCCTTGGCGGCTCTTGTGGGGATAAACAACAGGAGTTGCAGAATTTTTTATTTATTTTTGGCGGGGGGGGGTCAAAGCAAGTAGCAACATCTGAAGCCATCCAGAAGTAAAAAACAAAAAAAAAGTTCCTCGTTTGTCCACTAGAGGCTGACTGGAAAAGACCCTGAAGTCACATACACACACATTCAAAAAAAGTCAAATGTTGGAGCAGAAATGAACATGGCTGGTTCAAAACTCGAGTTTGGTCTGAATCGTACATTCTCATAATCCTCACACGTGCTACAGGGGATGATTTTTTTTTAAGTTACTCGTGCATCTTTATTGAAGGATAAGAGTTAATAATCATGAGGCACGTGGCTGATCACGTGTGTCAGGAGGCTTTAGCCCCTCCTCAGCTCCACCTCGTTCACCTGCCGAACAAACGTTAGTTCATACAGCATTTCCAACATGGTGACCGCCTCCAACAGGCTTCAAACGTCCCCATCAGTAACCAGCGGGTGATGTCACTGAGACTACGTCCATGTTGTGTACAGTATAGTGGTTTGGTAAATAAAAATATCTGTTTCCATTTAGCGACGTAATGACTTTAATTGTACATCATGTACAAACATGTCAAAACAATACTTTGATGCTACTTTTAAATTTGAATGATACCAACTTTTGCTCCAAAGATCGGAAGAAGTAAAGTAAGAGAGACACGGAAAGCCGACTCGATCAATCACACTGCTTAAGAGTCAAACGTCGTGTCTCTTCATGCTCTCCCTCCGCAGATCTTCATGCACGGAAACAACCTGAACAGCCTCCACCAGCTCATCCATCCGGAGATCTTACCCTCGGAGCTCGGCGGGATGATGCCGCCGTACGATATGGGCACGTGGGCGCGGACGCTGCTGGACCACGCCTACGATGAGGACACGGACTACTGTCCCGAGTCCTACACCCTGTCAGTACAAGACCTGGAGAGAGACCTGGAGAAGAACTTGTCCCCGAAGACCATGAAGAGGTCAGCTTACCCACCTTTAACGATTCTTTATTTTATTTCTGTACCTCGAATATTAATGAAAAGTCGACTCCAAAGAAGCGAAGTGTTTGTCATCGTTTTATCACGCCTAAAATGTAGAGGCCATGCAGGGTTTGAATTTTTGCAAGTGCAAGTGCCTGAATATTACTTATTAACAATTTCTATTACAATTTTTACACCTCATTCTCCGCGTCTTCAAAAAGATATTGGGCATCCAAGAGTAAGCAACAAATACATGCACGTGCAAAAATAGTCGTATCAATCAAGGTGAGGCTGGTAGCCTACTTGTTAGTGCACATGCTTCATGTACTGAGGTCATAGTCCTCAAAGCAGGCGGCCCAGATTTGAATCCATCAATGTAAAAGTCCAAGAGTGCAGCCGCCATTTTCATCTAATACAGTTGAATAAATTCATTCAGCGAGCTGAAAATACGGCATCTGGAACAGCGTTGGCAGACAGTGGACCTTTATGTGTTTAGAAAAAGGATTCATCAGGTCTTATCATAGAATATTATTTTTTATTCCAAATCTAGAAGACAAATAGGTTGAATATGCACCAATGAGAGTGAGGAACAATGAGCGCAAAGAAAAAAAAGGAATGAGCTGACCGATCAGATTTGACCATGCAAACCCTTCGTTAAGGGACGTCGTTAAGACCGCTACGAAATGCTCTTCAACAATTCCAGTTTAAGTGCAATGTTGAATAATAGTGTTTGTGAAATTCGAGGGCATTAAACTGTTGGAGGAACTTTGTGTCTAGTTCCTCGTCTTCGGCTAAGCAGAGTGTGTCTTTGTGACTGTGAGGCATGTTTGACATTTCACAGAGTATCATTCTCCCTATAGGCATCCAAACAGTGTGATTCAATGTGACAGAAAACCTCTGACTGCACTGTAACAACCAGCTTACTCTTCTCAGAGACATTTAGACTGAAGAGGACGGACAACAAGAAAGCGCCGAGATGCCAGACTGTCACTGCAGATCTGCACAATGATCAATAATAATCAAGTTCAATATGCAACAAAGGTCACATATTCTCCTCCTCTTCTTCAACCAGTGTAAATCAGTCTCAGAGCTCCTCTTCAACATGTGTGTGAAGTGTGTTGTTGTAAATCCACTCTGATCCTGTATTTGATCATGTCTATAAACCCCTCTATTTTAGCCCTGCTCAGAACAGGCTGTTTCTGTGTCTGTAGCTTTAAATATGTAAATGAGCTGTGTCTGACCACGCCCCCTCTCTGGAAGGGCTCGGGTGTACTCGCTGCTTTCTGGCTCCATGTCCTATTGTTCACGGTGAGAAGGCAGACTCAGAGGGCAGAACAAACACCTAGCTGTGGGAGTGTCACCCACCTGGGGGAGGGGCTACTGCCCTTTGTGATGTCATGAAGGGAAAATCTCCAAACGGCCTGTTTGAGCACACATTTTCTGAAAAGTGGAGCAGGCAGAAGACGGAGAGGATGGACTTTTCTCATCACTGGGGGGATTTGTAGACAGACTAGAGACACATGTTACCTGGTACGTTTATTCTGGTTACATGTGACGTTTAAACGTGGATAAAATAAACTCATCATGTTCTCTCTTGTGTGGCTGCAGGTCTCAGTCTGTCGTTGAACCAGGTGTCCTGAAACGGCCGGACAAAGTGAAGAGCGAGGAAGACAACATGCAACCGCTTCTCTCGCTGGACTAAACCACACGCTTACTGGAGTCAATATTTAACACCCAAACACACGACTTTACCTGTGCACATACTGTGGGGGAAAATGCACGAGCGTACGGAAACATTCCTGCAGAAAATGCTGCTGCTTGTGTCTCTTGAACTCCAGGGAATGGAAAATTCTCTGACGCAGAAAAACAGGAGGAAACGAGGACATGCTTCTGCCACACACAACGGCAAACAAAAGAGCTGCTGATGGTGTTCTACATATTTATTTATCTAGTTATTTGTCAAGTGCCAATTCCAAAAACTGAAAATTATCGTATTCAAAACAATCCAGCCCCTCGGGAAAGGAGAACAAGAACGACGAGACTTGTGAGAGTTGTGAAGGTGCAACAAGCTGTAGAGCAAATTAAAAAAGTGGAGAGTTTGGGACCTTCGTTCCCGAGCTGCTCTTGCTTTTATTTCTCGTTCTTTGTACAGTTATTTAAAGAAAACGCAGCATATGGGAGGAGAAGCACGGCTCAGGATCATCAGCAGAAGGGACGACGGCGTGGAGCTCTTTCAGGCAGGCACTGGGTTTAGTGGGAGCGAACTTGTTGGAGGGGTCTTTAGGTTGAAACTGACGTCTGAACCATCGCTCGACTTTATCTCTCAGAAAAGCATACCCCTTTACAGAGTTCAATCTGGTATTACACGTTTCTTTTCTTTCAGAATTTCTATATTTTTCAGGCCCATTCATCAGAGAAATCTGTGTTTCTCCCTCCAGCAGGAGTCGCTGCAGCCTCTTTGTAAACTTTGACTTCACACCTGAAAGTTTGTGTTTGGCTGAAGAGAAACTAAATAGCTTCAGATTGTTGCCCACACAGAAGGGAGCATTTTATTTTTGTGACATCTTTGTTATACTTTAGGCACTGATAGTCTCACTTCTGAAACATTACCACAGATATGACCTCTGTTTTAAGACACGCGTATTATAACTTTGAAAACCTAGCACACATTTGTTTTGCATGTTTTTTGGTGATTTTGCTGCAGAAACATTCCCTCATTTGCATCAGTGCATAATTGGTGTTTTATAATGTACATAGGTATCGATCAGTATTGGTATTAGTTTATGATCTTTATTCACTTGCTAGTTTTTAACCACGTCACACTTTCATCTATTTCTGAACAGACTTGGTTAAATAAGTCTCGGTTAATAATTTAACACGCAAGAAAATGACTATCAGACTGCTGTAAGATTAAGTGTATATAAAGATGGATGACGCGTCTACTTTTCTTTCCATTGTGCACCAGTGAAGCCAAAAAAAAAAAAAACAGAAGCAAGCACAGAGATATTGGGTCAGAGTCTGTGCAGTATGGATCAGCTGGTAGTAGTGAAGCCCCGCCCCCTCCGGTCACACTCAGTTTTGTAAAGTTTAATGACTCTTGTGTTCGCGTTTCCTCTCGCCGCCGCCTCCTCCTCTGTTCTTCTAATCCTGCGCAAAAATTAACACTTGCACATAAATTCGTCAATAATTAGTTCCAAACTATCAGCTGCATGTTCCTTCACAAAACACATTTAACAACAGCTGTTTCTTTTAATGTCACAATTGCAGCCAAACTCCGCCCCTCAGGCCCCGAGCGACCCGAGCTAAGCGAATCCACCGGGACAAAAAAATGGACGAGCCCCAATTTGTTACGGACTCTCAGATTCTGAAAAAATAACACACAGAATGAAACGTCTGTTTTCAGAGGAGGAGTATAAGGATGAGGACTACGCTTGGTCCAGGTGTAGCTGATCCCTTGATGGGATCTGATCCCTGAAGAACAGGCGGCACAGGAACACCTACAGGTGTGGCAGGGTCGTTACAAAGCGTAACGAGAGCTAACTTTGAACACACAATCCATGTTTGAGAACATTTTGACGTGTACTTTTTCCCATCTTCCATCTGTTAACAAGGAGGAGGCGGAGCTTAAAACCTATACATACTGTGGGCAAATGTTTTGACTTCACTTTTGGAGAGGTGTCATGCTGTCCATCTTTTTATACAGTCCATGAGTCTAATCAGTCTCCAGAGTCGTTTAAGTTTTAAAAAAGGAAAAAACGGATGCTTTGATTTGATAACAAGAAAAAAACATTTTGAGACTTTAAAGGTGTCCTGTGGAGTTTGTGACCACTAGGGGCGCATTGGAGCAGTTTTTTTTCTTTTCTATGAAATGTTGAATGTTTTTGTGATGTGATTAACATTCCTGCCACTAGTGTCTCGTTAAAGCGTGTGAGAGTGATGTTCAAAAGGAGAAGTCGTGCACGAAGGACGGTGAGGAAGTAACTTGCAAACATGGTTGTAAACGAATCTGCAGGAAGTGAAACTAACAATACTGCAAAATTCAGCTGTTTATGATTTATTTTTTATTTTTTAGAAACGTTTATTGAAAAGGAATTTAAGTCTTAGAGATGATTGAATCTCTGAGCACTACATGAAACTCAGCAGGGCACCTTTAATTCTCCTGTTTCCTGACAGCACCTGAACACACCACACCTGCAGACTTTTTAAATCAAATCATTCGCCGACTCACATGATTAACCAAATCCCAACGACAAACAGCGATATACCATTTCAACTTGGCAGTATTATTGAATACATGACTGTCAGTATGTGTGCTTAAACTTATTTGCAGGAACAGTTTGCAGAGGTCCTTAAACCTGCAGTTTTTGTTTCCCTCTGTGCAGCTGTTTCTGTCTGTCTTCTTTAAAAAAAAAAGTGTTATTTCAATTATTATAATGTCAGTATTTCATGATATATTGTATTTTTAATTAAATCCTGCAGCCTAGAAATGCCACTGCTGCAGCCTAGAAACAGCATTATTTTTTAATGACACTATTTCTGCTTCCTCCTCTTGCTGTTTTTCTTTTGTGCTTGTCTGACTTTTCAAAAATTCTTCTTCTGGCACCATCTGAAGGTTTCAGACACGCCAGTTAAGGCTTTTTCAAATCCGCACTGACTCCTGGTTTATACGGTGGCGTGCAGAAGGTACGACAGGCGAGCGTTAAGCGTCTCGACAGGCCAATAAGACGGGGGGAAAAAACTGCGATAATGACGGGCGGAGGCAGCAGAAAGGGCAGGGAGAAAAAAAAAACCCCCGCCAGACTGGCAAGCGTGCAGCTGAGCAGATCACAGAAAGGCCGGCGGGCGGGAAGTGTGAGGTGGCCGGCTGCAACCAGAGCAGACAGCTGGAATGTTAAACTATCACACCAGCGTACATGACATGTCAACCCCACTCACAACAGCTCGGAGGCGGCACACTGTGCAGAGCGAGGCCTCGGCGGCTCCTTCCATCGCTCGTCGTTTGATCCAGTCGTTGCTGCTTAAATGTTCCAATCTGCTGCATTTGAATGTTTCTCTCTTTATTTAGATGTGAGCCGTCTGTCCTCTCAGGGCAGATTCATAAGCCTTGACAACCTTTTAATTTCTCGTTTTTGACGCTGATTACAGGGTACATTCTTTGCAATGATGTAGTGACGGTGCAGTAAACCTACACTTTGCTGGAGAAGCATTGTCGAACTCATTAGAGTGGCAGAACAGCACAGGCAGGACTCAGGAGTCCGCCGTTGTTGTTGTCGCTGTCGGTCTATTCTCGCTTGGCTTTTGAACTGTGATGTGCGTGTGCAAAAAGTCTCTGCTGACGGCATAGCTCCTCCTATTTACACCACGACGGAGACCATGCCACTCTCACAAGTCTGCACTCTGGAAACCTGATTTTATAACTTTGCATTTTCAGGAACCCAAAACTCAGAGATCAGCCAAAATGCAACGTGCAATCACCGTCTTTCTCCTCCTCTTCTTCTTCTATGAAAACAGAGACGCCTCCCCGAAGAGGCCGTCTCACTCTAACTTTAAGTATTCATATTTGTAAGAAGCTGCTGAACTTATGACCCGTACAGTCATATTCATTTTTTTGCAAGACAAAGAACAACTTTCAGCTACCTTTAATTTAAAACAAGTTATTTCAAACCTGCTGATTCCCGAGTAAGTCATGAAGATAACTTTTGTCTAAACTCATCCCGTCGATGTAAAATAATGAAGAAACCGTTCGAAGCTTCTGTTATTGCATCAGTTGTTTCACGTTTGGTTTGATCGCAGAGACTTTCTGTGCATTAGTGACGTCTGAGAGTTAAATCACACACGCACACACACACACACACACACACACACACACCTACACACACACAGCCACTGTAGATGCTTCCAGTTGTTAGGATTCAATGTTTACATGGAGCAAACATCTGTACACAGCTTGAATATGTTTCATATCTGAGTCTTTACTCTCACACGGCGCGTCCTGCAGGTTCACTCGTCTGTCTTAAAGGTTTTATTTTAATCCGAGCGAGGCGGCTCTGCTGTAAAAAACTTACTATAAACACACAGAAAAACAGATTTTAATTTATTACAGATAGACTTTATGGATAGTTTATGGAGAGCTGCCACACATTTAAGACTTTTAAAATGTTCTTTTGGTCAGTATTTTCTTAACAGAGCGATCTACCTTGTCTTTTACACATAAGACAGATGTGTTGTAAACAGAGTTATGAAGTTTGAATCTGTTTTATTTTTCAGTATTTGTTTTATTTTATTTTTTTCAATGATCTTGATTCGGCTTCTCCAAAGTATTCATGAAAACATTTCCGAGACTTGTTTTGACCACCCAGGAGTCTTTTCTCTTTTTCTCTGTTGCTTTTTACTGGTTATAGTTCTGAGAACTTTTTATAAATAAATAGAGGAAGCTTTTGAGCTCCTCTCTGCACCATGCCATGTGAATTCAGACAGAAGAAAAGTCCACATGGTGTGTAGTGCTGCAGTGGATAATTCCTCTTCAAAAAGTCTCCAGAACTGTTTAATGTGGAAGCAACTAAACCTGAGCGTACAGTATAAAAATCTTTAAACTTTTCAGAAAGGCACTGTTGATCGATCCTCAGCATCCTCTTTGCTCCCCGTCTGATCGGGAAATAATAATAAAATTAAAAAAAATCTCAGTTCTAAAACATGCAGTAAAAAGTAACAGAGCCGTGTCTGTCTGTCTTGTCAGCAGACTGTTGTCATGGAGATAGTGAACTAACACTTCATGCAAACACTCCCGAGATCACAGGCTGCGTTTTTCTGCCTTGAAAAACAAAACGTCAGGTGGACACAGGACGTTAGTCATTTAACTGGAATAATGTCCCTGTCCCAGAAAACAAACACTGCAGGAGAAAACCAATTCCAACTCTGCGACACCAGGTGGCGATATCCCCCCCTTTCACCAATTCCCGCTATTCTGGTTGACCTTGAAAGCTCGTATGTCAAACAGTGAAAACATGATGATTAGCTTTACTTTTGGAGAACCCAAACGAGATGCACGCTCTCCCTCTAGCTTAGCATGCTAGCTAAAAGCAGACAACGCGACTTCTGCAAATTGGATGAAAGTGTGTGTGTGTGTGTGTGTGTGTGGGGGGGGGGGGGTGAATTTCTCTACTGACACCAGTGATCGATAAATAGATAAGGAGGTTACTCAAGGTTTTCCAGAACGTCGTCTTCTTCTTCTTGATGACTCCAAAAAAAGAGAAGAAATGACCTTTTAAAAGTCTCATTTCTGTTCTGTGTTTGAAACCTGACACACTGTCGGTAATTTAGATCTTCACATGGCGCCGTGTGATTCATTTACAAATATCAGACATGGGATATTAAAGTAATCTGTCATCTCTTAACCTGATTTATTGATTAATTTCCATGCTGTCGTCACGGTAATTCATCATATTAGATTAAAACGTTCCCTCCTGAGTTCAGTCCATGCACTGCAGTCTGTAAGAGGTTGATTTTCTAGCTTGTAATATTCATTTCATTTTGACTTTTATCATCTCAACCGAAGCCTCCTCTTCCATCGAAACTTTAAAAATGTATTTCTTTGTGAACATGTTATTTTTTTGAGGATTTGGACACTGAATGACATTTTATTTATTGTTTTATTCCTCCTGAAACTGAACGCAGAGCTCTCTGTTTGTTAGATATAAATTGATTTTTCACATCACTGTTCTCTGATTGTATCGTGACGGTGACGCAGGAGCTGTCTGCAGACCGAGCTGTGGTCTGAAGAGCCGCTTTATCATGGGAGCAACACGCGTTCAGTTAGCAGGTGTTTTAATGTATTTAAACGTCCTCGGAGAACGTCTGCTGAAATGCATCATGTAACGTGAGCTCAATAAATATGGACACATGTAGGTTTCTCACTGCTCACAGCTCGCGTCCTTTTTGTGTCTTAACACTTTTGAATCCCCGACTGAAGGAGCCTTAAAGGAAGCTTCGCTATGTTCAGTGTTTACGGTCGACTTGTTACTGCACTCACCTGTTCACCTGGCGTCTAGGGGGGAAGCAACAACACAACGTCAACAAAAGGCCCAAATATTTTTATCAAGTTTATCATTTCAGTCGTTTGATATTTTACAGATCGGCCCTTTAAGGCCTCCAAACTCTGTCGTTGCAAAGTTTCCTGGCAAAGAGAAGTTGGATGGGGTTTTGCTCAGTTCCAGATTAAAATTGTTCAGACAGAAAATGACCTCGAGAGACAAATCTACTTTCGGAGTTTTTATTTGACATCAAGGGATTTGGTTCGATAATATTGAAACAGTAATAATCTCTGATGTAGAGCCAAAAACCCTGTAGAATTAAAAAAAAAACAACCACTGAAATCAACATTCCTCTAATCCCTGCAGCTCAATCCACATAAACACACAATATTTGGAATGCTTTTTTTTGTGGGTTTTACCCCCAAAAAGAAGCACATCTTTAATTATAGTAGAGAAACATGTCAACTTCACAACATGTACACACAGATGACCTTAATCTGCACCTGTTGTGCTTTGGCATCATCAGTGCACGTGGTAATCCATCTTCAAGTTGGCCCTTCAATTCCCGAATTGAGATCCAGCTTGTGTTTTGCAACCAAATTGTTCGCCCCCTACTGGTCATGAGGTAGAGCGCAGGCATTTCTGCTTCGGCCTTCGTTTAGGTTTCACCCATTTGTGTCTTCTGTTGGTTATTCCAGTTTGTAAAAGACGTCAATAAAGACAGAAATCACCTCAAAAAGTTCTGAAAACGTTTATTGACATAACTACAAAAAAAAAAAAAAAAAGCATTTTTGGTGTTTTCTACATTTGATCACAGCAGACATACTCGGAGTGAAACGTCTCTCATGACCTCCTGAAATATTTAACACGTTATGTCATCCTCTGCTTTATTATACATGCAACAAGTGGTAATACTGGCTTTACATGAACTAAGGTTATCCTGACTGATCATGGAATAATTTAATGATCCTCTCATCCAAAATGGGACTGGGGTTGCAAAATTCTGGGAATTTTCAAAGTTGGAAACTTTCCATGGGAATTAACAGTAAATCATGGGAATGAATGGAAATTTACCAAATTAAAGGTTGGCCGCAGGAAGTGGGGGTGTTGGGGGTGCTGCAGCACCCCTAGTGGCGAGGGGGAGCTTCTTTTTTTAAATTAAATTATTAAAAATATTTTTGCACCATTCCTTTATGAATGGGAAAATATTTTGACACGCATAGGCTATTACATGTATTTCTTGATTTTGATTGAATTATTTGTAGGCCTAATCAACACAAGTTGACGGAAGTTACGTTGTCTACGTCAGGCAGGCTCGTGGTTGCAGACACAGAGTGAAGTGAAAATGTTCCCTGCTCGCTCCATGATCGGTCTACGAGTGTCACAGTTCAAGATGTTGCATCATGTTGGAGTAAGCTCCAGTAACAAACAAGAGCCATGTTTTCAGAGACAGAAACACTGATTGAGTTCCGTCTGTGCCTGCCCGTCTCTGTGGCCTCACCTGAGCGCACGTTCTCAGCCTTGCGTCTTGTGGAGACATTGGTACGCAGACCCAGAAAAGACTCACACACCATTAATTGATGTATGCCCACACAAGACATCATGAACTCTCTGGACATCCGTCCCCTCATTACAGACTTTATTTCCACGTCCCCAGAGCGCACCTGGACATTTGGACACCTGTAACCAGGGCACCGTGTCTGCAGCTCAAAGTAAGATCATGGTGCCGCCGCGCACCTTCATACCTCTGCAGTGTAACGTCACGCTATAGTATTTTTACAATGTGGTATGGATTGAGTGTTATTTTGATCGTGTGTTCTGTGCGTAATGGATTTGGAGAACTGTTTAATAACGTATAAATAGTCTGAGAGTGTTTCCTTGTGGTTTGCGTGAAAAGGTTGGAGATGGAGAAAAAAAGTGTGATTTTGTGCGTGTGTTTGCGTAATGAATGTGGAGAGCTATTCAATAATGTGCTTAGATTGTCTGAGGTTATGTCTTTGCGCTGCGTAAAGGGATTTAGGAGCTGATAGAGTCGTGCGCGTCACGTAAATGTCGGTGCAGTGACTCAGGTTGATGTCAGCTGATCAAACCTGTTGCATTGTTAAAGTGTTATTGTGAAGTTTAAGTAATTGTACAGATATTCCTCTGAGAGCTGATGGTGTGTGTGTGTGTGTGTGTGTGTGTGTGTGTGTGTGTGTGTGTGTGTGTGTGTGTGTGTGTGTGTGTGTGTGTGTGTGTGTGTGTGTGTGTGTGGCCCTGGCTGTGTTCACTGAAGAGTGTAAAACAATAACGTGGTGAATCTTAATATTTTTTAAAAATATTTAAATGTATATATTATGAATGTCTTCTAAATAGGCCTATAGGCTCATAGGGGGTTTTTTTGTCCAAAAAAGAAAAGATTTTTTACAGCGCCCCCTGTTCAAAATAACCTGGTTGGCCCTGAACAGAGATCTTCAATATAGTTGGGGAAAATGTATTTTAACACAAGACAATTGGAGCCACATATTATACCTGTGGACGACATGAAGGGAATCAGGTTTTGATGATATTATGGGATAATATATATTTTAAAATGTGATGTAAATGTGTTGAAGTGTTTTTTTTAATTGTATTATTATTTTGCATAAATGTCTGCTTAGGAGAAAACAAAATGTATATATTAGATATAATACAGTTCAATACAATTAACCTTCATGTCCAGTTAATTCCCATGGTTTCCAAGTTTACAATTTAGAATATTTCTAAAATTCCCAAGCTTAACTTCCCATGTAAAGTTTCTGAAAATGTACCGGAAACTTTCCTCCCCGTTGCAAACTCCTATCTGAGTGAATTTATTTAGATCTTCTCTGCTGTTCAACCTTCGAAGGCTCCAGAGTGCAACAAAAAAATAACATTGACTTTAAAGGGATCTGACTGTTTGACTGAAGAACGACGCATGTAGGACTCATTAATGATACTACTGTCGTTATGTACCTTGAATAACATCATCACACCGTCAAAGAACAAACAAACACATAAAAACATGTAACCTTAAGGGCGCTTTTATTCAGGGGACAAAACTGTGTTGAACAACATTCGTGCAGTTTGCACAGCTCAGCTAATTCTCCTCCAAGAACGATGCTTTCATCGTTGGATTCTCAACACACACGAGGAAGCAGAGTGGGATTTTCTGGCACAAATTCATCAACTACCACGGTGCATGAAGAGCGAAAGGCCCAAGAGGTCAAAGACCCTGAAGTACGAAGACCGATCAAATCAGCCAATTTGAAGAAACACATTGCAAACACTATTTCAAGGCAGGGTTGGTCATTTTCCAAAACTAGCATGATTTTGGAAGCAGCATTCCCATCAGTACTCCGTTTTAAACTCGACCCATCGATGTGGTTCCCTTAAAGGAGGATTGCAATGTGTTTCTTGATGACCCCGATGAAGGCCACAAGCCCAGAAATCTCCATCCGTTTTGGTTGGCGAGGTTGGTCTTTGTACTAAATGTCAGCCCTCTCATCTCCATCCTCACCAAATTTAAACGGTGAAACATTTTCAGTCTTATTCTGTTTTCTACAAAAAGGCAAAAAGGCAAAAAAATAAAAATAACACAAGCCAAGGATAACTGGCACTGTTTGGTGAAGAAACTTCACAAACAAATAAAGAGAACAGAAGAGATTTTATGAACTTCAGTAAAACTTCTGAAGTTCTCTCAAGTTTTCAACATTTACTCTGCAGCTTCCACAGTTCTTCTTCAGGTTATGACTTAAACCTGGTTTAACTTAAACATCCCATGCTCAAAAATACAGCAGATACAAGCAAATGTGAGTGTGGAAGGTCTGCGAACGTGAAGGACTTAAAACCATCATTGTTCATTTAGCTTTCAGTTCTCTTCACTTTGATCCACATCCACAAACTTGAGTCATTTTGCCCGAAGACTTTTTTACTCATGTTTGTTTTTTAGATGCACTTGTTAGCAAATAATGACCCAAACATCAGGTGACGTGACGACCAAGCCACATCGTTCTGAGGAGCTTATAAAATGTGGCACAGCTCTCAGAGAACCAAAGTTACTTTAGTAACCAAACACTGACGGGCAGAACCAAAACTATTACATCCTGATCTGATCCTTCAGTTTCACATCCAGCAAAAGCTTCAAAATTTACTTGAGTTGTAAATCCTCATTGTTGCTCTACAGAGCCACAACTTTTCTGCTTATTTTGGAGCAATCCAACCAGTTTACCATTTTTATGAGTCACATATTCATGTGACACACTTTCTTGTAGATAATGTCGATGCAGAGATAAAATTAGACGAGTTAAAAAAAAACTGCAAATAGCTGCAGCTGCACGGTCTAATTCTTCTCCGTTCATATCTGTCACCTGAAGGTTCAAGTTCTTCAGACATCACAGAGCAGCAACGTGCTGCTGCATCCCCTCCCTGGAATAAAATCCATTCGTAAAGGTAATTCATCATTAAAGTAAAAAGTTTACACCCAAAGTAAACTTCATTGTCAGGTGTCTTTTAAATGCCAAAACAACCAACCAGTCTGCAGGATTCTACCGCTCGTGGAGGTCAGATCTCATTTTTCAGGCGTGCTGCCCTAAACCCTGCAGGCCCACAGAATGCATCCACTCAGACTTACTAACCATTCCAGCTCAGGGTGAAATGATCGTACAATTAAAACCAGATGTGCTTCATTACACTGACTGCTAACAGCTAGCTATCACGTTGCTTTGGCTCCATCAAAGGTGTTAAAGGTGCAATTAGAGCGAGCACTTTATTGTGCATGTTAGTGGAAGCAAACTGCTAATTACAAACTCACCAGGGGCTAGCTTCTGCTGTTAGCTTGTAGCAACTGTTACTAATGATGCATGTGCAAGAAGTTCACCTGTCTTTACAGGTCAACAGAAATGCCAACTGTTCTGCATGCTAATGTTTTCTCTGTGCTGTGGTGTCATCGAGCTGTAGGATCAATCCTTTGTTTGTTTGTGTGAGGGCATTTTTACCCCCTACTTTTAATCTGCCATCGTTCATTTACTTAAACTTCATATTCATCGCTCTTCCACTTGCATGCAGCTTTTGTTTTAATCCGAACACGCCTTAAGACTTCTGCAGGATCACTCTGCAGACATTAGGGATTAGTAAAAGGGTTTTAAAGCTCCACACTGAAGTTTAACCTCCAAGATAATTCCACAGGTAAAATACCTGCTCGACATTCACATAAAAACAATCCACTGAAGGCGTAAATCTTTTTTCTGTAGCGTTCTCAATACAGTTCAACTTTACAACGTTTTGATATCGACAGTCATAATAACCGTGGATCTACAAAATCAACTAAAAAAACGCTGCAGTATACGTGCCATGATGTGACTTTGTAATAACAACACAGGCGTGCACTCCTGCTCTTCTTCCCACAGAGCCGTGAGGTGTAAACATACAAAAATGGCTGACTGCTGATTACCCATTTGGCTTCCCTGTGCCGACATAGAGGCGGATTCAGTATTTGTAAGTAATTCTCCGCTGATCAAAGTGATGCTGCTCTAAATCTACACTTTGCTGGAGAAGCCATGTTTAAGTCTCGTCAATGGAATGAGCAGCACAGAGCTCTGGAGTCCGCCATTGTTTTTGTTGCTGTAGTCCATCTATACTTACTCGTGGTTTTTGACATTAAGCTTGATGTACTCAAACAAAAAGTCTCTATTGTCAGAGGACCTGCACACTGTCCGATTACTCGACGACAGGGATGATGGGGCTGATTTTTAAAAGTTTGCTTTCGGGAAACTGTTTTCAAAACTTTGTGGTTTCAAACCCCCAAAAACAATCAGGTGTGTCGAGGAACGCCACAACGCAACAAAAGGTTACCGTCTACTGCAGCATTCATTGTGTCAGCAGAGTTGAAAAGTCAGTATGCATGCATGTATTTCACTGTGCATGATGATTGTAACTGTACAAGTGATTTACACTGTGGAACCAAAAACTCCAGAACCCCTGGTAATTTATGAACTGTAAGAATTGACAACAGTCAATTGTCGACTACACTAAGCACCAGTTTTGCCGCTTCACACTTTCTTGGTTGAGTACAAAACTGGAGCTGTGAACAAGTGAGGTATCTGGAAATGTGACGACATCAGGCTAAAACTATGAGCTGATCATCAACATGAAATAAAATGACATTTATCCACTGAGTCTGTCGCAGACATCACAGCGTCTCATTAGTTGGTCACGTCAAATATGTCCTTTTACAGACTCCCTGTCTCTGAAAAATCACGTCTGACGAGGAGTGTTGATCTCAAACGGTTAAATTTACGATTTAAAAATTTTTTTTTAACTGAAAGCCATTCATAAGAAGAAAGCAGACCTACCATTAATGAATTCTAAAGTGTGGATCAGACACAAAAGGAAAACACATTTTAATCGAAATTTGAATTTTTGTAACCCACTGTAGTGGGTCCTCCAAACGTCCAATAAAAACCCATCAAATTTATCGCCCCTACTGGTAGGAGGTAGAACAACACATACGGCCAAACAACAAATTTAGATTTACTAAAAATGACCGAGAGGGTAAAGTGAAAGATTGTGTTTCTTGTTTTTGATTTGTACACAGTTTCTGTTAAAGCTCCTGTGAAGAACTCAGGGTTTGTCATGTTTTTGGCGACCCCTGTGGACAAAGTAATAACTATTATCTCTTCGCCGAAAAAGGAAAGAGAGGCCATGCTCACTTTGTCTGACAGCTACCCGAAGAAGTCTTTCAAAGCATTAAAAGTTAACAAAGAAAAAAAAATCTGTTTTACGACCAGGTTAAAAAATAAAAAAAACGCCTCACAGGAGCTTTAACGTAACTACAACAGGATTTTCTTTACGCAATTGACATTTCACACGTGAGAGTCGTCTCTGAGTTGTTTGCTTTATTTCTTTAGACGTCCCCTCTTGTAATCCCTCCTACAGCCACTAGTGGTCACAGCATAGTTTAAAAGGTAAAACAGGTGTCGGGATAATTTGTTATGCAGATGACACATGAGTTTATTCTTTGATGCATAGCACATCTGATCTAAATAACAGCTTCTTCTTAATGCAGCTATTCAGGTGTGGGAATTGAAAACATCCTTGATTAGGTTTTAAATATCAAAGAATCTCATTTCAACATGAGAAAAGGATTTTACCTTTTAACTTAAATGGCAAATGATAATCATTTGTCTGACATGAACTGACCCGCGTCCTCACACGGGTCTAGTTTAAGAAAACGTCTCATCATTATTCATCAACAGTCTCTATCGTTGTTGATGAGAACTGATGGATGATCACCCTCACCATCAGAGACAGGGAGGCTGTTTGGATCAACTGTGGGAGCTCCTGGGATTTGACCCTCCAAATATTAGCATGCTAATCCCTTGCAGACGCGGCAGCTAAGCAGCAAAAGTCAACAGGTCGTTTTTCTCGTACGAGGGATAGAGAGGAATTACATTTATGATTACCAATAAAAGAGACAGCTTAACATGCTTAAGCTGCTCATCAGGGTATTTAAGAAATTATATGCTGGGCTGAAAAAAGCTCTTAGAGTTAAAGAGAAAATCTGAAATATAAAACAAACTCATTAGGAAGGAAGTTCATTTCTACATCATGGCGCAAATGTAATTTCCTTCATCATAATGATGGAAAATAATATTTTTAGCTGAATTGGTGCATTATCCATTGTGTGTTAATTTGTTGTGTGTGTGATGAGTAACTTCTAAGAAACGCCTTAAAAAGTGCACGTCTTGTTTTAAGTCATGGGACGCTTGTGATGACGTAGTCTACAAATGTGAGCTGAAGACAACCTGCAAACGTGTGTTTGTTTATTTCAGCCTAAGTTAAAAACATTATATACATCATACTGAGTCACATATACGTCCTTGTTTGGATGTTGGTGATTTTATATTGTACCCAAGTGGACAACAATGCATGGTATGGACCACACGTTGACGCAATCATAGCAAAGCATCAGTTCAAAGGAAAAATATCAACAACAAAAAAAAAAACCCAGGAGCTCGACCACATCCAAAAAAAAACATCAAATAAATTAAAGACAAAGTAGTTGTGTCCACTCTTATTTGTGTGTCTGTGTTTTTCCTCAAAGATTTAAGGATTGCACAGATTAAAACGTCGCCCCCTGCTGGTTCTGGAGGATACAGTACTTTAGAAATGAGGTGAAAAGAGTTCAGGTTGTCTTAGTTTCCCGCCGCCCTCGTCGCTCTCTGCTGCTCCATCATGGCTCGGATCGCGGGCGACATCATGGTGGGCGACATCATGGCGGGGGACATGGCGGGGCTGAAAGGTCGTAAAGGGTACTGAGCGTTTTTACCCGGGACGTAAACGCACTGGAAGTATCTCTGGCCTGTGAAGACAGAAAGGGAAGAAGGAAAGATTAAAATATATGAGACATCCCAAGAGGAGCTAACTGGATTCTTTTTTCCTCTGAAGGCTGCTGTGTGAACTCGTGCTGAAAGGGTGAAAGAATTACGGAGTGAAAAAAGCAGGCGACGAAGACGCTTTGTGTAGACGGGAGAGACACAATACTGTAAATGTCTGATGACATTTCAGCCCCTCTTACCTGGTTTCTTCTTCTCAGTGGTGTTTTCTTCAGTCTGGGGCTCTTCTGCAGGAAACACAGTAAAACACAAAGTTATATGAGGCTGAATGTGTGTTGGTGAGAGAGAGAGAGAGAGAGAGAGAGAGAGGAAGAGAGGAAAAGCAAAGTGTCAACATGCATTTGAGTGAGGGGAGGAGGAAGGACAGCTCGGAAAGTAAAATCAAAGGTTTTATTCAAACAGAAAATGTGACGTTCGGCTGAAAATGAGTTCATTAGATATTTAGATCCGTCATGCTGACAGCTGTGTTCTCAGATGTGTTCTCATCTAAGCGCATGTCCTATTTTGATTTATTCTCATCTTCATAAATGTTGAAGTTTATCAGCGAGAATGACGACATTTAAGATTCAGTCACACTTGCTAGTTGAACCAGCTATTAATATCTGCATATGTTAGCCCTTAATGCTAGCTGGCTGTAGCTCCAGGATGTACCGGGATGTGAACAAGCACAGAGACCAGGTGGGATCTGATAGCTGCAGCACAGTGTAGCATTATTTTGATCTATAAAATGTAGATGAAGTTGTACGTAGGCTGTGTGAGGTTAAACCGGCACATCGACCTGAGCGATGATTAACCACATTTAACGAACGCACGTGGGCGTCAATCTGCAGGGAGAACTAGCAATACTAACGTTAGCCACGCTCAGCATGCCAAATTACATTGTTGAACTGCAGACAGCTTGAAATTGTGCTGTGCTCAATTTTGAGAGTTTGGAATGAATTTTTTTCCATACCAACTAAGACAGGAGTTCTCAAACTTTTCATCCAGCGAGCCCCAAAATAAAAATGCGCCTTTCACAATAAAAGGTCAAAATATGTAATTTTAAGTCATTTTAAATTTGTATTTATTTTTGGCAGGCATCTGGATAATAAAGCATCTGATCTGATGCTTTATAGTTTGCCTACAACGAAATTCATAATGATTTTTTTTTACTAGCAGTAAATTAAATAATCTATGAACTAGCATCTAATAATCTGTAGATGCACGCTGCCAATCAAGCTGAGGCTAGTTGCCAACGTAGCTTTTTTTCCCAAAGCTCCTGCACCTCAAACTGGATTCTGTTAAAAAAAAAAAAAAGTTCCCCCCAATGGCAAAGAAAAATCTGCCAAAAGTCCAAATCTGAGTTGTATAAACTCTGCAGTCCACTGACCAATGGGGAGACAAAATGATCCATTTCTTATCAACACTCTTTGGCTTAAATCATCCACAAAGGAGTGACGTCTTAAAGAGAAAACACATTTGTACAGTTTTGTCTTTCCTCTTCATGTTGATGTGAAATGAAAACTGTTTGAGCACACCTTTAGAAACAGGAGCTACTGTGTCTCAGTAAGAAGTGAGGAAGTGAGGAAGGGGGAAGGGAAAGGGGAATGATGACTCTCCGCTGGATGACTCATTAAGAACAGAACACTAATACCTTCATTTAATAGGTTTTGGTTCACAGACTGAATCAATCCAGCACAGTGTTTTTGTTGCTGTATTCATCAAAAGGCTGTAATCTCTTCCGATGACTCAGAGCGGTTCAAAAGGACACGAGTCTCGCCTCAATCAGCTCATCTCATTAAATGTTCTTAAAGTCATTAACGCAGACGTCTGTTCATAGTGAGTTAACCAGGAGGAAATAAAAGTGGAAATAAACGAATACCTTTAGGCTTTACTGGAGGCTCTACTTCCTCTCTCTATAACAACAAGCATACGGTGTCAAACATCCATTTAAACAAACACTTCTTTGTTTAAAATGTGCAGAGATGTCAGTCGTGATCACGGTGGGAGAAAAGCTGGAACGTTTGGTTCTTGAGTATTTTTTTTTGAAGACCTGCACAGCTGAACATCTTTGAACCAGCGTGTTTATGCTGGATTATTTTTTTCCCGCCTGTGTCTAGTTTTTTTAATAACTCTGACCTGAGAGTTTAATTTCGGTTCATGTTTTCACCGTGTTTCCTGATTGCACGTGTCATCCTTGTGTGGTCATTCTTGCAAGATTTTTTCCCCCCTCGTATCAACTTTGTATTTCTCAGCGAGGGGACAGGACAGAGAATCCCTCCCATGATTCCTCGCTAGCCTTGATGTCTTTTTTTTTTAATTAAGCGCCCCCTGTTGGTGGAATTTAAATACTGTGCATTTAAACAAAGTAACACATTTTTCTTTTAAGGTTGTTTTTTTTCACTTCATCTCAAACCAAATTCATTCAAATATATCAACTAGCATGTGTATGTTGATACTTTGGAAATTGCTGAGGTGGCATTACATTTTCTGGTTTGTTGTAAATTCCTTGCGTTGCTGTTGTGCACAATGAAAATAAAAAAATAAAAAAACGTTCAATCTTAAAGGGACATTTATGACTTTCAGGTTGTACTTCTCACTTTGCAACATTTGCTTGCGAATGCAGTGCACGTACGGTTAAATTAGCGTAGATTTTTCGTGTAGCTTTGTTATTTAGCTCCGTGTGCCTTTAATGACACATCTTCCATATAGAAACAAAACAACCTACTCAATAAATTAAGAAGTGTTAGCGGAGAACTTTTGGCACAGAAGTGAAGTCATGTTGATGCTCTGATACTTACTAGCTTGTGTTGGTTGTTTCTCTTTATCTGAAATATGAGAAGCAGAGAAACTGGTGAGCATCACGTCTCATCGTTCACATGTGAAAATCTCTCTTTTTTTTTTTTAATCGCGACTCCGTACGAACCTTGAGCCTCTTTGACAGACTTCTTTTCAGCCTTCACAGCTTTGCCTGTAAGAGGAGAGACAGACATATTACAGCCTGCCACAAAAAAACCTCTCCATAACTGTGCCGTGTATTTAATATTCCTGCATAATTATTCCCCTCTCAGAGTAATAAAGTTTGACATGTCGATAATTACAGTGTTTATCGCGCATTAAACAGCCCATTAAATCTCGTAATCTCCGACTATGTTTCCAACACGGTTGATTTGTCCTGAAATATGTCAGCAGAGACTTAACACTACAGCTACTGGACTTAAATTTATTCCTCCAAAGATTGATTCTTGTGTTTTCTTCTTGTCAACATGAGCAGAAAATTGATTCCAGTCTCGAGGTTGAAGGCTTATGAATATTGATGAAATCAAAATAGTGTTCCTTTGAATATGCAGTAAAGAAGCGATCTGAGCACTTAGGTTCGATGACCTGCTCTGGCTGGTACACCTCTTTATAACTCTGTGAGGCAGTTCTTGGTCTGCTATCTATCTGCACAGAAAAACACAGGACAGGATTTTATTGTGGATTTTTAGATTTTAATTTTGGGATTTTTGGTGCCTTTATTGGACAGACAGGACAGTGGATATAGTTGGAGATCAGGGAAAAGGAGAGTGGGGATTGTCATGCAGGAAAGAAGCCACAGGTCGGATAAGAACCCGGGTCGAATTATTCTGACCTTCTGACACAGCTCATGTTTTTTGGGTTAAAGGGCGTTTGGGAATTTTGCACCCTCAGCCTGGAATCTGTTGCAGAGTAAGTAAAGGAGCTCAGGGAGCTAAAATGTTTTTAAATCTGACTCTATAGTTGTTGATGCTTTTAGCGTGACTGCTTCTGATTGACTGAATCTGATTTTTATTTTTTTTATTTTTTTATCTGGTTGACTTTCACAGGTAGATTCCTACAGTCGACTGATACAGGCCACATTTAGAAAGTGATGTGAAAGGCCAAACCAAAAACAAATCACATCAAAACATTGAGCATTAATATATGCAGCTTTTTTAACATATTCGTTAATCATATCGATTATACCAGGGGGAGGAGTCATGCAATCATTTTCATAATTATGGGCGTGGTCGAGCTAAACAGGCGGTTGCATTGAAGCTGTTTCATTTTCCTTTGTTAGTTTGAGTCAGTATTTCCAACATGGCCGCTGCCATCACTGGGCTTCATAGCGCTGCTTCAGAAACCTACGTCCATGTTTTATACAGTCTACATGTGCGTGTTAATACATGCACAAGTTTAACAACACACTTACTTTTCTTCTCTGCCAATAACTTTGATCTTGTTTTGGCTGAAAATTAAAAGGACGTTAAAATGTGTTTTTATAAAAGTCACAGTTGAATGAAATCCTGAAGACACCGTCACGTCATGTCACCTGCTTCAGACGCAGATTTAGCAGGTTTCTCTTCCTTCGCCTGAGCGGTTACGTTCGCCCTCCTTACAGCTTCAAGTCTCGATCTCAGGCGGATCGGTTGTGGACGTTCCTCTGCATCCGCGTCTGTTTCGATCAAAAGCATATCGTTTTTATTTCACTGGATCATGAGTCAGCAAAAATCAGAAGACTGAAGTAAGAAATGTCCATGTTCGTTTTTACCTTTCTTGGCTGCAGATGCTTTGGCTTTACTTTTAACAGGCGCTGCTTCAAATAGACACAGCTAATTAGGGTCCAATCATCTTTCAAGTCACTGATGTGTGATGATTGACTTGGAGGTGTCAGCGTGTGCAGGTACCTGTCTTTTCAGAGGCTGATTTCCTTTTCTGTCGAGCAGCTGCAGGCTCTAAAATAACGAGGAACGAGACGCGATTACTGGCCTGAATCGTCGGTTTTCTCCGTGAATTATAACAAACTCCCTCAGGTGGAGAAGGGAGGGTGTTTGTGCACGTTTTTGTATCATTTTCTGATATTTTTAACGTTTCTGTGATAAATTGTTGTTGTACCTTTCTTGGCAGCTGCAGCAGTTTTGGTTTTCTCTTTCACAGCTGGCTCTGTAGGAAAATCAATTCAATTAACTCAGAGATGTGAAATGAGTAAAATCCTGAAGCCTTTCTTCAGCTGTTCAAACATTACATGCTTAATTTGAAGAGTGTTTAAGGAGCTGAATGTTTTCGTGTTTAATTGAGGTTCTTGAACTTAAAAAAATAAAGAAGGATTCAGAAGGATCATTACCTCTCTTAGCCACTGCAGCACTTTTGGGTTTCTCTTTCTTTGCTGCCGGTTCTTAAACAGAAAATATGTAAAAGGTTATTATTACACAGAGGGGCGTGTCCAGAGGCGTGAAATCGGATTGGAGACCCCAAATTATTCACAATTAGTCGGCTTCCTATACTCCGAGTGGAGACCGACAGCCTCCGTCTTCTCGTGTCACAACAACAGACTACCGCTGCCTGCATGGAGAGTTATTTCCTCTCATGCGTGCTCAGATCGTACGTGGTGATTGGCCGTCGGCTGCAGTCTTTGCGGTGTGTTCAAGTGCAACTTTCCAGCCGTTATTTGCAATAAAAGGATTTTTTCTTGACAAAGTGGTCCTGACTCAAATTGTCTTTTTGTGTCTTAAAACATTAAGCTAACGTATCCCTTCATCTCGTGCTGTAAAGTCTGTAAGTTAGAAAGAGTTGATAATTATTTGTGTACACGTCACACCACTCAAAAAAGTCTGGACACGCCCCTGATTGACCTTTAAATTAAACCCGGGTTACTTTCACCTTTCTTTGCCGCTCCAGCTTTGGCTTTTTCTTTTGTATCTGCAGCATCTTCAAAGGACAAAAAGCGCTGAGTCATGTTATTGAAATCTTACGGTATTATGTAATTCAGTTTGTGTATTTGCAGCAGAGCAAGTGTTTCAATTATATTTAACAACACTCAAGTGAGCGCCATAGAAAACAGAATAAAAGAGCCGTACGAGTGAATTACCTTTCTTTGTTTTCTCCTTTGCGGCTGTCGGCTCTGAGGAGATAATTAGAGTGAAATGAAACGGCCGAGCGGAGAGTTAATTTTCCGTAATGAATGCTTTCATGCGGCACCTTGTTTGTCAATGCACTAAAGCACTGTTAAATGATGCAGCTGTTGGTAAGCAAAGCAGTCAAGTACCTTTCTTTGAATCAGCAGCCTTCACTTTCTTCTTCTCAGCTGTCAAACGATCACAGGTTATTCATAAGTCGCCGCAGTAATGACCGTTAAAAGTGAAAAAACCTTCAAACGCAGGTTCTACCTTTTTGGGCGGGAGCAGCTTTCACTTCTTCTTCGACAGCTTCTGGTTCAAAAACAGAGATAAGTTTTTATGTGAAATTTACATCTCACATTCAAATCGAACACTGTTTTAAAATTCACATATTCTGCTGCTAGTGTTAAAACTTGAGAGAGAAAAAATGGAGGAAAACTCAGGACTAAGAAACAGGAGGCAGGTCCAGACACTTAGGATGCATTTAGTCACTACGGTGCAGTTTGGTGGATTAAACTACCTGCTGTCTGTCTCTGTGTGTGTGTGTGTGTGTGTGTGTGTGTGTGTGTGTGTGTGTGTGTGTGTGTGTGTGTGTGTGTGTGTGTGTGTGTGTGTGTGTGTGTGTGTGTGTGTGTGTGTGTGTGTGTGTGTGTGTGTGTGTGTGTGTGTGTGTGTGTGTGTGTGTGTGTGGTCCCTGTGAGTAATCTATAGAAACAGGTGTATGTACTGTATGTTTGTTGTATAGGACGATGCCAATTTTTTTCCAATTTTTTTGGTTTAAAGTGAACTCTTGAATCCACTTACTCATTTATAGTTGTTTTTTTTGTTGTTTTTATTGTATTTATTGTTATTGTCTTCTGTAAAGCACAGAATGGGTTTACGTTGGTATGAAATGTACAAATAATATTGAATTGAATAAGATCAACGCGTCTTCAGAAGAAGTTGAAAGCCAATAAGCGTCGGCTGAGCACCAATGGTTGGAGGGATATCAGACGCGCTCCTGTTGTCTTTTTTTTCTCCCATTAATACATTTGGACATTGGTTAAACTACGGAACCAGTCCCCTCACCCTGGACCGGAGCTGCTGCTGGTGGAGTCTGGATCTCAGGCTGAGATGGAGCTTCTGCTTCAGTGACGTTTGAGTAGATAGCTGCTGCCTGCTGGACTGGTGCTGCCTGCTGGACTGGTGCTGCCTGCTGGACTGGTGCTGCCTGCTGGACTGGTTCTGCCTGCTGGACTGGTTCTGCCTGAGGCGGAGGCTGCATCATGGGCATCGGATATGGCTGGTAGTGAGTATAGAAGGGCTGCATGTGCGGGGGAGGTTGCTGCTGATAGAGAGGTGGCGCTCCAGGGTGGACGGGGTGAGCGGTGAGGACCGGAGCAGAAGGAGCTGAAGGAGAAGGGAACGATTCCAGTCACTTCCACTGCAGGTATTGAACCCACTTATTATACCTGAAGTGTGCGTTACCTTGCATTGTTGGAGGAGGGTACGGGTTGTCTGTGACCACGTGGTGAACTGGAGGACAAAGAGTTTGTCAGTCGTTTCTGCAGGTTTGCATGTTGAGGTTAAGGGAGGAGAGATCGGCTCAGATCTGAATTTTTGCAAACTTACCGTACCAGCCGGGTGGAGACGGGCAGTAGACGGGTGCAGGTCTGCAAGGGCCGACTGGCACACACCAGAGACAACATGTTGGGTTGTGAAATGTACCGCCATTAAAGTCGCTGATCCCAATTTTAAAAACTCGCATTGAGTGTTACATTCCAAAGCTGCTCTGTAGATTTCAACAACTGATAAAAATATAATATGGGATTTTGAAATGACCCTTTCGGCTTTATTTTCTACTTTTGGAGCAATGTTGAGTATCTCGATTGATTTCAATTCAAATGTTGAAAAACAAACAGGTGGTTTACCGTCTTCTCCAGATTCTGGCGCCTCTTCTTGTTTTTTGGCCTCCGTCTCTGTAGAGACAAAATCAACATATTGAAAAACGACACCTCGGTCACCCTCTGTTTGTTTGTCATTAGAGCGAGAAGCTGAGCTGTGTGATTTATCTCTTAGCCTGTAGTGTTTACATTTGCCTTCTCTTATGACAGCGAGAAAGACTCTAAATGTCGTCTGTCAGTGACTCATTTCTTCTCTTACCTGGTTTTTCAGTCTTGGCCTTTTCTGCTTTCTTCGCTTTTAGTTGGAAGTCAAAATGAAAAAAACAAACAAACAAACAAACATCCATTGAATACAAGTTGTGACAGAGGATGTGAACAAGCAATGTATTATTGTTATTACTTATAATAATAATACATGTTATTGTATTATTATTATTACGTTATTGACCGAAGAAGAACAGAACGTGAAAGAGTCAAGTCTGAGTAACCTCTGAGGAGAAGAGGAGTCCTCCTGATCCTCCGGACTTTGGCCCCCAGGCCGGGAATTCTGGGTAAAGCTGCGACACAAACGCACAACTTAATTTCATATTAAACACGTAGAAGAAGCTGTTTTGTTAATTTGAAGGCATAGATGGTCGATATGATGCACAAAGACACTTTGGCTCCTGAAGATTTTTCTTCTCGAGCGCCTGAGCCCGGTCATGCTCCAAACGTTGTTTATTAATGCATGCAGCAAATACATGAGTTTATCTCTTGGAGCCACAGTGTTGCATGTGCATCCTATCCAGGAGTGTTTTTTTAGGACTCAGCATGTGAATAAGTGATGTGCATGTGTTTGCTAACTCTGGCACAGAACAGCGCTCATCTTTACCTTTCCTTTTGGGCTCTACGGTCACGGCGTCACGGTCTGAGAAATCAAAACGGAAAGATCATTAACGTGCAAATTTCAGAAAGTACAACTAAATATGAAGCACTTCCTTGTATTTATCACTATGTTGTATTCACATGTGGATGGGTTAATAAGACGCTCAGAGACTCTCCAGGTAATAATGTGCATTTTCCCGGCTCCATCAATCAAAGTGCACGCCGGGCCAAAAGATGCAGACGACATTGAAACACTAATTCATCAACTCTGACATCATAGTTTCTGTTTGCAGACTCGCAAAGACGTTTGTGCACGCTGGCTTTAATGAAACACTTCACGTTGTTATCTGTACCTTTTCTCCTTCTGACAGCTGAAACTCTCCTCGGAGCGTCTGAAAAACACAAACACACAGTCACAGACGTAGTGATGCATCGTCTGCTACAAAGCTCAGGAGAAGATGAGTAATTAATCTGCATTCGACGAAGATCCCTAGCTTTACGAGCAGGATGCAGACTTTAGGGCAAGAGAAGTCAGACAAAAAGTCTTTTGGGGTCGGAAGTTTCCAGACGTAAAAAAAAAAAATAAGGAGCAGCAGCTGCAAAAGTAGCACAAGCCGAGATGAATGAACATGCCACACACTGGCTACACACTGCTTTTTATTTACTTTGTTTTTATATGTTTTGGAAGCTTTAATCATCCGTTCAATCTCAAAGAACTTTTAAATGTGTAACAAACTCGTCTTCAATGAACACAGTTGATTTAAGTCTTTTTCAATCCATCCATTATATCTACCACTCATCCCATTGAGGTTGGGGGGGGGGCTGGAGCTGATTCACGAGCGTGTGTTTGGACCGTGGGAGGAAGCCGGAGAGGATCCACGCATGCATGGGGAGAACATGCAAACTGCACACTGAGAGGCTCCTGTCAGACTGGGATTTGAACCAGGAACCTCCTGGCTGTGAGAGGTGTGAAAGCGCCACTGCAGCCGTGATTTAAATAAGAGGAAACTAAATACCAAACAGGTTTTAAATTCAAACAAACAGTTTATAATAATAATAATAAAACACAAACCTTTCTTCTGGTCAGTCTTGGTCGCCGACTCGTCGGTCTTGGCCGAGTTCATGCAGGGACACACTGAGAGCACAGAGAGTCAAGGTGAAGCTTCAGTCTGAAGATATAACAAACGCTCTGCGTGTTATTCACGCCGCTGTCTGACCTGCGGGCTCACTCTTCGCCGCCTTCTCCTCCGGCTCAGCGACAGGTTTGCTCACATCCACAGAGGCCTTCTCCTCGTCGTCGTCGTCTTCGTCATACTCCTCTTTCCTATCCTCTGGTTCGTCCACGGTTTTCTTCACGTCGGCGGCCGGCACTTCGTCCTCATCCTCGTCTTCGGGAGCAGCAGACCGGCCGACTGAAGGTAAATAAACAGAGAGTAAAAGAGCCTCGTCTGTGTATTTGTGACAACAAATTTCAACAGTTTCTTTACGAGTCCCAAACACTAAAATAAAATGTACTTTATTCGATAGTCAGGATTTTATTTTGAATAAAGTTTTGTGATGTTTAAGATATTTTTGTTTTTTTCTTTTCATACACAGAAATACAGTTTATTTTTCTGTCTCCCTAAACTGTACATCTCCTCTGATTCACACTATTGGTTGACTGACAGCAGCCAGTATGATGACCCTCCTCCTCTTATTGGCTACTGCACACTAAATCAATGTTGTCTCACATGTTGCTGTTTATAACCGCCTGCTTCTCCTGCTGGATAAAAAAACATTCAGAGAACTCCATCTTCTTATAATGGATGACTTTAACCCACCGATGGTTTCTGTGTCGTCCTCCTCAGACTGATCTTCATCAGCAGCCTGTGTGATGTCATCATCATCATCATCGTCATCATCATGGTCCTCGTCTGCGCCTGCCTCGGTCTTTGCTGCCTCCTGCTGGACAGTGAGCGTAGCTGCAGCCGAGGCTGACGAGCACACAGAGCACAGAGATGATGTCACGTTTCTTTTGTTTTGTTTTTCAGGTTTTGTTGTCGATAAAGTTAATTTGAATGGACACCAGCGAGGCCAGAAACAATCAGTCACTGTACACTGTCATCAAAGGGAGAATAATAAATAATGCTGGAGTGTACCTGCCAACAGGAAGTCGTCAACATCGTCTTCATCGTCCTCATCTTCATCTTCATCTTCGTCGTCATCATCGCCACCAGCTGATGACTCCGCTGCGTGCTCATCTTCGTCTTTTACATCAATAATTGTGTCTGCGATTTCTTTTCCCTCCTCGAAGTCAAAGGTGAACTCAAACGAGCTGGTGTCGATATCTTCATCGTCTTTCTCATCATCATCATCATCATCATCATCATCTAATGTTTCATATGAAAGATCCTCACTGAGGACAGTTTCTGCGACAGATTCCTCGCCATCTGTTTTAAGATCGAGGTCGTCATCTTCGTCTTCATCGCCTAAGACTCCGCTGTCTGTACTCTCAAAGGGAGGGAGGTCATCCTCCTCCTCCTCCTCTTTGTCGTCGTCATCTTCGTCATGGATGTCCTCTTTGGTGACATCATCGACTTTCTCGAGATCGTCGTCGTCATCGAGATCAATATGGACGTCTACGTCGAGGTCCTTGAGGGTACTGTCCTCCTCCTCATCATCATCGTCATCTTCATCATCTGCAAAGTGGTCGGAGGAGGCGACAGAGACGTCCTCGTCTGATTGGTCCAGATCATCATCATCATCATCATCATCATGAGTCTCTTCAGCAACTTTGGCGTCTTCTTCCAGGTGTTCATCATCGTCCTCTTCATCGAGTTTGAAATCTTCCTCTTCCTCTTCATCTTCAATAGCAGCAGGAAGAGGAAGAAGGTCGAGCTCCAGGTCTTCATCCCTGTCAGCGGTGATGATGTCATCGCTGTCAGAGGTCGTGGCACCCTCAGCTAATTTGTCATCTTCATCATCATCGTCATCATCTATGTCCTCCTCCTCCTCGTCACTGGAAAGAAGTGCAGATTCACTGACTTCTGAGGAGCCAGTGAACGCATCGTCACTGGTGTCATCTTCATCGTCCTTTTTGTCGTCTTCATCGGAATCAGGCGACACAGCTGACTCGTCGTCCTCGGAGGTGGAGGCGGGTTCAGGAGAAACTTCATCGGCGTCATCGTCTTCTTCATCATCTTCTTCTTCATCAGCAGCATCTGCCTTCTCTTCTTCTTCTTCATCATCATCATCCTCCTCCTCGTCAACATCAGCTGCTGCAGGTTCCTTCTCGTCTTCATCAGCAGCTGCTTCAACTGCCTCTGCAGGGCCCTCTTCAGCCTCCTCCTCCTCTTCCTCCTCCGAAGTGTCTGCTGCTTCCTCTTGTCCCTCCTCTTCCTCCTCCCCCTCTGCCTCATCCACGTCTTCCTCCTCCTCAGCCTCCTCCTCCTCTTCTGCTTCAGCTCCCTCCTCTTCCTCATCCACAGCTTCAGCTCCCTCCTCTTCATCATCAGCTCCCTCATCTTCCTCATCCACAGCTTCAGCTCCCTCCTCTTCTTCATCAGCTCCCTCCTCTTCCTCATCCATAGCTTCAGCTCCCTCCTCTTCCTCATCCACAGCTTCAGCTCCCTCCTCTTCATCATCAGCTCCCTCCTCTTCCTCATCCACAGCTTCAGCTCCCTCCTCTTCCTCATCAGCTCCCTCCTCTTCCTCATCAGCTCCCTCCTCTTCCTCATCCACAGCTTCAGCGCCCTCTTCTTCCTCCTCCTCCAATACTTCTTCCCCCTCCTCATCTTCCTCTCCCTCCTCCTCTTCCTCATATTCCTCCTCTTCTTCCTCCTCCTCATAGTCTTCATAATCGTCATACTCCTCGTCCTCCTCTTCGTAATAATCCTCCTCCTCCTCCTCCTCCTCCTCCTCATCAGCATCCTCCATTTCAGCTCCTTCTTCTCCCACCTCTTCCTCCTCCACAACCTCGACGGCTGGTAGTTGGGACTCTGCTTGCATTCCTAGAACTGTAACAAACACAAACATAGTGTTTGATTTTCAGTTATTAATGTTCTTATGAGTAAGTGCAATTTATAAACGTGTCTCTGTTAATATTTCACCTTTTGACCCGTCATGGAAACTGTTTGTGCACAATAATGTGCCGATAATTATTAAAATCAGCCAAAAGATTGATGCTTTTTTTTTATTGTAGTGGGTAACTAGACGCTGTTAATTCTCTTCATATCTTTTGAGTTAATACATTCCTACAGCTTATACTAACCTATTGACACAACCAGGGGTGCTGGACAGCCTCATGTACGGAGGGTTATAATCCACATCGCAGCAGCTGAGGTTTTAAAACCAAGCTCAGCTCTTTGCTACAGGTCATCGTCCCCTCCCCCCCCTTTTTTTAAGAGATTTTTTTTTTCTTTATGCGCCACTGAGCAGCCTCCATTCTTTGAAACACCCACGACCTAGCTAACTGAACTAGCTGTAGCATTTACGCTGACCTCTAGCTCTAAATGCCTCATTTTACACCAGTTCGTCACTAATTTGATCTGCTGTTGATGTGATATTAGAGAGAGGGTTGATGTTATTGTATCTTTTGTACAGTCGGTTTATCAGAGCAAAATAAAGCTACACCCAGAGCCAATGCTACATAGAGAGTTAGCATTAAAATAGCACAGTTTTAAACATCTTAAACATGTATTAATGGATACTTGTAAAAAAAAAAAAAAACTTTTTTAAAACCTTAGCAACTTTAATTAGATTTGTGCTTAATGCAGGATCTTTAATGTAAGAGAAGGCTAACACTCCTGTAGCAGCTATGAAAAAGATCATAGGATCTGGCGTACCTTTACTTCGGGATGGTAGAAATTCTCCTGGAACACAGAAAGAGAAACATAAATGAGCACTATAACAAACTAAATAAATAGGTGCCAGTTTCCATACAGGTTTAGTTTTAGTAGCTTAGTGTTAGCAGTTAGCGCAACATGTTTTGGCGGGAAAAGAAGAAGAAGCTTCTGCAGAAAAAGTTGTGTGGTAGTAGAGAAAGAAATCTGTGATTTTAATTGTTGCTAGTGCAGGGGGATTACCTTCTGTTAAAATGGTGAGGGACAGGATTGGTTATATCCATCTAGAGTTAATCTAAATGTTTGCAGAACAACCATAAGATATACCTTTTTCTTTATTATTCTTCACCACTTCCTCTTTCTCCTCTTCCACCCATCTTGAATCTTTGAGACGGTTCATAGATCAGGTCAGCTTGAAACTGTCATTTTTTATTACAAATATGTTTTTCCCTCATTGTATGTGATATCTGTGATCAAAATGATCATCATAAGATAGCCTGTATGTAGATTTAGAAAGAAGCTTGCTGCAGTGGCATCTTTGGGATTTTCATTTAATTAGCTGATTGTTGCTAAGTTTGCAAAGACAATGCTTTATGCAAGTTGCAGTTCAGTGAGTGCATTGAATAAAAGCAAAATGATGCTTATATTCTATGCATAACATACATTTTAAAAAAGGTTTAATGAACACAAAGACACATTTCAGGCCCTAAAAACATGTGGCAAATACATTTCTACCTTTCAATTTATCCTTCATGAACAACAGTGCAGCATGAACAAGACACTCATAGCAGTGAGCGATGCTTCTTCATCTTTATTTCTGCAGCAGAGTTGTACTTGCAATAGAACATTTTGACAAAATGCTTTAATACAAACCTTTTTTTCTCACTGCGTAAAGATTTCCTGCAGAGGAAGAGAGGAAAATCAGTGAATGCAAAGCAATTTCAGGAATTGATAAGAGAGAGTCATAACCAAGGATGTATGTTTCATCTACTTAAAGAGAGATATCTACATTTTTTAACCTCTGTCGTTAAGCAACAGGGAAAACAAAATGCAAATTCTGCTTTCAAGTCCCTACTTTTTAAATGTATTGCAACAAAACAACATCATTAATGGACTCAATCGTAACCTAAAATATTGGGGTAGCAGACGTATAAAAAAAAGAGGATTCTCCTTTTAGTGTTGTTCTTCGCTTGATGGACTTGGACTTATTGTGCGCAATGCATCATGGTACATGTAGGCGTGCATTAGCAAGGAGGAGCCTCATCTTTCCTCGTCAGCATGCAAGATCTGCCTAACTCGTCTACGTTTTACATCAGCACTGATTGGACAGTCACAAAAAAAGTTCCAGAGTACCCGCCTTGTCAATAAAAATTAAATAGCTTTTTGTAGCTTCACAGGACGTCACTTTTGTTTTCCTACCATGTGTGCAATGACTGTACCTTCATCTTCTTCAGGAGCGATCAGGTTTGCAGCAAATTTGAACACCGCACTTATCACGTTTGTCGATTCATCCACTGCGTCGTTCACAGCCTTCATGGGGTCTGAGCCGATCTTACTGAGGCCTCCTGGTGGAGCAGGGACAGACACTTTCAGTTTGACTCAGGTTGTTGTTTTCTGCATTGTTCTTGATCAAGCCAAACATTCAGTAAGAGCTCCTCAACTCTTACTCTCTTACATTGCAGACTCAGTGCAGACCAGCTCTCATCACTGAGGGAATGTCCAAAAACAGAACATAAACTCCAGAGCAGAGGGTTAAACTGAGGTGGGGCTAAAAGAGCTGAAGTCTGGATTTTACCAAGAGCTCAATCTTTCAAACACAGATCACCCACCTTTCAGTTTAACCACAGCAAAACACCAACATGACATAATATTCTGCAAAAAGCTTTTGAAATCCTCCTTCATCAAGCTGTGGTATTTTTTAATTTTAATCACTGGAAGAGAAGTGGACTTAGTCATCTTAGTCTACGTCACTCAATTGTTTTTTAATCATATGTGGGAATTTTGTGCCGGAATAAAAACAATATGGTCTTCCAGTGTTTCCGCCACAGTTTGATGAAAGAGGAGCTGTGTTCAGCCAGAAACAATATGTTGTAAAATGGTTCATTTTTGAAACAGAAGAGACATAATCAAACTATAAGTAAAAACAATGTTGGATGAGGTTCTCCACAGAGAATAGTTTTGCATACTTCCATCCCTAAATGACACCAAATCTACACAAAGCAACAAAATTAACACAGAAAAAAAATGTACAGAAAAGGAAACAAATGTCATGAAAAAATGCATTTTAAAGGTCACATACTGTATTCCCATTTACAACCAGTGTAAAAAGTCTCAGACCTCCCCAAAACTTGTGTGTGAAGTGCTTTGCTGTAAATCAACTGATCCTGTATTTGATCATGTCTATAAACCCCTCTATTTCAGCCCTCCTGCTCAGAACAGCCTGTTTCTGTGTCTGTAGCTTTAAATATGTAAATGAGCGGTGTCTGACCACGCCCCCTCTCTGAAAGGGCTCGGGTGTACTTGGTGCTTTCTCGCTCCATGGCCTATTGTTTACGGTGAGAAGGCAGACTCGGAGGGCAGAACAAACACCTAGCTGTGGGAGTGTAACCCACCTGGGGGAGGGGCTACTGCCCTTTGTGATGTCATAAAGGGAAAATCTCCAAACGGCCTGTTTAAGCACGTATTTTATAATGGAGAGGATGGACTTATCTCATCATTGGGGGGTTTGTTGACAGACTGACATATTAGTGTTTGATAGACATGGTTTGTTTATTGAGAACAATATGTGACCTTTTGAGGCTGAGATTTTTGCCAATCAAGCTGAACTTAAGTCCATCGAGAAATACATTCATGAAAAAAAATTCTACTTAAAGAGGAAATTCCTGAAAAAACTTACCTCATTATTATACTGCAGGAACCCCAAAATTTGACAAACATGCTAATGTCACTTCATAAATACCTCTTCTACACTGTTTGAACTACAAACTAATTTCTAAAGTTTAAACTTTATCTAAATTGAAACCTTATTTTCAAGCATCAGACTTTGCTAAAAGCCTCTCTAACATTGATGGCTGAAGTTAGCTCTCAATGTTAGCTGATTAGTGTTTTTTTATCAGCGGCATTAGCAGTAGCTGGTTGTCTGACGGGTTAGTAGCAGATAAAGTGTCTTGCCTCTACGGCCTGAGTCCTTTAAAACCTTCCTGACAGCAGGAGGAGGACGACCTGGTTGGATGAGAAACACAGTAAGCAAAAGAGATTCAGCATGGAGGTGGAGCAGAAAGTAAGTAAGAGATGTGTTTCACACTGCAATGGCATGACGAAGATAAAGATGTGACAAGCTTTTTTTACTCCATGTGAGTTCATAACTAAATATGATGTTTAAAGAACTCTTTGTCAGGAAGTGTAAAGGAGAAGTTGCTTTTTCTATTAATATTAAATTTCACCTTTTTTTCTAAGGTAAAGTTGTGAATATAAAAGATTAGAATGATGTCTTTGGTTCTGCTGGTTCTAGCATGACTTAAAGGCAGGGTTGGTAGTTTTCGAAAAGTAGCATGATTTTGAAAGTAGCATTCCCTCAGTTCTCCGTCTGCACCCGCCCCCTCCCCTCTGTGCTCCCTCTAAAGCCACGCCCCCTCTTAGCTCATTGCTGCATCGTGTAAAAACTACGTCATCTCGTTTCTCATTCATTGGTTTGTTAACGCTCAAGTCTCATAATAGATTTTTAAAAAACAAGACTTTTTTACCGTCACAACAGCCAATGACAAACTCGCAGTATAAACTCCATCATCGGTGACACACTTTGAGTGTGGGCTCGGGCATGCGTGGGGTGGAGAACAAGCAGGAAGACAGGGAGGTTCACGATTGGTTCATCAGATCGGTACCTCGTAACAGACATTGGTCGAATTTTTTGCAGACTTACAAACTGCTTCAGATGACGGATTTTCATTTTCAGAGCACCTGAGTTATTAATTTCTGTCTGGACCTAAAGACAGTTTCTACCAAAATCTGAAAAAAGTGGATCTGGAGGAAATGACCAACCCTGCCTTTAATCGTAAACAACATTGCAGTTGTATTTTTGTTTTAATAAAGTAAGTAATGAAAGAGAAATTAAAAGGAAGATGTTCATGTTATGGTTAGAAAAATAAGTAAAATAGAAATGAGCGGCTATGAATGACGTGTTGGAAGCATTGTTTGTTTTAGTGTTGTGAAGACAAATGGAATCAATGCTTGCAAGTTACATCACTGTTGAAGAGAAACTTATGAGCAGGTACAATACAGATTCATATGACTGTAAATCACTGCCACAAAAGAAATAAACAAGAAGACATGCAATCATACTTAATCGAGAAAAAATGGCATTTCGTACAGTTGGACTGTTTGCAAATGAAATCAGGTTAACATTAAAGGAGAATGGGGACAAAAGAGAGATTTAAGCCCACAGTGGAGGAAATCCTTTACACTCCTTTTTCTTTTAGATCCGACAGCCCCACGCCTGTGCACGTATTACAGAGTCTAACTCCGCAACCCAACACCCTTTAATGAGTACATGTACAGATCTAAAACGTAACACTGAAGAGTGTTTGGGAAAGTTGCTCTGGAAATGTCAACGTCAACATTTCCGTCACTGATTCCTTAAAAGTTGGTTTCCCCAGCTTTGGAAGGCCTGATTTCTCGGTGAAGGTTGTCTGGGCTGGATGTGGGGAAACCTGCACACAAAGAGCTTAACTTTGAAGTATTTTTAAAAGTTGCTATCGTCCAACAGGGATCATCATTGACATCATTAAAAGTTGAGCACCAGAGAGCTGTACTACCACTGTTGAAAGGACAAGTAATCTCTTTCTAACCTGCATCCTTAAACATGAGTATGCACTTTAAAACCAGACCTTTTAAATCTGCACCATATCACATCAATCATTCTACCTGGAAGTAAACAACATATATTTACACAGATTATTAAGAGACATTTGTACGTCTTGTGTGATATGCATTAATTCATGTTTTTATATTTCATTTTGGTGTTTTATGTAACTTTTACAGATCAACTTGTTTTATCAATCATACGACTGGAACCTCCACACTTCTACCCGTGTACCGTGCATTTACACTTTGCATGTTTCATGTTTGGTCTGTGTTGTGTTGAGTGACTCTCCCTGCAACCAAATATACCTATATATATATATATATATATATATATATATATATACTTTATTTGTACCTACAGGTACAACGAACGTAACCTGAACCTGGTGTCCAGAGTGACCGAACGCTGAGTGTGGCACAAGCAATGATCTGTATTTGCAAACCCAATGGCTGGAGCAGCAGCAGAGAAACACTGGCAACTTAAGTGCAGTTGATGATGCTAAATTTGATATCAATTTCACCCAACGTCAAAGTGCTTAAAACTGAGTAAATCTGACCGCCATGAATGAACCAGAAGCAGCCATCATTGGACCACAGGGGCCAGAACAGATCTGCTAACGCCACGCTACAATCTGCTAACGCTAGTTGTCCCTGTATGAACACCACCTGTAAGAAATTATACAGTAGATTTACATACACGTTCAAATCCTTAACAGCTCGTTTTTAGTTTTAAATCCTCATGAAATCACCTGAATCAGAGCCTGCAAAACTAGAGCAGACGATGGGAAGAATTGCAAATGAACAGCGGACGACCTCTTCTTACCTGAAATGGTCTTGTAGTCTGTCAGGTCAAACATGATTACGAAAACACATGTCCACGTAATGAGGAGAGCCAGCACCAAGATCCAGGCCAGAGGAGAGCTGAAGGTGGAGTGGAGGTCCTCTGTGAAAGTTTTCTTGTTGATTCGCGCCGGCTGCGAACCGGCGTCGCCACTTTTACCGTCAATGACCATCGTGGTGGTCGACGACCGAGCTGAGAGGCAAAAACACTGTGATTAGACCAAACATCAAATCTGAAATTAGCTTAGATACATCAGCTACACATCACAGCCTACTGTTCTCTACTGCAGGGTACATTCAAAGCACTTTAATTAATAATTCAATAAGCCAAAAAGATCACTCTAAAGTTGAACATGGCCCAAAGAAAGTGTCAAACAATACGTTTTATACTATTTGAATATGTCCCAACCATAGACTGTAAATATTAATGGCTGACTCCTGAGTGATGTCACCAATCTGTTCCTGCAGGGGGCGCCATGCTGGAGATGCAACTTTCAGTCGAACCGAACGGCAAACTGAGAGCTGGAGATGAGGCGGGTTTTAAGCCTCTTGATGAACCACGCCCACCTGTCAATCATCCAAGCTACATTTCTAACTATGGATGTATTGTTCTTAAAATCAAAATGGAGCAGTTTTTAAAAAAATAAAATAAAATCGCCCAGTACAGTTTGTGCCAGTGATGACAATAACAATTTTTTTTTTTTTTTTTTTTTTTACTGTAAACATGTTAACTTGTGACATCCAGTGTTCCTGCAGCCTCAAGTGGACACTCGAGGAACTGCAGGATTTTTGCACCTTCACATTGGCTTCGTTTTTTCAACACTGGAGGTTGCTGCTTGGTCCCATCATGATATCTATGATAACTCAGCCCTGCCTGCCTACTGTTACTTAATCAATCAGAAGAAAAGTGGTATTGTCTGTTGCTTCAGCTATCTTGTAGGCGTCCTGTACAAACTGTTTTGTTGACCAATTTTATCACCTTTTATTTCTCACTTGATTAAATGAAGATACGTAGTGGTTTAGTTTTGTCTTTTAAAATCAGCTGCAGTGTTTTTGCTCATGTCTTGGGTGGGTGTGTTGGGAAAGCTCAGGCCACCTGTTGACTCCCCTCAGCTCACTGTTGGCAGCTACTGTAGGTTACTCTGTTACTGCTGACTCAAACAGCACTCCTAACACACACACACACACACACACACACACACACCACACTTACACATCTCTGTCTAACGTCATCACTGTGATTCCAGGTCAGTTCAAAATAAGAGTGACCCAGACGAAACCTCCCAGTGGCTGGTGTGAGACTATTGTCATGGCACTGACGGTGGCTGTTTATGTGAACAACACTTCTTAAAAAAAAAAGATCTTAGGTGTGTTTAGATGAAGGAATTATCAGGAGTGTGTGCAGACACAAGAGGCTTCTTAGGCATACATTTTCTGTGCCACTTCAAAACTGGTGAATTGTAGTTTTTTTACCCTGAGATTGTGAATAAATCATGTTTTTCCTCAATTTAAGTTGATATAAAACAAAGTTGGGTCTTCCACAGGAACATTTCACTGACTGTGAAACGATGGTACATTTTAGTGAGACATAATAACTTCTTAATCTTTTTGGCCAACGGGGTATAAAGCCCATCTCTAAATGGGTTTGACCATCCATCCCTGCATGATTCCTCCTTTTATGGCTGACCTGTCTGCACACTGAGGATGACTTTTCTGTTGTTACCCTCACTGGGTATCCATGGCAGCTCAGCTCAGAGGAGTCATTTGGGGCCAGTTGTTGCCTATTCGGTCAGAAAACAGAGAAGTGTAGTCATAACAGTTACTTCAAATGTTCACAGAGCTGAACTACGTGCAGCAGAGACCCCGAGGATTCAGCTGTTCGGACATGTTTGCAGCTGCGTTCAAGCATTTTTTTTTTGTTTATTAAAATGAGTCTTGTGCACCTGCGAAAATGTTTTAATGACGTTTTGTTTAGTATCTTAAACAGTTTGGATGCAAATATTCATGTGAGAAAATGGAAAACAGGTATTGTAATTATGAATATAGTCTCTAATCTTTTATCTGCATTTTTACACCCAACCCATTTGGTTTGGTTTGCGCTGGTGTGACAGCTGTCAATCAAAGCCTTGTGCAGACCAAACAACCGTAAAGAGACCACTTAAAAAGTTGGGTCTTGGTTCGCTTTGTTTCAAACTCTGGTGTGGGTACATCAACGTATTATTTTCAAGTCGTGGATTCGCTGTAGCCTATCGGTTGCCTGCAATGATAAATGCAAACAATATAAAAATCCATAACCAAAGCCGACATAATTCCCTGTAGTTGTCTGTTCAGTTTGCAGTTTGAAGGTGCTTTTGGAGCAGCCACAGGCCGGGCAGGAGTCGACTGGTCTTTATGTATTTAACCCGCGAGAAATTCCGACCAATCAGAGAGCATTTTCCTCACGCATCACACATTTTTTTCATGCATGCAAACTGGGCTTGGAGATAAAACTAGCAGTATGAAAACATCTTAAGTAGGATTATCTTAACATTTTCTACTTGATTTCTTAAAGTTATAGTTATCCATTGATCTACCCGTCTGCTTATGGACAACCACATCACCAAGTATGGACTGTTTCCCAGGAAAATCCTCCAATATCACTCGACGACAAACTCTGGCCAAGCTGCTAATTCACAAAACTGCCACAAACTCTCTGAAGAACGTTTGCTGCCAAAAGCTTCACAGAAAACTGAAAATGCAAAAGCCATAAACAGCAAATTGAACATTTTCAGAGAAAATCCAGCGAGGTATTATAGCAAGTCTGAAAACTTTTTAGAGTTAGATTCATTGGTGCGTATCAGCCAAGTTTAATATGCAAGCCAAAATGCAGAAAAGATCTTGATCATCTTGTAAACGATGTCACCCTGGCTTGACTGATTGGACTCTATTATTTATATTTTATTTTGTGCTGTTATTGATAAGTTTTCCATTTGGTTGCAAAGTAATTGTCTGATAAAATTCTTAACGTTTCTGATGCTGATTTTTGCCTGATTTTTGCACGAAGGAAATAACAAAAGGCGATGAGCTAGCTGTTGGAGATAAAGAATGTGGAAAACATCCCGGAAACATCACAAGAGGACGCTATTTGTTGTTGGATGTTTCTTTTAGATGTTCCACAAATTAAATCCTCCATCCAGAGCTTCAACAAGCGTGGAGTTGGTGAAGTTGTTGTTGTTGGCAGCTCAAATCTAATGATAAACTACTTGGGACATGTTTCAAATCGTTGGAGAAGTAAGACTTCCTTCCATAAAATATTGGGTTTTGACCATTCAGAAATGTCTGGAAACGGCCATCTTGTTTTCCCAATTAAAGGCCCGAATTTCCCCATTGGGGATCAATAAAGTCATATCTTTAAACATCCAGCCAGACTGGTTGATAAGCTCTCCTGTGAAGTCCAAAGATGGGCATAGCGTTCATGCAAACGACAACACTGTGCTCTAGGCTCCTTAGCTGGTTTCATTTATCGCACTTAGGAAAAGGATTAAAAATCAAGGAGGTGATTTCAATGCAACAGGAAGCACAATGTTGGAGCTGATTGATCCTTCACAGCTCGGTTGATGCCACAGAGGTCCTAAAGCTGCATTACAAATAGCCGCTACATGATAGCAGCATATTTTTAGAAACTTCCAATCATGAAATTCCCCCAACACATCAGAAAGCGTGAGAGAGAGAGAGAGAGAGAGGGGCTGTGTGCAAAACAAAACAAGACAAGAGCCTCATATACACAGTGAAACCAGGTGCTTTAGTGGCAGCAGATACTTTACCTTCAACTGCTTCGGTCATAGTTTAAAGAAGGTAAAAATCCTTTGTGCAGATTAAGTTCCCATAAAAGTAAAAATTTTACAGTAGATCCTCAACTCCTCCGAGCGATTTAATCCCAGCGTTTAATTCCAATCCAGCCTCCTCATATGACGGCATGTGCTGAGGATATCTGTCCACCACTGGTAACGCTTACATTTATTTTTCCACCCGCATTACTTAAATCTGCATTTCACTCCCTTGTTTCAGAACTATGAAAGAATTTGTACAGGTCCAAATATGTGCGAGGTGTTCCAGAGAGCTGACTTCCGCCGTGGTGGACAGACGGACCCTGACGGACAGAGACCACTTTAAAGTGTCTTTGCCCTTTGCCTGGTTGTAGATAGAGCAGCAGGATCCCCCCCTTGCGCCCGCTCTGACAGAATTAGATCGAGCACGGGGAGTGACGGACTGACGGAGGGGAAGGAGAGATTGGGAGAGAGAACTTTAAGGTAACTGTATACCAGCAGCCAATGTTGCTGCTGGACTCACGTGACGACAGCGTGGACAAGTTTCACACAGCTAAAAATCTTTCAAACTAAATGAAATTGTATCAATAAGTCTATTTTCAAAAAAAAAAAATTGGAAAGGTTTGAATAAACTGTAGAACTAAATAGGAAATGTTGCATTCATGCCATGTTTCTGAGCCCCAGGCCCTGAGTTATTCTTAGAGCAGCCCGCTGCTGCTGGTATTCTGCTTCGCCTTTTTAGGCCAGAGGCGTGACCTTAACACCACGTCCCCCCAGCACCCCCCTCATGTCAACTAATCCCCCCCCCCACCACCCCTGCAGAACTCCTCTGCTCGGAGCAGAGCTGTCATCAAGAGGAGAGAGAGAGAGAGAGAGAGAGAGAGAGGGAAGGTCGAAATCAAGTCCACCAAGTAAAATCAAATTGGGATTAAATACTGTTTATTAAGATGGACGGAGCAACAGCTGGCAGTGAAGCTAAACTACTAAGAGGCTGCAGAGCTGTCAATCATGATGTTACCTCCAGACTTCTTTGTATTTAATAACACATTTAAGTAAAACTACTCACTCTAAATAAACACTTGACATAAACCAGTGACGGATATCCTGTATTTTGTCCCATCTGTTAACATGGAGGGATACAGGGACCAGTCTGCAGGGGGCGCTCTGATTATTTTGGCTTCCCTCTTGGGCGACTGTTTCTCTGTCCATCTTAATATATACCGTCTGTGATGTGAACATTTAGTCATGGTTCAAAAATGTCCCTTAATGCATTTACAACTTTACCTGATTCAATTCAAAAAAACTTTATTTGTTCCCGGGGGGAACGCAACGGCACACAGAGCAGCAAACGAACGACAGTGCAGGTACACTAACATTTAACTAAAAATAAATGATTGTACTGTTTTTCAAAGGCCTTTGCTTTGCTACTCATTAAACTATGTATAACCACCTTTTTGTCTATTATTTTAAATACACCGGTCTCCAGACTACTTCTTCAAGGTCTCATCTCAGAATCAACTGCACACACGGTGAGGATTTTTCATTTTTTCTATTTATGTTCTTGTTCTTGTCTCGCTCTTGAACCCTGGATGTTTTGGTATCTGAGCACTCTGGTCTCAGGTGCATCTTGGTCCAATTCCTACTTCTTAATTCTTAATTTTGTATTCTCACTTGTCTAATGTAGCGTCACACTCTTGGATGGACAAAATGTATTCACTTTGTTTTTGGTTGAAATGACATTAAAGAGAGATTGGTTGAAAACTTTAAGGTTTCTGTTTCTGTATTTGCTAGTTGGACTCTCAATCAACCATCCTGTTGACGTTGAGATGTTTCCTGCTCCGTCAACAGAGACCAGCTGGAATATCTCACGTTGCTTTCGTTCAGGAAGTCGAAGCACGGTGTCATCAGCTGCAGTTACTTTTTTTTACTGTATATTTCTACATTTGCCATCCTGTTATTTTTCCCCTCACGTTAGAAAGTGGCACAGGCTCGAGACACTTCAGTCAAATCGTGTTTCACTCAAAGCCGCAGATGGGCGACGACACAAATGAACAGAATCAACTTCTTCTTGGTGTATAGTTGTTTATTTTTCATTAAGGTAAAACTCAGAGCAAAAAAAACAAACTAATTTCAACACTTGCATGGTGAAAAATACTTCATTGTTAGTGGCTCAACAAAAGCCTACAAGTATTGAAACATAACAATGGTTTTACACATGGCTCCTAAACTTCAAGGCCCTCCATAACCTTCAAGGCCCTCTACAACCTTCAAGGCCCTCCATAACCTTCAAGGCCCTCTACAACCTTCAAGGCCCTCCATAACCTTCAAGGCCCTCCAAAATCTTCAAGGCCCTCCATAACCTGGCCCCTGCTTACCTCACTCCTGTTCTTCTATTGTTGTTATGTAAATCTTTCAATCTCTCCTTTTTTTTTTTTTTTTTTTTTTTTTTTACTTTTAATGTTTATGTTTTATTGTCTTTTTAAAACCTTGCATGTCAGGTGACCGTGGTTTTTTTTTTGAAAGGCGCCCTCAAATAAAACTTATTATCATTATCTACTTCTATTGGAACCAACAAAAACCTCATTAATGAACATATCATGATTATAGATTAGTTGAACCTTGAATTTCCCTCGGGATCAATAAAGTATCTATCTATCTATCTATCTATCTATCTATCTTTGCGTGCTTGCTTTCTTATGAAGGCCTGTATCTGCAGGTACATCAAAGATTAGTGATAAAAAGCTGAAGCACTTAAACATCTGTACACACTAAGCACACTACTACATTAACACTTTTATATCCAGCTGTAATTATGTCTGTTTAATAGGATTTACATGCATGACATTACTCATTAACCCTTCATTTGATTGTGAAACACATGATGGTTGACTCTCAGTAATGGCCTTCACTTGTATTGTTGGGAGGAACCAGAGCTTCGTCTCCGTGCTTTCTTCCAAGCACGGATGCTAGAATAATCACACCCACCACCACCCCAACACCTAACATTATATAAGCGATCTTGTTCGTCACCCCTGCGAAAAGAAAAAAAAAAACCAGATCAATATGTTTTCTGATATCTTACAAAACTTAAACAATGTTAAAATATGTTTGTGTTGATGTGATGAGAATAAAACTTGTTTAACACACGATTACTGAGATTCGCGAACGCAACATGGCGACATCCTGGAAGACTGATATAATCACTGGATAATATGAGACCTTTAAACAACAAAGGCTGGAAAAATACTGATCTGAGTAAGTTCATGATTACTTTATACTTACAGTTTTTAAACCTGTTCCACCAAGAGACCTAAAGAGAAAGAAAATCATTTAGAAAAGC